>NC_041728.1:6060606-6363636 GCF_004115215.2 Ornithorhynchus anatinus | reverse complement strand
GCAACTGTTCAGTAAATAACGCCGATTGATTGCATCTGTACTCTTGATAGTCCTTGGAGTTAAGCGTACATTTTTAGCAGTTCTTAGAAGTGATTTCCTTTCAGTTTGCTATAAGCTTAGAATACTTCTACACTCCTCCCTCCCCCAAAGCCTGCTTAAATTTCTTGTGACATGATTGAAGCCAGGTACCCCTGAATCCCTATTTTCCCAAAAGCTATGGCATTGCCAACAAGTATATTCAGGAACCAAAAGTCAGCAGTTGGCATGGGAAACTTGTGTTCAGCTGTTGATTTCTAGTACTGCTTTAGTTTTAGTGGAGAAATTAGTAGACTTTTAAGTACTGAAACTTTTAGTAGAGTTTTATCCCAAAAATTTCTTGCTGTCTCTCTCCTGCTTGCCCTCTTCTTTAAAGGATCTTATCCATTCAACAGAATCATATTTTTCTTACAATGTTGATAGCCATTGCCTTTGCTCTCGAGTTGTCTCTTGAGGAGAAAAATTTTAATAGTATTTTTCATTACATAACAGGTTAGGAATACGTGAACAAAACGATAAGGTTATCAAGGAAAGGTCAAATGCAGAATAGCCGTGATTTCTTCTTGTTGCCTGGGATTAGATTGCTTGTGTTCTGGCAAGCATCAAATCAGAGAATCATAGAGCTGGAAGAAACTGCAAGAAATCATCTGTTAAGAGGAGGAGTTATGGCAGAACTGAGTGTACTTTGAATACAGCCTTGCAAACCAACATTTAAACCTTCGTTGCCAGTTTAGAGAAATGTTTGTGCTCCTCCAGTGGAACAGAGGAATATTTTTCTGATGGAAACTGCAGTATATCAGGGCCAAGTTATCCTTTTTCACTCTAAACAGTACATCTTTATGAGCAGAAGTTCATAAGCATTTGAACATTTCGTTAGTTATCTCGAAGCTGTAGGTAGAGAATGGACCTGGGTTCTAATCCTGGGCCCTGTCACTTGTCTGCTGGGTGACCTTGGCAAAGTCACTTCACTTCTCTGTGTCTCAGTTACTTCATCTGTAAAATAAGGATTAAGACTGTGAGCCCTATATGGGACGGGGACTGAGTCCAACCCAATATGCTGGTATCCACCCCAGTGCTTACTAAAGTGCCTGGAACATAGTAAGCAGTTAAGAACCACAATTATTATTATTATTATTATCATTATTAGATAGGAAGTTGCCTGAATTTAATTTGAAAGAACTAAATGTAAATACAGAGTAACTAATCTGTTTTATATTATTTCTTGTAGTAAGACATTGCATTCTTCTTAGTATTATCGTTGTACTTGTTAAGCCCTTACTCTGTGTTAAGCACTGTTCTTCACAAGTTAATCAACTGCATTTATTAAGCATTTACTATGCGTAGAGCACTGTATTAAGCACGTGGTAGAGTACAACAGAGTTGGTAGACATGACCCCTGCCCTTAACGACCTTACAGTCTAGAGGGGCAGACGGACAATCTAAATGAATTATGGATTTGTACATAAGGGCTGTGGGGTTGAGGGAGGGGTGAATTAAGGGTACAAATGTGAGTGTAAGGGCAACACAGAAAGGAGTGGGAGAAGAGGAAGTGAGGGCTTAGTCAGGGAAGGCCTCTTTGTGGAGATGTGCTTTCATTAAGGTTTTGAAAGTAGGGAGAGTCATTGTCTCACAGATACGAAGAGGGAAGATATTCCAAGCCAGAGGCAGGATGTGGGAGTGAGATCTGTGGCAAGATAGTTGAGACTGAGGTACAGAATAGAGAGAAGCAATGAAATGACTTGTCCAAGATCACACAGCAGGAACATGGCAGAGCCTGGATTAGAATCAGGTCTTCTGATTCCCAGGCCTGTACTCTTTCCAATAGACCATGCTGCTTCTCTAGGCTTATGGTGTGTTTACTAATGTTATTATAGCCTCCCAAGCACTTAGTAAACTGCTCTGTGCAGAGGAAGTGCTCGGTCCAAGCACTTAGTAAACTGCTCTGTGCAGAGGAAGTGCTCGGTTTAGTCATTTATGCAGTCATATTTACTGAGTGCTTACCATGTGCAGAGTACTGTACAAAGCATTTGGGAGAGACACACTCCCTACTCACAACGAGCTTGTAGTCTAGAGCTGGGGAGACAGACATCAATCAATACAAATAAATAAATTACAGCTATGTACATAAGTGCTGTGGGGCTGGTAGCAGGGGGAGGGGGAACAAAGAGAGCAAGTTAGGACAACGTAGAAGGGAGTGGGAGAAGGGGAAAGGAGGGGCTTAGTCTGGGAAGGCCTCTTGGAGGAGATGGGCCTTCAATAAAGCTCTGAAGGTGGGGAGAGGAATTATCTATAGGATTTGAGGAGGAAGGGCGTTCCAAGACAGAGGCAGGACGTGGCTAGGGGTCGGCACAGTGAGAAAGTTAACATCAGAGCCACTGATGATCGATTGGCATTGTGAAAGGAAGTGCGGAGCCTGTGAAGTCAAGGGGGCCCAAGATTGTGCTAGCTTTTGCTTTCTCTCTTCTGATGTAGAACTGAATCATAGTAAGATTGTGGGTGGGAGAAGGGCGGGTGGACCTTTAGAACCTCAAGTTTGGAGAATCGGTAGCCCGTAGTGACAGAATCCAGTTACAACATTCATTATTGAGAACTTGGAAAAATCAAATCCAAAACAAATACAGTATGAAGAAAATCCCTGAAGGGTGGACAGGTAGGCTACATGTTTGGGGATTCTGATCCTGCACGTGAGTGATGAAACTAAACTAATGGTTTTGCTTTGTCATGAACAAAGTCTTTTTTTTTAATGCAAACATTTTACAAGTCCTTGCCTTATATGCTTTTCAGTGCCCACTGTTGACGTGTTTCAGATTTCCACAAAGGAAAGATTTGGATTAGGACACCAGCTGAAAAAGTGAGTTTAAAAAAGTGACAAAAATATATTTCAAGGAAGCAGAGTTTTCTTTGTATTTAACTGCTTTTTTCCATATGAAATCAATAGAAGCTTCTTGTTCTGAAGCGAATGAGCCAGGTGAGAATTTGACGTACTGTTAATGATTCCGTGAGTTCTAAAGCACTGAATCAAGAAACGCTTAGCAGTATGGTAATTGACGTCACCTAAATTCTACGTCATTTGAATAATGCGTTGACTGAATCCAGCTAATTTTAGGTATGATCATTAAGCATCAATGAAAAACTTTAATGTTCTATTGAGTAGTCTCTAATTCTCCTAAATGTTGGTAGGTTAGGAGACTAAGTCTGTAAGTGCTAAATAGTTTAGAAAATGTAGTTTATAGTATTTATGGAGAAAAGAAGTTCCTTGTAAAACTTCTTATTTTTGTCTCAAACCCGCCAAAGCTTCTCCATTGGGAAGTAAACTGAAAGGGAGGATTTGAAGCCCCTTGGCAAAGTGGTAAAATGGTGTTAAATATAACTAAAATTAGCTTGATTTGGTCTTTAGAAAGTGAAATGTCAAACTAAAATCTTTTTTACTTTTAGAAAATATAATCTGAAATTTTTGAAAAATTGCATTGTCAATTCCACTGCATTAAAAATAGTCATTTATGAAAGGTGTTAAAACATTTTGTTCTTCCTCTGATTCTCTTTCCATTTTAGTCCTCTTACACCGCAGTACTGCGAAGAAAGGTT
Source organism: Ornithorhynchus anatinus (assembly GCF_004115215.2). NCBI lineage: Eukaryota > Metazoa > Chordata > Mammalia > Monotremata > Ornithorhynchidae > Ornithorhynchus > Ornithorhynchus anatinus. The sequence goes on along the minus strand of NC_041728.1, from coordinate 6,360,015 downwards.
ATAAGAGTGGTTTGAAGTTAGGTCTTGAGAGCTGTAAACACCATCCTATTTCAGGCGCCCTCACCAATAAAATAATCAAATAATAATTGTTTTCATTGAAAGTGTTATCCTCGTTTGCTCTAAGTTTTTAGAATTATCATTATTAGCCTGATTTTTCAAAGCTTCATAGATAGGAATGCCGTGATGCCTACAACAGTAGAAATCAAAATTTTTTTGAAAGCAATTTTCCTATAGTATCTGATGTTTCTCGAGGGAAAATAATTCTGAATTTTTATTCCAAATCGTTACAACAATTTGAGAAGGAAACTAGTCTCCCTTGGAATGGAGAGATTTTTCTGCACACTGGTAGTACAAAGCTGATTTGAAATTGCGGGGGATCATAATGAGTGAATCGTTTTCACAATGACAGAATTATGCAGACCTTCGTTACACAGCAGTGGAAACAGAGCAAAGAGAAGTCCAATTGTTCGCACAACAAGAAACTGTCTGAGAAGAAGGTGAAATCCCCTCTGCACATATTTTCTACCTTGCGCAGGTAACCTCAGTGGCTTTACAAGATAAAGCATGTGTTTTTGTTAGACTTTTCCTTCATTTTCCCTTTCGAGGCACTTTCTCACATTTATGACTTCAAGTAGCTCTCAATTAAGTGCCTTCCTCGTTGCATCCAGTAGACTGTAAACACCTTGAAGACAGGGATCATGTCTACCAACACTATTGTAGTGAACTCCCCTAAATGCTTAGTACGGTGCTCTGCACCCTGTAAAAACTTAGTACATTACATTGATTAAGAGTTTGGGCCTGGATCTCCATTTTACATTTTGCTGCTACTGCGAACAATAATAATTGGGGTATTTTTTAATGGTATTTTTTAAGCGCTTATTGTGTGCCAAGCATTGTTCTTGTTAAATGCTTATTTTGTGCCAAGCACTGGGATACAATACAATCAGATTAAACACGGGCCTTGTCCCTTATTAGGCTCATTGTCTAAGGGGAAGGGAGAGCATGGTTTTGATGCCCATTTTACAGATGAGGAAACTAAGGCACAGAAATGTTAAGTGACTTCGCCAAGGTCCCAGAGGGCAAGTGATGAAACTGGGATTGGAACTCAGGTCTCTTGTTCATTCATTCATTCATTCATTCATTCATTCATTCAATAGTATTTATTGAACACTTACTATGTGCAGAGCACTGTACTAAGCGCTTGGAATGTACAAATCGGCAACAGATAGAGACAGTCTCCAAGTCACATACTCTTTCCACCAAACCACACTTCTCAAATGATTCATTAGGTTTGTACACTACTTTTTAGTGTGGGTCAGTGGTAAGAGCCCGGGCTTGGGAGTCAGAGGTCATGGGTTCCAATCCTGACTCCGCCACTGTCATCTGTGTGACTTTGGGCAAGTCACTTAACTTCTCTGTGCCTCATTAGTAAAATGGGAGTTAAGACTGTGAGCCCCACGTGTATCTACCCCAGCGCTTAGAGCAGTGTGTGGCATGTAGTGAGCGCTTAATACCATCATTATTGTTTCTTATCCCTCTTTGTTCAAATGCAGTGCTTTTTATAAAACACATTCCAACAGAATTTTTAGGGAGATCTGGGGAGTTGTAAGTCTCTTTCATAGCATGAGGCAATTTTTTTAATAATATGTTAAGCACTTACTATGTACCAGACACTACTAAGGATTGGCGTAAGTACAAACTGAGCAGATTGGACACAGTCCACATCCCACAAGAGCTCAAAGTAACTGAGGCATAGAGAAGTGAAGTGATTTGCCCAAATTCACCCAGCAGACACATTTCCTCATCTTCCACTCCCTTATGCATCGCCCTAACTTGCTGTCTTTGCTCTTACCCCCTCCCCCCCAGCCCAACAACACTTAAAATTTTCCTTATCTGTCTTGATATCTGTCTCCCCCACCTCTAGACTCTGGGCTCACTGTGGGCAGGGATTGTCTCTGTGTATTGTTGTATTGTTCTTTCCCAATGTATTGTTCTTTCCCAAGCACTCAGTACAGTGCTCTGCACACAGTAGCGCTTAAAAAATGCGATTGAATGAATGAAAGTGGCAGAGCTGGGATTAGAATCCAGGTTCTTCTGACTCCCTGGCCCGTGCTCTGTCCACTAGGTCAGGCTGTTGCCTGTTATTGGGCAGGGATTGTCTCTATCTGTTGCCGAATTGTACATTCCAAGTGCTTAGTACAGTGCCCTGTACATAGTAAGTGCTCAATAAATACTATTGAATGAATGAATACCATGAACCCCAACACTTAAATTACTATTATTATGGTATTTGTTAAGCGTCTAAGACTATCAAGACTGGGAGCCAGTGTGGGACAGGGATTGTTTCCAACCCGATTAACTTTGATTCATTCATTCAATTGTATTTATTAAGTGTTTACCATGTGCAGAGCACTGTCCTAAGCATTTGAGAAAGAACAGTACAACAGTAAACAGTGACAGTCCCTGTCCATGATGAGCTCACGGTCTAGAGGCGGGGAGACAGGTATCGATTCAAATAAATAACATTACAGATATATACATAAGTCCTGTGGGAGTTGTATCTATCCCAGTGCTTAGAAAATGCTTGACAAATAGTAAACAGTTAACAAATATATCTTTATTATTATGCCTGCTACGTGTCAGGTGCTTTTCTAACACTGTAAACTAAATGGAAGGACATCGTTGCTTAGAACCCAGCCCTGCTGGCAAAAATCATCTCTCTCATAGGCAGGACGTGCTGAACGTGTCACAAAACATCTGCAATTTATTTTCCGTATCTGTATTTATTTTTATTAATGTCTGTTTCCCCCTCTAGACCGTAAGCTCATTGTAGGCAGGGAATGTGTCTGTTTATTATTCTGTAGTCCTCTCCCAAGGGCTTAGTACAGTACTCTGCACACAGTAAGTGCTCAGTAAATAAGATTAATTGAATGAACGAAAATGTTCCCCTCCTTCTATTTACGAGGTCGCCAAGTTATCCCCCTCCGGGTTGCGGTAAAAACAAATCCAAACTGAAATCGGATCCAGATGGCATCTCTAAAACGCAGAAGTTGCTGCGGAGGACGTGTTCCAGCACGGTCAAGGCTGAGGACGTCTGCGTCGCCAAGTCCCACCGAGCGCTGGGCCGGTCCCTGTCCGGCGATCCGCGGACCGAGCCGGCCCCGGCCATGAAACCCCACCGGCTGCTCAATCGCGCCTGCCCGGCTATGGGGGGCAAGCAGGAGGAGTGCGTCGCTTTAAAGCCGCATAAACCGTTGACTCGATCGTGTTCCGGGGATCCCCGGTGTGAACACGGCAGCACCTTGAAACCCCATAAACTCTTAAGCAGGTCTTATTCGAGTAATCTGAGGGTGGAGGAGCTCGACGGATTGAAGAACCACAAATTGCTCAGCAAGACGTATTCCAGCGCTCCCAAGTCATCCAGGACAGAGCTCTTCAAAGAGGCTATTGTAGAAGGCAGGAGGCTCTCTCTCACCTCAGGTCTGATTGGCATCCTAACTCCGTCATCGTCCTCATCTCCTCAGACAGCTGTGAGTGACCGTCTTCCTCTTTTTGCTCCTTACTTCAGGCACAGCGTGCACGTCGATTCAGTGTGGGCCATAAGATCTTTCACATCCAACACGTGTGGGATCTGTAGCTGAAAAGCAAAGTCTTTATTTTGGAACAGGAACAGGCCTAGCCTGGTAGTTTTACTTTACCGTCCCAATTTAATCCCAGTTATTGTCAGAATAATATGAGTTTCTAGTAGGAAAGCCACAGAGTGAATTCTCAAAACCATTTCCTATCAGTATTTGTTTCATGTTTATGTTTAATTCAAGATGATCTTTTAGCCCAAAGATTGCCCATTTAAATGGGGCTGTTTCTATGTGTAATTAAATGGTAAAGAAGGTTTTTCAGAGTATTTTGAAAGTGATCATTTATTTGGATGAATACAGTGTAGCATTAGTGAAATATTTTTAAAGTCCTAGTTTTATACAATATATCACCTTTATCTCTCTCCTTTTCTCCTCCTCTGTGTCTCGCTCTGAACTTCCCGATCTCCGTCTCTGCCTCCCCACTCTCGCTCTTTCTCTTTCCCACGCTCTTTCTCTCCCACGCTCTTTCTTTCCCACACACTCTCTCTCCCACACTTCCTCTCTCCCATGCCCTCTCTCTCTTTCTGTCTCCCCTGCATGCACACTTTCTCTTCCTGTTTCTCTCTCTTTAATATAGATTTATAATTATAAGGAACTTTGAGAGTTACCATGCAGTTGTTGCCACCTGGGTGCTGCTTATCTGACTTTGAGGCCCAGGACTTGGTAGGTATGGCAGCATTAATGGCAGGAGAAACCTATGCAGCTATGTGGGGGAGAGTGGAGCAGGACTGCTGATGCCAGAAAGGGTCAGAGCAGGGTAGGACATAGTTGAGCCATTTAAGAGAGCTGGCTAGACTTGTCCCCACCTCCTAGGATATATTCTACCAGCAGTAGAGTCAGACACCCTCTTTTCCCTTTGTTCAGCTTCCTTCTGCATCACCCTGTCGCAGGAAGCAGCGTGGCTCAGTGGAAAAGAGCCGGGGCTTCGGAGTCAGAGGTCATGAGTTTGACTCCTGGCTCTGCCACTTGCCCACTGTGTGACTGTCACTTAACTTCTCTGTGCCTCAATTACCTCATCTGTAATATGGGGATTAACTGTGAGCCTCACGTGGGACAACCCGATTACCCTGTATCTCCTCCAGCGCTTAGAACAGTGCTCGGCACATAATATGCGCTTAACAAATACCAACCCTGTCTTGCTCCCTTTATTCACCCCCTCTCCCAGCCCCTCAGCACTTATGTAAATATCTGCAATTTATTTATTTCTATTTACGTTTGCATCCTGTCAATGAGATAGACAAGATGGAGGCATAGTGAGAAGGTTAGCATTAGAGGAGTGAACTGTGTGGGTGGAGTTGTAGTAGAGGAGCAAGGTGAGGTAGGAGGGGGCAAGGGGATTGAGGGCTTTAAAGCCAATGGTGAGGAGTTTTTTTTTTTCTGCGAAGATGGATGGGCAACCACTGGAGTTTCTGGAGGAGCAGGGAAACATGGCCTGAAGATTTTTGTAGAAACCCTTTCAGCTGACTAACCAGTAAAGTGCTTGGTGTCTGCTTGCTCTCCTTGGCTCAGCACAGATCTGTCCTAGTAGGTAGAGAGCGACAGGGTGGAACTGCCAGATTCCCCTCCTTCCGGGGCTAAACTCATGCTCCAATTTACCCTTTTCCTTATGGATTTGGAGGAGCTTCGTGTAAATCAGAAGAAAGAGTTGGAAAGAGAGGAAGAAGAAAGATGATTCCCGCACTCATCCAGGTCCAGAAAAGAGTTTAAACTCTGGGAAGTTCAGTGCTTCCAAGGAACTTTTTCGAGTGGCAATAATATTAAAAAAAAATAAAGTTGGTATTTGTTAAGGGTTTACTATGTGCCGAGCAGTGTTCTCAGTGCTGAGGTAGATACAGGATAATCAGGTTGTCCCACATGAGGCTCACAGACTTAACCCTATTTTACAGATGAGGGAACTGAGGTACCGAGAAGTCAAATGACTTGCCCAAAGTCACGCAGCTGACAGGTGGCGGAGCTGGGATTAGAACCCACGACCTCTGACTGGCCCATGCTCTTTCCCCTGAGCCACGCCACTTCTCTTGAGTACCATTTAATGTACTAGGCTCTTGGGGAGGTATAGAATAATGAAATTGCAAGTTTCCTGCCCACAGGGTGCTTCCCCTCTAATGGAGAAGGCAACACTCCCAAATGCTTAGTACAGTGCCTCAAACCCAGTGTATACCCAATAAGTACCATTACAACTTCTAGTATATATATTTTTTAGCTGTTTAAATACATGCATAGATAGGTACTTGAAGTACCCTTACAACTTGTAGTGTGTATATTTTTTGACTATTTAAATACATGCATAGATAGGTACTTGAAGTACCCTTACAACTTGTAGTGTGTATATTTTTTGGCTGTTTAAATACATACATAGGTACTTCTGAATGTGTATACAAGTGTGTGAGTAGCGTGTATTTATGCACATATGTTTTGGCATTTGGGTGACCTTGTGTGAACATTTGTCTGTGTTGAGGTAAGCATTTATGAAGATGGGTAGAATAAAAGAAGGGAATAGCTGTTTACAAAATGATCATAATAATTATGGTAGTTGCTAAGTGCTTACTACGTGCCAGGCACTATAATAAGCTCTGAGGTAGACACAAACAAATCAGGTTGGACACAGTCCCTGTCCCATGTGGGGCTCACAGTCTCAATCCTCATTTTAAAGACGAGATAATTGAGGCATAGGGAAGTGAAGTGACTTGCCGAAGGTCACGCAGCAGATGTGGCTGGGTCAGGATTAGAACCCCTGACCTAAAAAAAAAAAAGGAAAGATCCTTTGTGAGCGAAGCAAAGGCTAGGCATTATCATTATGGCACCCCAAATTAATCCAAGGAGAAATTAGGAGGAGGCTTTTTGTTTACTGTTCATTGTTGTATTGTACTCTCCCAAGTGCTTAATATAGTGCTCTGCAAACAGGAAGTGCTCAAAAAATATGATGGAATGAATGAACGAGGTGCCTATTGTGTGCAGTGCACTGTACTTAGTGCTTGGAAGAGTTTAATAGAGTTAATAGATACAATTCCTTCCTTCAAGGATTTTACAATCTGTTAGGGGAGGCAGATAGATACTTTAGCACTCGTAATTGCTTCATGAATATACAGTGTTAAGTCAAAAAGCACCAAGTGAAGCTTATTTTTCCATAGAGGTAATGTAAAGTGCATTAGTGGGTTCCCAAGATCCAAAAAATGTCAATATATTTTAAAACAGTGATTAAAAACCACCATAAATACAATTACCTAATTAAATAATGATGTAAATGTATAGCGATTTTAAAATCAGTCATTCGTGGTTATTGAGCACTTACTGTGTGCAGGGTACTCTACAAAGTGCTTGGGAGAGTACAGTACAACGATTTAGCATGCACAGCCCCTGCCCTCAAGGAGCTTACAGTCTAGAGGGGAAGACAGACCTTAATATAAATAAAATTCGTGTATGTGCATAAGTGCTGTGGGGCTGGGGGCCGGGCTGGTGAATAAAAGGAGCAAGGCAGGGTGATGCAGAAGGGAGTAGAAGAACAGGAAATGAGGGCTGACTCATTGAAGACCTATTGGAGGAACTGTGCCTTCAATAAGGCTTTGAAGATGGAGAGAGTAATTTTCTGTTAGATATGAAGAGGGAGGGCATTCCAGGCCAGGGGAATGGCAGGGGCGAGAGGTTGGCGGAAAGATAGATGAGATAGAGATAGAGTGAGTAGTGTGGCATTAGAGGAGTGAAATGTGCAGGCTGGGTTGTAGTAGGAGAATGGTGAGGTAGGAGGGCGAGGTGATTGAGTGCCTTCTTGTTTCTGTTTGGTGCAGAGGTGGGTGGACAACCACCCGAGGTTCTGGAGGAGTGGGGAAACATGGACTGAATGTTTTTGTAGAAAAATGATCCGGGCAGCAGAGTGAAGTGTTGACTAGAGTGGGGAGAGACAGGAGGCTCGGACATCGGCAAGGAGGCTGATAAAATAAATCAATACGAGACAGGACAGTGTTTGGATTAATGTGGTAACAGTTTGGATGGAGAGGAAAATGGCAGATTTTAGCCATGTTGTAAAGGTTGAACCTTAAAAGATATTGTAGTAGGTATTTTTGGTGTAGATATGTAAATGTAGTACTGAGTTTCTTTCACATCCTATTCAGGATTCCGATAGTTTCTTATAATGAAGCTATTTTCCTCTTTCCTTTAACAGCAAAATTATGGTGCAAAATGCATTCCAATCCGAGACCGAGGATTCCTGGTGCAGGTGAGGCGATGAGGGTTCGGTGTCAGAAATGGTTTCTGGTTTGAGCTGAATTTTCTTCATTTCTAAGCAGCTCTTCTTATTCTCCCTCTCTCTGCCCTCAGACCATAGAGTTTGCTGAGCAACGGATACCTGTTTTGAATGAATATTGTGTCGTTTGTGATGAGCCTCATGTGTTTCAAAATGGCCCCATGCTTCGGGTAAGTTTCAATCCTGAATTTATGGGGAATTAATTTCCTCAGGGAAAAAGATTTATAAATAAGAACATGATGTACCTGCAGCCAGAGCCTCCCAGGGACACTCTCCTATCCAGGAATGATTCAAAACACTTCTCCCCCAGAATACTAACAAGACACTAAAGCCTAAGCAGTTAGCAGGTGCTAATCAATCAGTCGGTGGTATTTATTGAGCTCTTAATCTGGGCAGAGCACTACACTTCGTTTTTAGGAGACTACAGTGGAATTAGTAGACATGATTCCGGTCCTCAAGGAGTTGACAATCTAGCTGTGGACCAGACATTAACAGAAGTTAGTCACAGTCTAAGGTTTTAGGTGCTAGGTAGAAGTAACATGGCCTAAAAGTAAGAGCACAGGACTGGAACTCAGAAAACCTGTGTTTTAAACCTTGCTCTGCCCCTTGAGTGCTGTGTGTCCTTGGGCAGATCACTTAATTTCTCAATCCTCATCTGTAAATGGGGATTAAGTAACCTTTTTCCCCTCTTGCTTAGGGTGTGAGCCCACACGAGGAACAGGACAGGATAATCTGACCTGATTATCTTGTAACAGCCCCAGCCCTTAGTACAGCATGTAGCAGATTGGAAGCACTTAAATAATACTATTATTATGATTTGTTTGGGTACCAGGAAATACCTGCTCCAGAAGTGTCTGGGAAGCCATGAGGAAAGCAGGGAGGCAGAGAGTGATCTGAGGAATGTGAATTTGAACAGGGGGAGATCAATGTAAACTGTGACACAAATAGTGAGAAACAGTAAAGAAAGATGCCAACTTGGAGAGAGTCGAGTAGGCTGATGCATGGAGTAGCAAGTAAAAGCAGTGAAACTTGGAGGATGAAAGGGAGGGGGTAGCTGTTAAATGATATGGGTTTTGGAGAAGGTACAGGGAGATCTAGCTTGGGAGAAACAAATTCACTGAACCAAGGGATTGCCAGGAAGGACCACGGATATTTGTCACATGGCTTTATTGTGTGTGGAATTTACAGATGAGGTAACCGAGGCACAGAGAAGTTAAATGACTTTCCCCAAGGTCACAGACAAATGGCAGAACCAGGATTAGAACCCAGGTCTTTCTGACGTGCAGGTCTGTGCTCTATCCAGTAGACCTGCTTCTCCCATTTTATTCTGTTCCACTCCTCCTGCAAGGGTACTATACTTCGGAGGGGAGTTAAGTGAGATTCAAGATTGTTTCTTGGAACACGCTGCTTCTCTAGACAGTCTGCCTCAGGAGTAAGGTTTTTTTTTAAATGAGACTCTCTCATTGTCTCTCTCCTTTCTCTTTCCCTATCACTCTCTTTCCCCCTCCTAAAGTGTAAGCTTTTGATGGGTAGGAATTTTGGTCGACCAACTCTGTTGTATTGTACTCTCCCAAGAGCTCTGGACAGTATTCTGAACTTAGAAAGTGCCCGATTAAATACATTTGATTGATCTATTTCCCTGTTGTCCATCACATCTTTCTCCTTTTCTCTCACATTTCTCTTTTGCACATTTCCTCTCACATTTTTTCTTTCTCATTTTTCCTTTCATTTTTCCCTCATTTTTTCCTTCTCTCACATTTTTTCTTTCACATATCTCTCTCACATTTCTCCTTCTATCACATTTCCCTCTTTATTTCTCACATTTCCTTCTTTGTCTCTCACATTTTTTGCTTTCTCCCACATTTTAGCTTTCTCACATTTTTCTCATTTTTTCTTTCTCACTTTTTTCTCTCACACATTTTCTCTCTCATTTTTTCTTTGACATTTTTTTCTTTCTCACATCTTTCTCACATTTCTCTCTCTCTTACACACATTTCTCTTTCTCTCATCTTCTATTTCTCACACTTCTCTGTATCTCTCACACCACTCTCTCACACTTCTCTTTTTCTCACTCCTCTGTGTCGCACACTATTCTTTCACACTTCTCTTTCTCTCACACTTCTATTTCTTTCATACTTCTCTCTTTCTCTCTCTCTCAGAATAATTTAGGTGTTACTGAAGACTCTGTACTACTTATATTCCGTAGGTTGGCTAGGCATAGCCATAGTGTATATGCTATCATGGAAACAGCAAACCTTTATTTATTTTGATTTAGTCGAATGTGAGCAGGTATTACAGGAAAATAATTTTTCAAGGTCTTCCAGCTAATGGATTTGATGATTCATTATAATAATTTCCCATTTCCAATTTCTACCAAGTATTGGATTGCATTTGAAAATATTACTGGAGTCCTGACTGAAGGGCTGTCTCCTTAAATATCCTAAATCTTTGTTTTAATAACCCTTCCTCTCTGATGAGATTCAATCCTAAAATGAAGGCTTCTTTTCAAAGAAATTGAATTTAGGAACCAAATATTTTCCGTGTTAATTATTTTGGGGAGCTCAATGTTGCTGGGACTATAAGCTGTCATGAACCCTGGGATGTGGTATTTAAATAGTCCTTAATCCCCAGAGTCTTTGCAAATTTTGCCTGCTAACATTGTATAGAAATAAGGAAAATATCACCAGCATGAGGGAGGGAGAAGAGATAAGTATCCTCTTGGTGGCAGATTGATAATAAGGGCCAAAGGAAAGATAGTTCATTGAAAATATGGAGACAGGAGAATCCAGTAATAAAGAAAATCCCTTCACTTGTCAGTGTTTCTTTTTATATGACATAGGTTCTGATAAACATTTATTCTCATTTAATTTCCCTTCTTCCCTGATATACATTCAGAGGACAGACACAGTGGAGCTGAGAAGTAATAGAAAGTGGGCAGCAGAAGGGTTATCAGGACCATCTATATGCATATTAAAGTCCCCAAGGACTAATGTAGAGATAAATAAAGAAAGAACATGAGAAAGGGATCAAAAATGGATCAGAAAGTTGGAGGTGGGACCTGGGGAGTGGTAGACGACTGGGTACTAGAATCTGGAGTGGGTGGCAGAGGTGAATGATAGGGGCTCCAAGACATGGTCAATCTATTGATCTTAGAATGCCACAAGTCACTTCACTTCTCTGAGCCTCACTTACCTCATCTGTAAAGTGGGGGTTAAGACAGCGAGCCCCGCCTGGGACAGGGACTGTCCCCTAGCCAATTTGCTTGTATCCACCCCAGTGCTTAGTGCAGTGCCTGGCACATAGTAAGAACCTAAAAAATATCATAACTGTTATCATTATTATTACAAGAAGAAAGTAAGCCAGGAATTTGAAACTTTTATGCAGTAGTGCAGAGAGGGTCAGTCCCATATTTTCTCTCCTATTTAAGCAAGTGACTAAGTCATCTTCTAAGTTGAATAAGCATAAAAGCAATAGCAATAAAAAAGGCCTTTTGTCTTGGGTGCAGTGGCACGGTGAATTGGATCATGTTAGGCTCCATCTGCTACCTAATGCAATGGAACTTAGGAGATAAGATAAATCAAATGGGTGACACCAGTATTAGACTGAAATATGAGAGCTCTTCCAAAGTAATTGTGAAGCCAATATTTCAGTGCTATGGACTTCACGAGGTTATTGAAGTCAAAGTCTTTGCAACCAATCCAGTGCATCTCTCAGTGGTTAGGAAATGAGTGAGCTTATTATTGGCAGAGCATTTACCTGAAGCAGAGTGGAATTCCACTCTATAGATTTGGTTTGTGGAGCAATTAATTCATTGGCACTCTTGTTTGCTCTGACTGATTTGTTTTCTTACCCTAGACCCGGCTTGAGAGCCTCCAGACTTGGTGATTCCTGTAGTTTGGACATAGAACATATAGATATTCATCGAGTTGAACTATTAAGTCTTTAAATGTTGCCTCAAGCTCACCGACTCAATGGGCTTCGTTCTTGTCCTTCCTGCATCTTAGTCCTTTTCTCCCACCTTCCGTCCTGCCTGGAACTCCCTCTCTTCAAATCCACCAGATCATAGTTCTCTCCTTCTTCAAAGCCCATCTGAAATCACATCTCTTCCAAAGGGGCCTTAATTAATTTTCTTTCTTCCCCAGTTGTATCCACCCCCCTCCCCAAGTACCACTTCAGCACTTCTGTGCCGACTACACACTTATTCACTCACAACCACTTGTTGCATTTCTGCCCATATCTAATATTTTAGCTCTAGTATTATCAATTCTTTTCCTCCTGCTTTTCATCTGTACAATGGCTTTAGTGACTGCCCAACATATTGGAAATTACTTTGAAATTAAGATCATGTCTACTAACTCTCTTGTACTCTCCCAGTGCTTCATTTCCAGAAGGTTCTTAGTAATGGTAATAGTAATGATGATATTTACTAAGCACTTCCTATGTGTCAGTCATATCAGAAATCATCTCTGGTCCACAAGGGCTCATAGTAGATATTTTTTATTATTCTATTATGATAGTTATTAGGGACCATGCTGTGTGCTTGATACAAGATAATCAGAGAAGAAGTATGTGAACAATATGGAAGCATTTTCTCCTCAGAAAGTATGGCCTAGGTGAAACAACACAGAACTGAGAATCAGGAGGCCCCGGTTCTAATTCCCGAATCCACCACTTGCCTGCTGTGTAACCTTTTAACGTCTCTGTGCCTCAGTTGTCTCATCAGTGAAATGGATAAAGAAGACCTGTTTTCCCTACCCCTTAGACTGAGAGCCCATGTGGGACATGTCTGTCTTTCCCTCTAGACTGTGAGCTCCTTCTGGGCAGTTAATGCATCTGATGTTATAGCACACTCTCCTGAGCGCTTAGTACAGTGCTTTGCAAACAGTAAGCGCTCAATTAATACAATTGAATACTCACCCAGGTGCTTAGTTCAGTGTTCTGCACACTGTAAGCACTTAATAAATTCCATAGATGAAGATGATCAGATTATCTTATATCTACCCCAGTGCTTTGCAGAATGCTTGGTGCATGATAAGCACTTAAAAATATGACAATTACTGTTGTTATTGGTACTGTTATTGCTACAAATAACACCAATAATAATCACTATAAGAAAAGATTAATCTTCTAGCCAAACTAGAGTTTAAGTATTCTGCCAAAGAGTCAGTTCATTCTATTGCAACAAGAAAGCACTAGTTGATTTTTATTTAAATTTAAATAGTCTTTGAATTGCCAAATAAATCTTCAGTTGACAACTGAAATGATCAACTTTTAAAATCTGGTGATTTCAGATGACAGTTTAATAAGTCCCAGGCTAATAGCTAACGCAACGGGAATTTATACCTTTCATTGTTTTATAAAGTCATAGACAGTTCAGTAGTTATGAAATGGAAAAAAAGTTGTGTCTTTGTTTATGTGTCTGATAGCCTACAGTGTGTGAACGGGAGCTGTGTGTATTCGCATTCCAAACTCTCGGAGTGATGAATGAAGCTGCTGATGAGATTGCAACTGGAGCTCAGGTAGGGCTGGATAATGCTAATTGCTATTTTTCTTCTCAGTAGATAGCACCTTTATTCTCATTCTCTTAGTACTTAGTACTTAGCATTTTCAGGGCTCTGCCTACAGTAAGTGCTCAATAAGAACCGTTGATGATTCTCTTTCTCTTGTCTATAAATACATTTTGGCATTCCTTCTGTGCCTCAGTGCATTGGAAAATAATAGAAGCCTGTGGACCACATTAAGATCTGTGTTGCTAAATGTAAATGATTTAATCCAGTGTTTTGAAAATGAGTTTCTTCTCACATGAGTTTGTGTTATTGTGTCATTGTTTCTGGGTAAATTTGATTGAAGGGGGAAAAGATGATGGTGCCAAGATCACCTGAAATCAGAAGATTAGGTAAAAGGAAAGGGTCTTTCCAAAGTGTCACGTCTAAATATAGCAATCCATTTCTAATGTACATTGTGGAAGAAAAGTGAGTAAAATAGTTACATTCTTACTCCAGATTTTTTTCCTTTTAATTTCTTCTGACCAAAGATGTAGCCTATTCATTGATGTTCATAAATTCCAAATGGAAAATATCCTGTTCTCTAATCCAACAGAGAATATGGTTGAGAAATGTCATTGAAACAGAAGGCACTTTGATTTTGAAAGTGATTCAGGAAAAGTAAAAAGGGCCATTCAAATTTAAGTTTATCACCCATTTTAATAAAGGGATCCCGATATTTGCTATAGACTTTTTTTGGTTTTGTTATGAGAAATAGTTCATTTTCTATTTTTCTGAAAGCAAGTAAAGTTGGAATATATGTTATTATAAGAGGGCGGTCACTTGTGTGTCATCCCATCCCCCTGAGCTCAGAAGCGTTACTGTAGTTTCACATCTTTGATGAGACTGAAAACAATTTGTACTCTGACTTAGGTTTCATCCCATCTGGAGGGGCGGCAGGGTTGTTCAGAGGAAGAGAGGCACAGATGGTGATTCGAGTATTTATTTCATGTCTTCCTCTAGGATCTTGGACTGACTGAGACTTTTAAAACTGAAGGCGTTTGTCACAAAGAACAAAATTCCTAGAGTTTGTGTTCTCTCTTTTTAGTGTAATGTGTTTTCAGTGATATTTTGGCTGGGCAATTTGATATTTTTCCATTTTATGCTCACTGACTCTGTTGTATATATTGCTAAGTTTTCAATCTGATATTTAAATTTTGGAACCTCCACTGGAAATCTTGAGAAATCTGAAGCTAAAAGTACGTTACGTGTGAACATGCATGTGTCACACAATGGTTCCAGTTCTTGAGATGTGTATCATTCATCTCCATAGAGTAAAAATTGAAGTTGAACTTAATGTCTTTAATGTGATGCTGATCAAAAAAGTCTTCCTAATATGCATTCTTCCCTCTTTGAAGTTCAAATTAGTTCTATTTACTGTTGTATTCATTCTTTCTTTTTCTCATTGCCAGCTAAAATAAACCCAGTCTACACTGTCCACAGACTTGATTCTACCATTTTTCATGAGTCACCAGTTATCAGGACCAAATTTATTGTTGCCTTTATGTGCAAATTAAAATGGGCGAACTTTATCAGTTTCTTGGGGCTCAGTTGTATCTTCAGATTGATTGCAGTAGGTCTCTGTGACACATTTTCACAGAGCTTTTGGCAAGTGATTGATTAATTAGTTTCAATTTGAGGGAAGAATCAGATGTATTTGTTTCAAAAAAAAACCAAAACTTGCTTTCTTCCAAGATTTTTTTTGTTGTTGCAGGAAACAAGAAAGCATCCAAATTTTAAAAAAAAGTCCTTGAAGAAGAAAGCGAGATACTTTTTAGAAAACAAAAATGATTTCTTGAGCAATCATTTGCTGTATTCTGTAGGAGAATAACCAGGCCTTCATGTGTGTATTTGTAGGTGGTGGATTTATTAGTGTCTATGTGCCGATCTGCGTTGGAATCTCCGAGAAAAGTCGTCATTTTTGAGCCATATCCCTCTGTAGTAGATCCGACTGATCCCCAAATGTTGGCCTTCAATCCTAGGGTAAGTAGTTTCTGCATCCTTCCATTTTCAGTTTTTTGGGTTTTAACTTCCATTCAACCCAGTAGATAGAACTAGATGGATAGGCGATGAGTCGTGCCACTTTTGAACTGGGCAGAATTCTTCTAGCATGTCTCATTCCTTAGATCAACGTTGCTTTAAATGCATTTTCTGGGCCCAGCTTGGAATTCTTTCCATTTGTTAGTGAAAAAGAAAACGCTCTGAAGAACAACTCTCTAGTTGTCTCTGAAACAGCAGCAGTAGACTGAGGCCCATGCTGAGAGCCTCAGGGGGACATTTGGAAACAAATTACTGAGTCAGTAAATAGTTCCATTTGAATAATTGGACTCCCGATGGAGCTTTCATGAGCCTAAGTTTAAAGAGTCAAGGATTCACAAGATTTTTGTTTGCTTGTCTGTGGATTCTTCAGATCATATAGCAGTGTGGCTCAGATCGGTGGTGGCCCAGTTCATCAGTATCCTGGCTTCATGATTGGACAGTTTGTTCTTTTTGTAATTTCCCTGTAAGCAGATAGTAAAAGAAGCAGCTTTATGTCCTTTTCCCTTCTCCTTTCTCATTTAGCTAATCCAGCCGCATTTTCACTGTCCACCTGAGACCAAGCACCCCCTTTTTTTTTTTAAAAAAAAAAGGTATTGGTTAAGGGCTTACTATATGACAGGTATTGTACTAAGCCCTGGGGTAGGTACAAAGAATTCAGTTTGTACACAATCCATGTCGCACATGGGGCTCACAGTCTTAATCCCCATTTTACAGATGAGCCATCTGAGGCAATGAGAAGTGAAGTGAATTTACCAAGGTCACACAGCAGACAGGTAGCGGCACTGAAATTAGAACCCAGGTCCTTCTGGCTCCCAGGCCCTTGCTGTATCCACCAGGCCACGCTGCTTCTCACGGTCCCATCAGCCGTGGGGTTGTGGGGATGAATATTGTAGAGAAAATGATTTGTAGAGATTTGCAAGTTCCAGCTAAAGTTAACTTTTTTGTTCAACAGAAGAAGAACTATGACAGAGTGATGAAAGCCTTGGATAGTATTACTTCCATTAGAGAAATGACACAGGTGAGTGAGTCCAGGTGAAGTTTTGTCAGAGGACAGTTGGGAGAGAATGAGAGCCCTCAATTTTTCCTACTAAAAATAAGATAGGTAGAATTGCAGTGGTACCATTTAATGAGAGACAGAGGCAACAAAGCCAGAATTAAGGAACTTAATTCAGTGTTACAATCAGAAGGATGTTTGTGATGCTATTACCATTCGTAGAAGACAGACACATTAGCTGCATCAAGATATTTTAAAATTAAGATCTATTATCTGTGGAAAATATAAAACTTTGGGTCTTATGGCAGATAAATGCTCAGGAGTAAAGACTGCAATTTCATATTATGTCTCAGCAGTCTTCCTCCTGCCTTCTGATTGGGTGCCTTTGTCAATCAGTCAGTTGTATTTATGAGCACTTACTGTATGCAGAACACTGTACTAAACCCCTGGGAGTGTACAATATAACAGACACATTTCCTGCCTACAATGAATCTTGCAAACAGTAGACAATAAATATGCTTTGATGATAATGACTTTAAAACAGCTGTGAATTCATAATCTGTCACAGATCGTAGGAATTACCATTCTTATAAGTAACCTTTCCCTCCATGTGAGTGAGGGGGAGAAATGTATGCCTGATAATGTTAAACCTTTTTAATTTGATATTCACTATCCTCAGATATGTTTAGTGTGATAAACAAAATCTGTAAAGTACTATCTTTTTTTTAGATTTCCACTAACATGATTAGGTTATTTCTTTGGTTTTGCTTAGGCATCGAGTCAAATATACTTAATTGCAGTAATCCTTTGGTTTTATGAAGGCATTTTTCAGGAATTTTTAATCTATTAATGTTTTCTGTTAGCTGTCATAGAACCAGGATTATATTGCAAGAAAGGGTCTTGAGAAATCATCTTGTTGAACCACTGGATTCTAGGCAAGGGAATGAATAAACTATACACTATTGGATTTTCCCAAGCACTTAGAACAGTGCTCTGCACACAGTAAGCGCTCAATAAATAGTACTGAATGAAAGTAAGTGTTCAGTATTGATTGGTGAATATTCTTTCTTCAAAGATCTCCAGGAATGTCAACTACAACCTCCTTGGCTACACTAGTTTTCTAGAAGTCTTCAGTGTCCCTAATTTCACCTCCGTAATTTAAGTTTATTACCTCCCAGAAGGCTATGTAAACAACAGTTTAGCAGCCTGCCCTACCAATATCCTTGAATTTAACATCCTTTTAAAGAGTAATAGCCCAAACTGGATACAGTACTCTGACAGGAAGCAGGCCAGTGTAGCAAATAGCAGAAGAATTACTCCCTGACACTTTATTCCTGTCATTCTCCCGATGATACATCCCAGAATGTTGTTGATTTTTTTTTTTAAGTAAACCATAGCTTTGTTAGATGGTTCAGCTTTAATCAGCTGTGGCCCTGGGTCTTTTCTGCAGGGCACGTGTTTAACCAATCCTTTCCCCATCCTGTATTTGTGTGTTTTTTTCTTTCTCTAAATATATAATTACTGAATTTACTTACTCCACCTTACTAAATTTAATCCTTTATTATAGATCGGCCCAATTGACTTCTTTTCCTGTATTCCAAAAGTATCCATAGCTCATAAGATTTAGCATCACCTGTAATTTCACTATGAATGCTCTCAATTCCTTTATTAGTTCATTGATAGAAATCATGAATAGACGCTGGCCCAGAAACTATCCTTGTGGGTATCCTCAGTGCAGACCCCTAGTTTGACATAAGCCAAAGGTAACCTACTATTCCTTGAGTATTTCTCCAGGTAGCTGTATACTCCCTGAATATTCAGGAGTATTTTACAGTTTGCCGATGAGGATGTTCTCTGAGCTAGCCAAAAGACCTATTGAAGTGTAGGTAGATTGCGATTATTGCTTCTCGTGATTTCTGTAATCTGCCATTTTGTCATAGTAGATTAGACCTATGTGGGACAGAGATGGTGTCCATAGTGATTAACTTGTATCTACCCCAGCTCTTAGTATAGTATTTGGCACCTATCAATCAATCCCTCTAGACTGTAAGCTCACTGTGGGCAAGGAACATTTCTATCAATTTTAGTGTATTGTGCTCTCCCAAACACTTAGTTCAGTGCTCTGCACACAAGAGCTCAATAAATACCATTAATACTGATAAATCAATGAACAGTGTTTATTGTGTGCTTACTGTATCTAGAACACTGTACTCATCATCATCATTATTATTATTATCTACGGTTCACTGAATCTACCCTAGTTGAATCTTTTCTCCTTTGCATTAAGCGAAGGCTTGGTATAGAGAGGAAACATGTCTTCTTTATTATATTGAACTCTCCCAAGTGCTTAACTCAGTGTTCTGCACACAGTAAGCGCTCAGTAAATTTTATTGACTCAAAAGCTAAGTGAGAGAAGGGGAGATAGTTTGAGAGGGAGGGAAAAAGGAAGAGCCAGAGGAAGAAAGAAGGAAAGACAAAGAGTAGAAAGTAAAATATACACAAATTGGTGAATTGATTGCCTTTTTGGTCACAACATTTCAACAAGGGCATGGTACTGAGAAGAGCAACCAATAAGAACAGGCGGGATGGAGTAATCTCAATATGAG
Source organism: Ornithorhynchus anatinus (assembly GCF_004115215.2). Taxonomy (NCBI): domain Eukaryota; kingdom Metazoa; phylum Chordata; class Mammalia; order Monotremata; family Ornithorhynchidae; genus Ornithorhynchus; species Ornithorhynchus anatinus. The sequence goes on along the minus strand of NC_041728.1, from coordinate 6,340,957 downwards.
GTTATTTAAAAAAAAATATGAATACAATCTGAGGAAAAACTGAGGAGAACTGTGATTGATGTGTACAAGATTAAGAAGGGCACGGATAGGAAGAAGATGGAATTATTGTCCGCCTTGCCTCTGTGTCTCATTTTACTCATCTGAAAAAGCAGGGCATCTCCTGCCTCGCAGACAATGGATGGTGCATTTTCCTCTTGTGACCTGAAAGAGTTAAAACTCAGAGTGATTTTTTTTTTAGTTCAATTAAGGAAGAGCTCACCTTATAGAAACTTCTGTCTCAATTTCCTTGTGCAATTTCTGAATAGCTGTAAAAATGCAGTCTGGGCTTTATTTGTAAGTATCCAATATTCTCTTTGCTAATTATGTTAAAAATTCATCCCATAAGAGTTTCTGTATTAATACAAAATCATAAGTTTTAAGATACAAATGTAAATTAGAAAGACCGATCGATGTATGATTCTTTTTCATAATGGCAGAGGAGGAGTGGTATGGTGGCATTTTTTAATGGGAAAAAAAATGAAAGGGAATAATTGTTTTTTCTAGGCACCATATCTGGAAATCAAGAAGCAGATGGATAAACAGGATCCCCTTGCTCATCCTCTGTTGCAATGGTACGAAGCTTCTGTTTCTTCACGATATAAAGTTTGCTGCTTTAGTCTGTGTTCATTAGCAGTAGACAGTGTATCTGTTTATGGTTTACCCTCAATATTAAAAGTCTTCCAGAAAGGTCCTTTGATGAAAGCTGAATTGTCTACCTCAGCTGCTCCTATTGTCTCATATAGTGTTCTTGTCTACCAACTCTGTTATATTGTAGTCTCCCAAGTGCTAATACAGTGCTCTGCACACAGTAGGTGGTCAATAAATATGATTGAATGATTTATTAATACATTCTTTGCAGACGAATGCAGTACATGTTGATTCCGACAATAAAAGGTGGTGTATTTTATTTGACTGTAGTTCTTCTGTCACAGTATGTTTTTAGTTTTTGGACATAGGTTCTAATTGTTTTGCCATTAAACACTATAAAAGGGTCAAAGGCTTAATTTTAAAGGAAATAGAAGCCAAGGGTCCTGTGAACATCAACACCATGCTCCCAACCCTTACCAAGAAACAGTGAATCTGGGACAAATTAAGCACTGGAAATTAGGGTAGGAACAGTTCCTTCCCCGCCTCCCTTTGTGAAAAGGTTCAGACCCCAAGTAACGTCAATAAAACGAGGTTAAAGGAGGTTAAACTCCTTCTTTAACCCTTTTTTTCATGAACCTATTCAATGTATCCACTGAAAATGTATCCAGTGAAAAGTCATTCCTTGTATCCTCTTCCTCCCGGGAAATGCATTCCTTAAGGCCCAGAAGGATTGCATTTTCCAGAATCCTCTGGAAGAGTGGAACCCTTTGTGAAGAATTGACTTTGACCAAATCAGCTAGCTGAGCAGAATTATAATATTCAGGAGAGGAGGGGTTTAGGCTCGATCTCCTTTCTTGTTTTTCCCCTAACTATCCTGTCATCACCACTGAGTCATGAGCCTAGGCCCAAGAAAGCTTTATAAGACTTTGAGAATTTATAGAAGTTTGCCTGAATGTATACTTATTAAAACTTGCATAATTAGAGAAGTGAAGGATTCAGGTTTAGCCTTAGCCTTTCCCTTTGTCTCTGTCTTGGTACTGAACTAAATTCCTCTTTCTAAGATTTCTGTGATGCTTGGAGAATGGTTGAATCAATCATGAATCTCTCCCTGGTTCCTCTACCATAAGCCTTAGTAGATCATCCTTCCTAAAATGTCACATTTATTTCCTGGATGTGAATTATTTAAATCACTTCCGTGGCTATAAATGTCCTCCCACATAGATGGACGCGTTCAGACATGCCTAGCCACTCTTACCAAAAGCCTTTAGCGAGACTTACATTTTCTCAGATATCACACCTGCTTCTTTCTTCCCAGAAAGTGCCCGCACAAATGCCCACCATTGCCAATGTGAATGACGCAGCTGGAATGATGATTGGAAGTGTGGATTGGATTACCCAGCAGACTCCCTTCCCACAGTGATACCCAGATGATAGGGGTTGGCAGGAGACAAGAGGGGGAAAAGTAGAAATGAAGATCAGGACACCGAAGCACCATTCCCAAGTGGAAGGCTACCACCTTTGTGGTGTCAGCAAGAGCGGTGTTGGTGGAATCTCCCATCAGGAGTGAAAGACCAAGGCTCGGTTCTAAGGCTGGTAATTTGTGATGGCGGTCATGTTTCTGCTGAGGTGTGAAGTGCAGTGAGTGAGTAAGGCAGATAGGGGTGAATCGTAAATCCCAGAGCACGTGTGCTCTTTGTCTACATTGGCCAGCTCCTGGAAGAACTGGAACTCCGGTCTCCCTGTTCCCAAGTAGTGCTCTTCCCACCAGCAGGAATGCAGAAACTTCCAGATGGGAGGCAGACCTAGATTAGGTCAAGAAATCCCCAGAAGGAGCTGCAGATGGTTGGCTTGCTTCTCCAGGGCTTAGAGATATCTCAGTGTTGATGAGAAGGCGACGGGAAGGAAGGTGGACTAGATTAGCTGTGAATTATCCACTAGATAGAGAATCAGTCCAGGCCTTATGGTACTTAAGTGCTTATTATGTGTCAGGCATTGTACTAAGCGCTGGGGTGGATACCAGCAAATCGGGTTGGACACAGTCTCCGTCCCTCATGAGACTCACAGTCTTAATCCCCGTTTTCCAGATAAGGTAACTGAGACACAGAGAAGTGAAGTCACTTGCCTAAGGCCACACAGCGGGACAAGTGGCAAAGCCAGGATTAGAACTCATGATCTTCTGACTCCGAGGCCTGTGCTTTTTCCACTATGTCGTGGACAAGTTGGAGTGGGAGACTAGAGGGAGGAAGGAGGAGTTAAACCAGTCCCTTGCTACCCTTCCAAAGGCTTCAGGGCTCCATCGTAAAGGTGTGAGAGAACGGAAGCCCACCGGAAAGGGGGACTGGATAGGGTGACATCAGTGGACACCCCTTTTCTCAAAAGGCAAGAGGGACAAACAGAACAGGCTAGAAAGAGTAATGTTTCCAACCTGCCATTTTAGCTCAAGGTGAGGAAACAACAGGCAGGATGATCCCTAGGACGCCATGAACCTCATATTGCTCACGCTTCCCAGATCCAAGCCCTCTAGTCAGACACTTTCTGAATTATCAATCTCAGCCCACTGAAAATCTCAACCCACTGCGGAACGACTGCTTAAAAACTCACATATATGCAAGGTCCAGGATGGATGAGCCATTTTAATTGTTAAACTAAGCCACAAATACCCCTCTCCTTTCAATTTTAAACATTTTCTGAATACATTACCGAACTGTATTGTATTCATTCAATCGTACTTATTGAGTGCTTATGGTGTGCAAAGCTTATATTCTCTTGTATTCTTGTAGTCTACCAAGCTCTTTGTTAAGTGCGCCTCACAAAGTTAAGCGCTGTAAAAGTACCACTATTTGCTTAAATTATATTCTAAATGGACACTTGTGATCCACATTCCTTAAGCACTTATTTTTCTTTTAAAGCAACAGGTTCCTTTCCTCCTTTCACCTAGTTAAAATTGTTTCACTGTGCAAGTTTGACCACTTAATCTTCAAACAGGAATAATCTTGCTTGATTAACCACCTTTTATTTCAGCACAATTCTTTTATCTCTTCATACAAAAGAAAAGTAGATCTTTCCTTTCCAAATGAAGGACTTTTCTTGTTCTTTGCTTTATCCTCCTAAATGTGTTGTATGTACTGCATCGAGCCACTTTTGTCAGCATCAATTTATAGAGTTTATAAAAGGGGAACAAATGAGATTAAGGTTAAAACATGTTATGAGAGAAATTATTTGATTTTGTTCAAATAAAATATCAATTGTGATATATAAGGCTTTGGAAGTATCAATTCTTATAGATTTCCATTGACTTAATCAGTATTTGTAAGAATTTTCATGTTTAACTGTGAGCCTGCAATGATTTTTGTAGCTTTATGTGTATCTTTCCTGCTCACGGATAGCTGATTACTTTGGGGAAGCGATAAATAACAGAGTTACAAAATATTTTGTATTTTGGCTCAGTGTGTGGCTCAGTGGAAAGAGCGTGGACTTGGGAGTCAGAGGTCATGGGTTCTAATCCCGGCTCCGCCACTAGTCAGCTGTGTGACCTTGGGCAAGTCACTTAACCTCTCTGTGCCTCAGTTGCCTCATCTGTCAAATGGGGATTAAAACTGTGAGCCCCACATGGGACAACCTGATCACCTTGTATCCCCCAGCGCTTAGAACAGTGCTTTGCACATAGTAAGCGCTTAACAAATACCACAATTCATTTATTTATATTTGGCCCAATAAGAATAAACCTTAAAGTTTTGCTTCCTCAAAAGAAAGTGTTTCTGCATAATGGTGATTGATGTCATTTTCATTTCAGGGTTATTTCAAGTAATAGGTCGCATATTGTGAAACTCCCTGTTCACAGGGTAAGTGATTTTTCCATGGGACTTTTAAACAACTTGGAGAAATGCTTATAGATTGACAGAAATCATCCCAAGGGGTTTTAAATAAAACATCATAGGCCCTTAGGATGCCGATCTGCAATATTTCATAAATCTGTTTAAAAATTGGGGTTGTTTGTTCAATATGCCTGAAACTTTCCCAAATAAGATATCTGCCATGAGGTTAGAAATCAGTACTGAAATCACTTGACCAGGCCAAAATCACAGTCCTGACTTATGTTGTCGAGTCATCTCCTACCCAGAGCGACGCCATGGACGCATCTTTCCCAGAAAGGCCCACCTCCATCTGCAGTCGTTCTGATAACGTTTCCATAGAGTTTCCTTGGTGAAAGTATGGAAGTGGTTTACCACTGCCTCTTTCCACACAGTAAACTCGAGTCTCTTCTCTCGACTCTCCCACGCCACTGCTGCCCAGCACAGGGGAGTTTTGACTTGATGGCCTTCCACTCGCTGGCCACTGCCCATGCTAGGAATGGAATGGACAGACCTCTGCTTGACTCTCCCTCCTAGAGTCAAGACTGGTAGAGGACTGGAATCTCTCCAGGCGTGACCCTGAGAGGGGCAAAATCCCAGTGCTCAACTGTTTTGTGATACCTGGAAGACAGCCCAGGATTTATTATCTTGCCAAAAGGAAAGTCACCCTGCTCATAACTGTGGAGCAAGGCACAAGCGTGTCTTAGTGGATAGAGCATCGGCCTGGAAGTCAGAAGGACCTGGGTTCTAATCCTGACTCCTCCACGTCTGCCGTGTGACCTCGGGCAAGTCACTTAACTTCTCACGGCCTCGGTTATATTATCTGTAAAATGGGGTTTAGGAATGTGAGCCCCATATGGGACGGACTGTGTCTGACCTGATTGACTTGTATCTACCCAGGCTCTTAGAACAGTGCTTGGCACATAAGTGCTTCACGACTACCATTTTTTCCAGCACTTAGTACAGAGCTCACGTATAATAAATGCTTAAACAGTACCATGATTATTATTACTTTATTGTTATGCAGAGCTAAGACACAGCTTTGCTATTCATTTTGGGACCTCCCTATTGTCGTGTGCCTGAGAATGTTTTCTCTCTAAGAATCTTTGTCAGGTAACAGACCAGGTTGGGAGTGGGAAGCAAAAACTCTAGGATTTTTGCCCTACTATGGAGAAAAAGCATGACCTTAATTTCCCGGTCTGAAAAATGATGGAATAACTTTCCTATACTGTGACTATGCCGGGAGATTTAGTTACAGGTAGCCTAAAATTTAAGTTCATAATCCAGTGCTTAGAACAGTGCTTGGCAGAGTGTAAGCGCTTAACAAATACCATAAAAAAAAGAGTCAAAAATCACTTTGTTAATTATTTATTTCAGAAAGAATGCAGACATTGGAGCCTTTTAGCTTTTGTTCTAATAGCCCAAATGGAATTTTGGTTAAAAGAGGAAAAACTTTTAAATGTGATTTTAAGTCTATGGAATTACTTTATGTCATTTTCATAGATTGATTTATAAGTCTTTATTGTTCTCATTGTCTGAATTAGTCCAAGTTTTCAATCTCAATTTAGCACAAGACAGAGTTGAATTTAATTTTCGAAGAGATTGTTCTTCGAGCTAATAGCTGAACATAATAACACACTTTTAAAGCAATATTGCATATCAGCCTATTATTACTATCTTTCATATTGGAGTAGGTAAGTAAGAAAGAGGTAGAAAAAGTGAAGTATGCAATTTCAGGCAATGGGGAAGAATTTTCAGAAAATGCTAGGAAATGAAAATATTATGGATGGCTATAAGAAGGCCAAGATAAATTATTTTCTCTACCTTGGGATATGAACCACCTTATTCATTGGAAATGAATTTGTCCTACATTGCAACTTAGAAGGATCCATTTGAAAAAGATTATTGTTGATATTCCTGTGTCTCCCCTAGTGGAAAGAGCACGGACCTGGAAGTCAGAGGACCTGGGTTCTAATACCAGCTCTGCTACTTACCTGCTCTGTGACCTTGGGCAATTCACTTAACCTCTCTGTGTCTCATTTCCTTCATCTGCAAAATGGGGAATTAATACCAGTTCACCCTCCTTCAGAGACTGCGTGAAACCCCAGGTGGAATTGTTTATCTTGTCTCTACCTTAGTGCTTGGAACAATGGTTGGCACGTAGTAAGTGCTTAACAAATACCAGTATTATTATTATGTTTCTTGTCTATGTATTGCTACTTTTTTGGTCATAGCAGTGCTTTCATTGTGATTATTTTAAGTCAGCTTGTTAGATTAGTTCATTTCTGATATGTTAGTTTAGTCCACTGTCTGCCATTTTGTTGAGAGTAGCTTTCTTAATAAAATCAGGCTCAGACACTCCACCTAGTATTTGAGAAGATATATTTCCTATCCATTATTTTTACTTTAACATTCACTGTTTATATAAATTGAGTTGTTTCAATCTCCTATCCTGAGAATGTAGTTGTTACTCTAGAGAAACCATCGCAATCACAAACATATGCTTCAAAAATGTAAACTTGAAATCTAATAATTTGGGTACTAGGGTGACCTCACATTTGCATGGTGAATCAGGGTCCTATCTGAAGTCTTAACATTCATGGTTTAAATTGCTTAAATCCTGTTGTGTTTTCTGATCTCATCGCAGAGAACGTTATTGAGCCTCCTAGAGGAAGATGTCAGCTTTCTTTGGGGGATATAATAATTATGGTATTTGTTGAGCACTTTCTCAGTGCCGGGCACTGTATTAAGCGCTAGGGTGAATACAAGCAAATCGAGTTGGACAAAGTCTCTGTCCCACACGGGGCTCACAGTCTCCATCCCCATTTTACAGATGAGGTAACTGAGGCACAGAGAAGTGAAGTGACAACAGCAGTCAAGCGGCGAAGCCGGGATTAGAACCCGTGACCTTCTGACTCCCAAGCCCGGGCTCTATCCACTACATCCTGCTGCTTCTCCGTGGGAGAACATAAAGGCACTTGGCCAAAAGGAAAGTCACCCTTGAAGCCTAAGCAGAGCTAATTCTAGCCGGAAGTTAAGGGCACGTAGGTAGGGCAGCCATGGATGGCCAGAAGAGTTCTGCTTTCCCAATCCAGGATCCTGGTTGGCTTAGCTGACAAAAAAGTCTGTTCTTATTTTCAGGTAGGCCGTCACCCACTGCAGCAGCCCGAGTGAAATAACTACAGCTATTCCGGCATCTCCCTCTCCCTCCCTGCACAGTCTCCCCTGAAAGGGAGAATAATTGGGGAAGATAAGGGGTGACACACGTTTCCTCCTCCCCATCCCCCATCACTTACCCAGAGCAGAGAGAACAGTGTGTCTGAGTTGCAGTCATTAGCCTTAATGGGACCATTTCTTACGTTGAATCTGGGTCAAGGCAGTGTTTGATGTGACTGGCCGTGATCCAAGACAACCTTCACCCCGGCCATGTATTTATTTTGACACATTTTCATTTCTCATATTTTATTTCACAGCAATTGAAGTTTATGCACACTCCCCATCAATTCCTGCTTCTCAGCAGTCCACCAGCCAAAGAATCCAATTTTAGAGCTGCGAAAAAACTCTTTGGAAGTACCTTTGCATTTCAGTGAGTAGAGCTTACTAAGACAGTGGGTAAATGGCATTTTTCCTTTTAATATTCTGAAAATGCATCTGTAAAATGTTAAGGTTGTTATGAGTTCCAAATCATTCTCTGATGCCTGAATTTATGATAATCACATAAAACTATCACCAATTTTTATGTGGTGTTTTTTTTCCCTGATTGAAGTGGCTCCCACATCGAAAACTGGCACTCCATCCTGAGAAATGGTTTAGTTGTTGCTTCCAATACAAGACTGCAGGTAAACTTCCTTCATGATTTGCAAGTGTCGTTAAAAGTTGCATTTTCCAGAATACAGTTTTCCCCCCATATTCAAAGCCTTCCTAAAATCCCCCCTCCTCCAACAAGCCTTCCCGATCGATTCCCAGCTCTCGAAGAGATATTAACCCATCAACCATCTTTAACACTTATTAACTTAAATTTACCCACCCTCAGCACTCACGAACACGTTTTTTTCAAGTGTACATTCAATTATTTATTTTAATTACTCGGTGAATATTTTTATGTCCACGTTAAGTCTCTTAAGGTAGGGAATGTTTCACTTATTTGTTTTATGTTTCCCAAGGGTTTAGAACAGTGCACTGTACCCAGGGGGCAACTCAAATTCATTCATCCAATCGTATTTATTGAACAGAGCACAGTACTAAGCGCTTGGAAAGTACAGTTCAGTAACATACAATCACTACCATACAATAGTCACTACCATTAAAATATGTTGAGCCTTAGTAGTCTTGGCTCGGTGGAAAGAGCACGGGCTTGGGAATCAGAGGTCATGGGTTCAAATCCCGGCTCTGCCACTTGTCAGCTGTGTGACTGTGGGCAAGTCACTTCACTTCTCTGGGCCTCAGTTCCCTCATCTGTAAAATGGGGATTAAGACTGTGAACCTTATGTGGGACAACCTGATTACCTTAAATCTACCCCAGCGCTTAGAACAGTGCTGGGCACTTAGTAAGCACTTAACAAATACCAATATTATTATTATTTCTTATGCTGTCTTACTGTCCATAACAACACCATGGACACATCTCTCCCAGAGTGCCCCACCTCCATCTGCAATCATTCTGGTAGTGAATCCATGGAGTTTTCTTGGTAAAAATCCAGAAGTGGTTTACCATTGCCTCCTTCAGTGCAGTAAATTTGAGTCTCTGCCCTCCCCTCTCTTCCGGGCTGCTGCGGCCCAGCACGGGGGAGTTTTGACTTGTAGCAGGTTGCCTTCCACTTTCTAGCCACTGGCCAAACTAGGAATGAAATAGCTATGTCCCTGCTTGACTCTCCCTCCCGTAATCAAGACTGGTAGAGGACTGGAAACTCTCCAGGTGCAACCCTGAAAGGGGACCCTTAGTAGTAATGAGATTTATTGAGAACCCACTGGTTAGTGAGTGCACTGTATGAAGACCTCGAGATGGTCTAATAAACTGAAGACAAGTTTCCTGGCAATGGGATTTGTTTCGCTACAAAATATCACTGTTGACTACCAAAATTAGCAGTACTCCAGTCAAAGCAGTCACCAGTCAATTCTGGAAGAAACTGCAATATGTAGGAAATGTTTCTAACAGTGGACAAGCACTTGGTACAGTGCTCTGCACACAGTAAGTGCTCAATAAGTACAACTGAATGAATGATGGAGCTAATTTGTGTCTTGAACCTACCTTAGAGGCCAAGGGAGTAGTTATCATTGAATAGCAGAAACAAGTACCTAGAAACAATAAAGGGAATGGGAATTAGAGCAGGCGGAAAGAAACTCCCCGAAGTAAAAGCAGAAAAGGACAATAAATATTAGTGTGAGTCATATAATATCCAAGGTTGAAACAAGCACACCTCTTCCACTGGACTGCTAGTGTAGGCCACCAAAAAAAGATGGGACGCAGCGGAGCTGGAACGTCCAAATGCCAGTCGCTCCATCGTTTTTGACTAAAGGGTGACATAAGGAATGAGGAGGATATAGAATGGATTGTTCTCCCCACCCTACTTAGAGGCAAAATTACATAACAGCCTGTACTCAGGATACCCTACGTACAATTACTCATTTTCAATAGCAACCCAGAATTTAATACGATCTCCAAATTCTGCTCCCTAGGCAGAACACCATTCCAGATGAGCAAAGAGATAGCATATAGAATCATAAAGACCAGTATGGCTTCAGTAACTATAGGAAAAGTTACACAGGGGTATCAAGTTCCATACTCAAAAGGCCATTGTGAGAAACTGTGTGACCTAGTGGAAAGAGCACAGGTTTGAGAGCAAGGGGACTTTAGTTTTACTCCTGCTCTGCTGCTTGTCAGCTGTGTGACTTTGGGCAAGTCACTTAACTTCTCTGTGCCTCAGTTACCTCACCTGTAAAATGGGGATTAAGACTGTGAGCTCCACATGGGACAGTCTGAGTACCTTGAATATACCCCAGCGCTTAGAACAGTCCTTGGCATATAGTAATTGCTTAACAAATATCATAATGATTTATTATTCCAGCACTTAGAACAGTGCCTTGTTCATTCCAAGCGCTTAGTACAGTGCTCTGCACATAGTAAGTGCTCAATAAATACTATTGAATGAAATAAATAAATACTATTGAATAAGCACTTAACAAATACCATAAAAAAACAAATCCCACATAGCCACTTGTCTGCTGGGTGATGTTAGGCAATTCCGATACAGTTGTGATGCCAGGACTTTCCACAGAAGACAAAGCTAGTGTATAGAGGACCTTGACCAGTACAACCTATGAACCATAAACAGCATTAATCAGGACCAAATCGGCAACAATGAGGTGCTAAAATATTAGAGCAGTGAGTACTGAACAATTTTGCCCAACATTTAAACTTCCAAAGACTAGATTTGTTCTTCCTTAGTAAATGGTTGCTATTTATAGAAGCCCTTTCTCTGCTCTCTTTCAGCTCCATGGTGCAATGTATGGAAGTGGAATATATCTTAGTCCATTGTCTAGCATATCATTTGGTTACTCAGGTAACTGTTTTAATTGCTCCAAACTTCAGCTTCTTGAATTTTGTTTCCTACGTTTTACCCTGTGACTGAGGTGTTAGTGGCATCTGTCTGTGGATTGGTAAAGTAGAATTCCTACTTTTCTTCAGAACGACCGCATTGCCGTGTTTACCAGATGTCCAAACCAGAGATGGGACAAGATGCATGCAATGTCGTAGCCAAAATGAATTGTTCCCACTGTAGCCAAGTGGAAAAAGCACAGAACTTGGGGTCAGGAGGGTAGGTTCAATTCCTCGACAGGTTGACAGATTTTACTTTTTTCCAGTTCATTGGATGAAATTCTTTGAGATGATCTGATAAACGAGCGGTTTACAGTGACTATTTCGTGGAGTACATTAGTAGGTCATCCTATCTTCTGTCAAGGGGCAGCACTGTGGAAGAGAAGGAGCATGATATAGTGGCTAGAGTTTGGACCGGGGAATCAGAAGGACCTGGGTTCTAATCCCAGCTCCAACACTTGCTGGCTGTGTGACTTTGGGAGAGTCATTTAACTTCTCTGTGCCTCAGTTCCCTCATACGTGAATTGGGTATTAAGCCTCATGTGGGACAAGGATTGTGTCCAATCTGATTATTTTGTGTCAGCCCAAAAGCATAGAACAGTTCCTGGCACATAGTAAGCACTTAATAAATCTGATTAAAAAAAAATAGGGGTGGGGAGTGAGGAGGTGGGGCTTTGTGTGAAGCTCCACTGGAGGGAGGGATTCAGACTTGGATCGGGGAGGGGCTGTTTGTACAGAGAATGGACTGGCCATCAGGGACATGCGAGGTTTCCTCTGAATTGTAATTATTCTTCTTATTATGGTACTTATTAAGCTCTTACTATGTGCCAAACACACAGCACTAAAGCACTGGGGTAAGTACAAGCTAATTAGGTTGGACACAGCCCCTGTCTCACTTGGAGTTTACACTCTTAATCCCTATTTCACAAATGAAGCAACTGAGGTTTGGAGAAGCAGCGTGGCTCAGTGGAAAGAGCCTGGGCTTGGGAGTCAGAGGTCACGGGTTCGAATTCCGGCTCTTCCACTTATCAGCTGTGTGACTGTGGGCAAGTCACTTCACTTCTCTGGGCCTCAGTTATCTCATCCGTAAAATGGGGCTTAACTGTGAGCCTTACGTGGGACAACCTGATTACCCTGTGTCTACCCAAGCGCTTAGAACAGTGCTCTGCACATAGTGAACACTTAACAAATACCAGCATTATTATTATTAATGACTTGCCTAGGGTCCCACAGCAGACATGTGGCGAATTTGGGGTTAGAACCCAGGTCCTTCTGACTCTCAGGCCCGTGCTCTATCCACTAAGCCACACTGCTTCTCAGTAATGAATGTATTCTCTGAAACTAAAATGGTTCCGTTCCAATTAAGCACTTGGTACAGTGCTTTGCACACAGTAAGTGCTCCATAAATACGATTGAATGAATGAACGAACTTGCGTTGGATTCCCCTGGCCACTTGGTTGCTGCCCCAGCAGGGGATATAGCACGGGCCTAGGAGTCATGGGTTTTAGTCCCAGCTCTGCCACTCTTCTGCTGTGTGACTTTGGACAAGCCACTTCACTTCTCTGTGCCCCATTTCCCTCATCTGTATAATGGGGCTTGAGACTGTGAGTCCCACGTGGGACTGGGCCGGTGTCGAACCCGATTCTCTTATATCCACCTGTGCTTGTTACATAGTAATCACTTAAGAAATACCATTACTATTTTTATTAGGTGGGAGAGTACGGTACAAAAGAATGAGCAGACAATCTCCCTGCCATACTTAGCTTAAAGTCTAGAAGGGGAAAAAGACATTAATTTGAATAAATAAGTAATTTATAATGTGTAATTTAAAGATATGTACGTAAGTGCTGTGGGGTTGAGGGTGGGGCACATATCAAACACCTAAAGGTCCCATATCCAAGGGGAGGGATAGCCCCCAAACCAGAGAGCGCTGCAGCCCCTCCCCAAGTATTTAAGTATTTACCAATTGCCCAGCACTGTCCTAAGCACTGGGTAGATGAAAGGTGATCAGGTTGAACACAGTCCCTGTCTCACATGGGACTCACAGTCTTAATTCCTATTTTACCGATAAAGTAACTGAGGCACAGATAAGTGAGGCGGCTAGCCCTAGGTCACATGACAAGTGGTGAAGCCAGGATTAGAACTCACGTCCTTTGGGCTCCCAAGCCCGTGCTCTCGTTGTTAGGCCAGGTGCTGTGGTACAGCCCAGTACTAACCAAACTAACCAAAAATGCGAAGCCTTTTCCACTGACTTTTATGCCGAGGGCAGAGCAGGTGTTTATGCCGCTGTTTGGAGCAATGTCCTTGAATCAATGCTGTGCTAATATCTTTAGGGATGAATAAGAAGCAGCAGAAGGTATCAGCTAAGGATGAACCTGCTTCAAGCAGTAAAGGCGTTAATGCATTACAGGTAACGCTACTAATCAAGAATTTCGGGAACGATTGTATCCGTGGGCTTGCTAGCTGCAGGAAGTCAAGTCCTGGCTGTAAAGGCAGGAACCTTTTCGTTTAAGTTTTCATCAGTATCAGAAAAATAGCGTACAATCAGGCAGTAACTAAACTGCTTCCTGTAGCAAGAAATCCTACTTCAGGCAGCTAAACAATCCTTTCGGTGAATAATGCAGCTAATTCAACCTCCCTCTAAGGGATAAAAAGACCAGCTGTAACAAGGCTCTAGAAATCAATGTTCTCTGATTCCTATGAACTTTTTGTAGTTGCTAGGGCTACGAAACAAATGCATAAATTCCAGTGCGGTCCACCTTAATCTAGATTAATTGTAAATTGCCCTGTTGTAATGCTGGTTTCAGGCAGATGTATTGTTATTTAGCTTGCCATAACAAAAATAAAGCATCTATTAAAGCTGCTTTAATATAAAGTGTGGATATAAATTCACAGTGCAGTACCAGGATTATATGGGGGCAGTGGCTGAATCCTAAGCTTTGCTCCATTTGGTTTTATTGTAATGCAGAAGTGATCGAATTTAAACACCTAAATTCTTAGTCCTGCCCAGAGAGTAGTTATGGAATATGTCCCCTGACCAGAACTGTTATACTTTCTCTTTAATAGTGTACATTCCATTTTGTCTCATTGGTGATTCCTATTCAATGCTGGGGTTTTTTTTTGCTTAAACTGCTCAATATTTATTATCATTTTCCTCCTCTTTTGCACTTTAGTTACAGAAAAAAGGACTGCAGTCTCAGTTCTTGCAAAGCAGAAACTTAAAATGCATCGCCTTATGTGAAGGTAAGCTAAAAATATTTTCTAGCCACCTCTACTGATAATTAGGACTCCAAAGTTTCTATCATTAGGGGATGTGAGGAAACCCTCTCACGTTACAAATTCAGGGATGACTGATTCTTGGGATTTCATCAATTAATCAATCAATGGTATTGATCGAACACTTACTGTGTATGGAACACTCAACTAAGCCCTTGGGGGAGTGCAGTATAATAGGCTAACCGTCATGGTGATCAACCAATCTCTGGTATTTACTGAGTGCTTATTGTATGCAGAGCATTTGTACTAAGCATGAGAAGCCATGTGGCCTAGTGGATAGAGCATGGTCCTGGGAGTCAGAAAGATATGGGTTCTAATCCTGACTCTGCTGGGTGACCTTGAGCAAGTCACTTCCCTTCTCTGTGCCCCAGCTACCTCATCTATAAAATGGGAATTAAGAGTGTGAGTCCTGTGTGGGTCAGGAACTGGGTCCAACCTGATTTCCATGTATCCAGCCCAGCGCTTAGTATTCATTCAATCGTATTTATTGAGCGCTTACTGTGTGCAGAACAGTACAGTGCCTGGCACAGAGTAAGTGCTTAACAAATACCACATTATTATTATTATTATTATAAGTGCACCGGGGCTGAGGGTGGGGTGAATATCGAGGACATAAAGATACAGATCCGAGTTTGTAGGCAACACAAGAAGGGAGAGGGAGGTGGGGGAATGAAGCCTTAGTCAGGGAAGTCCTCTTGGAGGAGATGTGATTTTGAAGGTGGAGAGATTGGTCTTTCTTTGTGAAGGCAGCGGGAGTTCCAGGCCAGAGGTAGGACATGGGCAAGGAGTCAGCACTGAGGTAGATGAGATGGAAGGGCAGTGAGTAGGTATGTGTTGGAGGGGCTCAGCATGCGGTCTGGGTTAATAGGAAATCAGCGAGGTAAATAGGACGGGACAAGCTGAGGGTTTTAAACCCAATGGCAGTGACCCAAAGGAGGAGAAATAGGTAGAAATCAATGGTATGTATTGAGCGCTAACTGTGTGCAGAGCACTGTCCTGAGAAACCCATGATATTAAGGCCAGCATCTCCTTTAGGAACCCTGCAGAGGAGCAGGCTGATAGGCTGGTATGCTCACAAGCTTTAGGTTAAATGGAAATTGTGTAAACAAGGCAGGAGTAACATTGTGTTCCAGGTTCCAAGGTGTCTGAGGAAATCCTGGTGAACTGATAATAATGATAATAATTGTGGAATTTGTTAAGCACATATTATCTTTTATAAATAAGATGTAGATATAGATATAGACGCGGGCCCTGAACATGATATTTTAAGACATTTTAGTGGAGCATATTATACTCTTGTATCATTATTGTGAAAATACAGTAATGCAACTCTCGAAGTTCTGCATGGTAGCTTTTGAATCCCATTTTACCTCATTCTCTTTATCCTTTGCAGTTGCAATTAGGGTGATACTTCTTGGGTTTTGAAATGAATCCATTTAGCAGCTGTTGTCCACAAGCTAGTTTATCTGAGTTCCTTGGTGTGCGGAACAGGACACGGTCATCAAATCGTGTTCTTCGTCCACTCTCGGTGTCTGCATTCCCCGACACGGGTTTACTGCCACTTTGCTGACAGGATAATGAGATGGTTCTCTCTATTTGTTAAGTCCGTACTTTGAACAGGTCTTCTTATAAGTGATTAAGTGAAATAACTTGGATTAATGATTTCTTGTAGAAAATGTACTGCCTGGCTTTCATCTTCTTAAAAGTATTCTTTCATCCTACAGTGATAACTTCACAAGATCTGCACAAACATGGGGAGATATGGGTTGTTCCAAACACTGATCATGTCTGTACAAGGTTCTTCTTTGTGTGAGTAGCAACATTTTGGATCATTTACGCCCTTGGGTATTCCAAACAAATTTTGAGTGCATTATGATCATATTCTTAAAGCCGATATAGCATGGTGCGTTAGTGATTTGGTTTATCATCAACAGATTTGTTAAATAAGACAAAAACTGTAAAATGTGCATGGTGAAATGATGAATATCCCTGTTAGGGACAGAAAAAAAAAGTCAAAAATTTGAATTTAGATGTATTTTCTGCGTGTGCTGTGTATGTCACTCTTTGTAGCATTGTTTCATTCTATGTTTTGTTCGTTTCATCTTCAGGAGAGATATTTCACAGTGGCAGCAGGAACTGAATTGTACACTTTGGCACCTAGCACTGAACAAATACCATATTATTACTATTATTACACTGATTATTACACTGATTATTACACTGGAGAAGCAGCGTGGCTCAGCGGAAAGAGCACGGGCTTTGGAGTCAGGGCTCATGAGTTCGAATCCCAGCTCTGCCACTTGTCGGCTGTGTGACTGTGGGCAAGTCACTTAACTTCTCTGTGCCTCAGTTCCCTCATCTGTAAAATGGGGATTAAGACTGTGAGCCCCATGTGGGACAACCTGATTCCCCTATGTCTACCCCAGTGCTTAGAACAGTGCTCAGCACATAGTAAGCGCTTAACAAATACCAACATTATTATTATTATGATTATTTCTGGAGCTCTGTACTAGGTGCTTGTGAACATACACTAGAACACAAGAAGTCCCTGCTGTCAAGCAGTATGTAATGCAATGGTGGGAGATAAGCGGGTTTATTCAGTGGTTTATTGAGCACTTAGTGTGTCCAGAGCACAAACCACTAAGCTCTTGGCAGAGTACAGTGCGACAGTCGATAGAAACGTTCCCTACCCACAAGGAGCTTACAGTCTAAAGGGAAAGACAGGTGTTAAATTATGTATATGCACATAAGTGTTATGCGGCTGAAAGTGACATCCACATTTTTAAGCATTCCTGTCCCATGGTTTTCATTATTTACTTATGTAACCTTTTTCTCAGCAGCGGTCTGCACATTTTCAAGTAGCATCTTCATCTGTAGACATTTAATTACAGTGTGAAGAAGACAGGGCCCACATTAATCTCCTAGGCACAAGGCATGCACCTATTGATTAGTTCATTTATCGTTTTCCTCCAGTTTCTGTTCCCGAAGCCATTTTTATTGAATTGAGTAAGTCACCATCTCTGCTGTAGTGAATGCCTTAACATTATTAAGACTAACTACATTTTATACAATCCCTATTGCCAGAGAGAGTTTATTTGAATAAATTATATTCTGAAATAGAATTTGGCCTGTCTGAAAGATTTAAGAATGTTTTCTCTTTAATATTATGTTCTCTTTCTTTTTTTTGCCTAGCTTCATATAGACAAATCATTGCCCTCATAAAAGAAAATATAAGGCAATAAAGAGGCAAGACTGAGAGGAAGTGATCATGAGAGCAAGATGAGTTAAAGTAATGAGCAGTAAGGAAACCAGTACTGGAGAAATGGCAAGGAACTTTGGTTGACGATGAGGTAGATTAGAATGATCACATTCATCAGGGAAAAATCTAGGAAGTGGTCATGTAAAATCAAGAATTAAACTTCGTTCTTGCTGGAAGTGAGGTATTCGGGCATATCTATCCGCCGACTAGGAGATTGAAGGGAATAATGAAGTATTCTTCTTAGTCTCTTATGCATAATGGATGTTTTATGAAGGTTACACCATATTTAAGCTGATGTGGGAGAGCTGAGGATCATCTGGGGGACAGATTATTATTGAGATGGGTGTAATCACTGTTGAAAAATCAGCCAACAAAGTTATAGATGGAATGAAGAGGAAGGGGAGTTAAAGTAGAGGCTAAAGAAAGGATGAAATATGAATGGCCTGGCTTGTATAGAAATAATATCAAAATCACCCCAAAGAAACCAAATTTTGAAGGAATAAGGGTTTTCCATATTTTCCAACATTTGAACTGTTACTTATTAAATCAATGATGTTTATTTGCACTTACTCTGTGCAGAGCGAGGATTGAAATAAGTGCTAGGGGTGTCTAAGAGTAAGTAGACAGGATTCCTACCCACAAGAAGCTTCTAATCTTCATCTTTTGTTTCTTTATTCATCCTTAGTAATTAGTCACCCTCTTCATTATTCAGGTAATAAGATAGTTTAAGTAAGTCATTTTGTAGTTTGTATACCTCATTTTAAAAGTCTATTAATACGGGTACCATCGATAATTTAAAAGTCTAGATAAGTCTTTTCTTTCTAGATCTAGTGTGCTCTCTCAGATTGAACAGATGGACGAAGAAGCCTAATTTTTAAATGTGTTGTTTGGGTTTTTTTGTGTTTACATTTTTCTGTGCCTTTTTGTTTAGGTATGAAGATGGCCAAGTGGGAGATACAAGTATTAACACCCAAGAAGGAGGCATCCATAAAGAGATTCTTCGTGTCATTGGTAATCAAACGGCTACTGGTTAAAGGACCGCTCTTAGTTAATTAACAGGATTTGAAGTCCTTCCTCGGTGTCAAAGCTGGATTTTGAGCTGAAGAAGATGCGAAACATAATTTATTGTTACTATAAACAAAACAAACCCTTTGAATAGTTATTTTTTCTTAGTATTTCTAAATACCTTATTGAAATACCTAAAAGGTTACAAAATTTGCCAATTGTAGGGGTACAGAATCTCATAATAAAATACAACAGCACTTAAACAAGAGTTTGGGTTGCTCACAATAAACAGATTTAAAAAGGAGTTTTGTGCCGATATTTTTATATCAAATTATTTAATTAGGCATTTTGTTATTGTGTAGCCGGCATTGTGATTTTAAGTTAACCAACAGAAGTATCAAAAAAGAAGATTTTATAGCAGATCCTACTTCCCATAGGATACTTTGCAATAAGAAAAATGCACATTCTGAAGTACTATATCCATTGCGTAGCCCATTAGAATGTCGAAGGTATTGACACCCATCCTAATTGTTATTTGCCTTATACAAATACAATTAGGATTTAGAATCGGATCCTTACCAAAAAGTAGGTATCTTTTTGGGTCTGTGCATTTTAATTTAATACATATATATAAGTATATATGTTTATGTATATATAACGGTTGAAGACTACACTAATGGTGCATTACATGACTCTCTATCCTCATTCTGTTACAAGGAGCTAGAATATTTAGTAAAGCAGTAAATCTATATTTACAACAAGCTGTGAGGCAAAACTGATCACAGTTTCTCAAGCTTGAAGGTGTATTCCAATGAAAATGTTGGTATTCCATTTCTCTAATTGCCTAGGTTTCACATAAAAACAAAATAAAGTCATACATACTCAGATTCAGTCAAGTGAAAGTTATTCACGCTTATGGGAGAAACTAAAAATCAGCCTCCCAAATACAAAAACTAAACGTAATGGTTAATTCGGTTAAAAATGGAAAAATGAGAAGGGAAAAGTAATTTTTGTTCCTAAAATTTGGAAGGAAAAAAAATAAAACTTTATAAAACTTTGTTTATAAACTGGCATCATTTCACATTAAGCATTGTACATTTCTGCTTAATGTTTTCCTTTAGAGACAAATGAGATACCTTAGGGCTATTGAAAGAAAACTCTGTAGTATTGGAATATTTATTTCAAATGCCAGTTTTCTGGAAAGAGTCACTCTATCATTTCACTACTTCTGTTGGTTGTGTCTCCAGTTCCACATTATTCATTAGCAAGATAAATTGGCAGTATTTCCAAATGGCTTCTGTGAAATCTGGTACTTCCAGGAGGCACTTCAGTTTCCTACGATGAGGCTTTGGCATCCGAGTTGGGTATCCAACACCAAGCCTTGTATCTACGGTGAACTCATTCAAGACAATACCTGTCACCCACCACTTTGAACAGCTTTAGCTAACGTCCGCTTAAACTCAACATGTTTCATGTACTCAAACATGCTCAAGTTGTAATCGATTCGGGATTGGATTGGTCATTAGAGAAAGGCGCTCTTTCCGGTATACCCTTTCTACAGGTGGATAAGTTGGGAAATTTCCATCCAGTTCAAGAACACTCTCCGCGTGGTCATGTCCTCGGGCTAATTCCATTCATCTTTCTCCTCACCGCCACCTCCCGAAACCCCCCCTCATCCTCACCATGTGATACAGTCTGGCTTTGGCCAGTTCCATTCTCGATTGACGGAACTTCGGTGATGAGGAAATGGTCCTGCATTGCCCTTTCGAAAGGGATGTGTATTTGGGTCCACTGTTCTGGATACTTTTACAGTGACCTTCGGAGCCTAAAGAACATCAGCCCAGTGTGATCTTTCCATAGCAACCTAATGCTAAAAGCGAATTCCACTGCAAAAATAGAAAGTAATAATTATAATGGCAAGGAGCAAGTAGAGTTCAGTAATAATTATAATGGTAAGGATCAAGTAGGGTTCTTATAGTGAAATAAAATACCTCTTTTGTGATGCTAAAACTGAAGCAAACTTAAATTACTTGAATGCAGAATTTGAGTCCTCCAAGAGTACCTTTCAGCACTGTAATAGTGCCAAGAACGATCGTTTTCCCAGAAAAATATTTCCCTGAACTTTTCTGTGCCCAGTTTCAAAGCTGAGCTAATTTTGATCATTGGTTTATAAACTTTGTAACTGGAAACTTTTCCTGTGAAACTTTACTGAATTCGTGGTGAAGATGGCACCATAATCCATTATTCCTAGAGTTTGGTTTTATTTGCCAGGCCAAATTAAATCACTTAGACAGAAAACTATCCTTTCACTATTCAGAAATTCAAGTGAGGATTCAACGTTCAAGGGGTTATACACTCTCACCGTGTCTGGATTAAACAACCCCACTGTATTATAATTTGATTATATGATCTATTCAATCATTCCAGATTTTTCCAATTGTACTTGTATTTTTCTTAATCACATGAAAGCTGTTTACTGATGCTGTATATAGTAATGACATTATTTTATAGCCAGTGATGCGAAAGGTGAACCCAAGGAATATTTTCATTCTTTGGAGAAAAATAATTATAATTTTAAAAAAAATTCCTCAAACATAAGGACATCTGTAAACATTTTACTATTAATAGGGGTGTTGTCGTTGTTGAAGAAATCAGAGCAAAGTTATCCGAAGAAGCCAGTATTCATTTACTCATAGGAGTCCGATGAAAATCGGTTGATGGATTTTTGTGATAGGCTATTGAAAATCTAAATCAAATTAAGCATCTTGGTTATTAATATCTTGACACTTATAAACATACGCTATTCCAACCTCCCAATTGATCTTGAGCATTCAGTCTCCTCACAAAATCCAAACGGCCTTGTGTTATGCATTAGATGCATTTGCCTTAGAAGTGTTGAAGATTTTTGAAAGTGTGGTTCCCAATTACAAATTCTGTGCATCTTTAAATCAGTGAAGTAGAATGGATAGTAGCTGTTTTAAAACGTGGCTGCATGGAAATCCATTATTGATGAGATTGCACAGGCCTTGGGGAAAAGTAGCGATGCTTAAAGTTCAAGGTCTCAGAAAGGAATCTGGATGATTTTCATCCACTTGTACCTCGATACATAACGCAATGTCACTCAACCATGATGCCAACGGCAAGTGGGCTTTGGGCATTTAGAATCTAATGGCACTTTACAAAGGAGATCGAGGTGTTAATTTGTCACCCTAAAAAATTCTTCATTGCAATTCTACCTCAAGATGTTAGACCTTATTTTTTAGGGTCTCCAGCGTAAAGAGCAAATAAAATACCACAATTACAACTCTGTCACTGACTAATTCTTCAGCCTCATCTGTCATGGTCTTAAGTGCAGTATCAGCAACTTTGCCCCTTCAAATCCTAAAGAATTCCATAATCAAGCTTCAGTGCACTGATAATAAACAATGCAGTCTTGTGAGGAGTCAGTCTGGATGGGTTCCGAGTTGCTGATTCCAAGTGAATTTGGTCCTTTGACTATTCATATTCTATGTGTCCCAGTTTTATAACCTCTACCTGGAGCCACAGAAATGTCCTACGTATATGATTAAGAAAGAATAAAGTATCTAACTGCTATACTAGAGTGTAAACTGAATAAACCTTTGAACCCTTAATTTCGGCTGAATTTTGTCAGCCCGTGTGCAGACGTGATGTATATTATTACTCATTAGCTTTTTCATTGGGTTTTGTATGCAGTAGCATATATTAGGTATAAGTTTTTGTAGGTCAAAAAAATTTCAAGTAGTTTTTAGACAAGCATATGTAGAGTATGAAAAAGCTGTGTCGAAAAATTACATTAAATATGTTCCAGCAAGTCAGTAAAAAAAAAAAAACAACCTTATAAAACAGACATTCAACATAATCTAATATTCTAAAAGTAATTTGTCAATTTACCCCGTATCTCCTGTTCTTTTGAGTTTATAAAATCGGAGCCAATCCTTTATGGAAACTTGGAAATGCGCCTTGGTTTCTTGCATATTCAGTCTCCTTTCCGGATACATTTCCTAAATTTTGTGCACAAAATAGTATTGCAGCCTGCTATTTAGCCTTTGGTGCCTTAGAGTTATTACAAATATTTAACAATATGTATATAATGTAAATACTGCCAAAAGATCACTAAGGCCAAATATTTTCTCTATTCACTTTTTACTAAACTTGCTTTCTATTGCTATTTAAGCCTCTTTTATCCAGCTTTGTAATAGTTATAACATTGTAGTCAATGTAAATGTTTACTTTCAATAAATCTGAATTTGTTCAACAAGTACTGAATATGTTTCGAATGTTCCTGAGCAGTTAGACTTCCTTCACAGCCTGCTGCTATGGACTGCATATTTGACGAATCAACGTAGCCTACATCTCGCAGTTTCTATACTACCATTAATGAGAGTATTCTAAAACATGACGACAGCTTTTTTGTGTGCAGAAATACACACTCTCAGAGCTGATTTTCTCCATCAACTCTATGTAGCTATATCTGTAGCTGTATACATGTAGCTAAAAATTTCACTGGCTTTTCTCCTGTAGCAGAGGTGGAACTAAAAGATCCGTGTTTGCGAGTGAGTGTTTTTCATTATTATCAGTATTCGTTGTTAATTGCATTTGCTGAGTGCTTACTGTTTAACAAATACTGACCTAAATGCTGAGGAAAGGTTCAAGGAGAGTCAATCAAACACAGTCTCTAAACCATAGTGAGTCTGACTAGGATGGAAGTGAGGAGGATACTAAAAACAGCGTGGCTCAGTGGAAAGAGCACGGGCTTGAGAGTCAGAGGTCATGGGTTCAAATCCCTGCTCTGCCACTTGTCAGCTGTGTGACTGTGGGCAAGTCACTTAACTTCTCTGTGCCTCAGTTACCTCATCTGTAAAATGGGGATTAAGACTGTAAGCCTCACGTGGGACAACCTGTTTACCCTGTATCTTCCCCAGCGCTTAGAATAGTGCTCTGCATGTAGTAAGCACTTAACAAATACCAACATTATTATATTATTATTAAAAGACCCCCAAGGAAAGAACCTTAACCAAATGCAGTAAATTAATGACAACAATACCAACATTAGCAACAAAAGGTGGAAACAATCAATGGGATTCATTGAGTGTTTACCATGAGCCAAGCACACCCATCCTGCCTTCAAATTGTTATTAAAATCACAGGCCTTCCCTGATTTAGCGGTTGTTTCCCTCACTCCTCCCTTCTTTCATTCATTCATTCAGTCGTATTTATTGAGTACTTACTGTGGGCAGAGCACTGTACTAAGTACTTGGGCCAATACAATATAACGATAAACAGACACATTCCCTGCCCACATCGAGTTTGCAGTTTAGAAGGGGAGACAGTAATATAAATAAATACAGATATGTACTTAAGTGCTGTGGGGCAGGGGGGCGATAAATGAAGGGAGCATGTCGAGTTGAGGCAGAAAGGTGAGGGAGAAGAGGAAAGGAGAGCTTAATCAGGGAAGACCTCTTGGAGGAGATGTGCCTTCAATAAGGCTCTGGAGGGGGAGAGAGTAATTAGACCCGTACCCTTTAAGCATTTGGTATTCATAATAATGATTGTGGTATTTGTTAAGCACTTACTATGTGCCGGGCACTATACTAAGCGCTGGGGTGGATATAAGCAAATCGGATTGAATGCAGTCCCTGTCCCACGTGGGGCTCACATTCTCAACCCTCACTTTACAGATGAGGGAACTGAGGCCCGGAGAAGTGAAGTGACTTGCCCAAGGTCACATGGCATACAAGTGGCAGAGCTGGGATTAGAACCCATGACTTACCTACTCCCAAACCCATGCTCTATCCACTATGCCATGCTGCTTCTCTATCCCACCCTCGCCCTCAGAGCACTTAGGTAAGCGCTTCGTACAGTGCTCTGCACATAGTAAGTGCTCACTAAAAACTATTGAATGAATATCTGGAATTTAATTATAGTAGTGTCTGTCTTCCCCTCTAGACTGTAAAGTCCCTTTGGGCAGGGAAACTGTCTACCAACTCTGTTGAATTGTCCTTTCCCAAATGTTTGGTACAGTGCTGTGCCCACAGCAAGTGCTCAGTAAATCCTGTTGAATGATACAATATAATAAAGTTGATAGACTCTAAAAGGAGCAGGTTCTCAGTCTCTTCAGCTTCCTGGCAAGCCCTTCCCTAGTCCAAAAGCTCCAGACTTCTCCCAAGTTCCAACAGTTGTCGCATGGTTTTGTGCCTTTCCAAATTCCGCTTGCCCTCTTCCTATTCCAGACTTCCAGGTAGGCAGGAGAGGGTAGTTCCACTTCATTCACTCATTCATTCATTCAATCATAGTTATCGAGGGCTTAGTGTGTGCAGAGCACTGTACTAAGCACTTGGAAGAGTACAATCTAACAGACGCATTTCCTCCCGGTAACAAGCTCACAGCCTAGAGAGGGAGACAGACATTAATATAAATAAATAAATAACTTGCTCATTAATCAGTGGTATTTATTAAGTGCATAGTGCAGAGCACTGTACTAAGTGCTTGTGAGAATGTGAACAAGTTGGTAGACGTGATTCCTGACCTCAAGGAGCTTTCAATCTAGGGGAGCGCCTACAGTTACACCACAGCTGTGATAAAGTAAGACTGGTGGTTTATGGCCGTAAATTATAGACTGCTGTACGATGGATATTTGTCTTGAGGTTGAATATTCTAACCTTGTTTAGTATTATGCATTTTGGATGCTGCCAGAAGACTTATGTGCATTTAAAAATTGCTGGCACACGGACACGAGATGGAAGTTAAACGAAGACTGTTCCGCTTGTCTTCATTTTGGTCCTAAAACTGTACCCTAAAGCCCTAGAGTAATATGGGGTGAGATATTATGGAAGTATGGCTTTTGAAATAACACAACTGCACTTCATAAAATGCAGAAAAATGGGGAGGAAAATGTATTTTTGCCTTATAGGTGCCAATACTGAGCAGACATTTCATAGAACTGATTTGTTTTTGCAGATCTCTTAGAAGACCCAGGGGATGTGAAGCCCTTTTCCAAACCAGCTGGGATATGAGAGTGACCTTTGAAAACTATCCAGGGTTATAGTGAGGACAGGTCTTTCCTTACTTCCCTGAAGCTCTGACCTTGGACAGGGAGTTAGGGGAAGTAACATCCATCTCATTCCCATCAGAATCCTGCTCCGAAGAGAGGGTAAATGGTGAACTCTCAACCTAGTGGAAATCATTTGTGTGATCTTGAAAAATCATACATTCGTCCATTCAGTTGGTATTTATTGAGCATTTATTGTGTGCAAAGCACTGTAGTAAGTGCTTGGAAGAGTGCAATGTAACGATAAAAAGACACATTCCCTTCCCACAAAGAACTTACAGTCTAGGCGGGGAGACAGACCTTATTATAAATAAAACAGATATTTGATGAATGGATTTTTCTGAATGTTGAAGTAGAATGGAATTTCAATATGCGTCTTTTTTCAAGGATCAAAATGTTTCTATTGTTGGTTTGCATCTGAAAAACCTCAGGTGTTGTGCCCCTGTTTTCTTAGTGGTGAAAGTTTCATTCCAGTTAACCTGAAAGGAGAAAATGGCTAAAATGAGCAGTCAAGACACAAATTATACAGTGCATGATCAACCAGAAGTGTAGAATTGTGATAGTAGCATTTCCCTGTAGCCAGTTACTTCTGGTAGAGAGCAAGGCCACTTCTGGAGCACTGAGCTTTAAAATCCAAATGAGGTTTGGTGGGAGAATTGTAGGAAGGAAGACTGAATTTAAAATCCCACGAGGGCAAAAGGGGCTGGTTTTGCCTACATTTCCCAGAATTGATTGGGGCTTTTTAGAAGGAGCTTGACTCCTCTGCCCAAAGTAGCGATTACCTGACTAGCTTCTGATGTGGGGCCAAGTTCTCCTGGGGATGAAACTAAGAAAAGACAGCAAGTTTGGACCCTGCTAAGGAGGGTTATGTATTCCTCCATACTCCGGTGCCCAAACAAAAGAAACCCTCAAGTACTAAAATGTTTCCCTTGACCTAAATTGCATGCCTGGGGTTAAAAAAAATGCTGGGGCAAGTTAATCTGGGGATGATCTTAGATTGAACCCCCTATTTCCAAACATTATTTCAAGCAAGGTGTCAGGTGCCACCTGGATACATTACATAGTAATAATTAATAATTGTGTTTATTAAGTGTTTACTATGTGCCAAACATTGTTCTGAGCTACACAAAGTACATATGAGGTAGTCAGGTTGGACTCAGTCCCTGGCTCACATGGGATTCACAATCTTTCTCCTCATTTTCCAGATGAGGGAACTGAGGCATAGAGAAGTAAAGTGATTTGCTTAAGCTCTCACAGCAGATGTGGGGTAGAGCCGGGATTAGAACCCATGTCCTCAGACTCCCAAGCCTGTGCTCTTTCCACTAGATCATTGCTTTTGGTAATCAGATTATCCGTTTGAACCCAGCAGTCTTGAAACTCAGTAGTGCTAAATATTACCTTGTGAACCTCAAAGTTAGTATTTTCTGTGGGACGAAGGTTTCAGATTTTCGGAACTGATTCAATCCCAACTTTGATCATTTTTTCTGTTAGTATTTGGGTTCAGCCAGGGTAGCTGGGGTGAAAATCATGTCTGCTACACTGTTCTTCAGTCTGTAGCCACATTGCAGTTGAATGAGGGCTGGATCACATATTTTTCCATATCTTGCCCAACAGGACTCTGGTTAGCATCTTGCTGGAAACAAGAGGATACTGAAGTACCTTGGTAGTTTTCATACGTTCAATTATATTTACTGTTTACTGTGTGCAAAGCACTGTACTAAGCACTTGGTAGAGTACAATGTTTTCAGTCAGCTCTGTTACCTTTCTAAAGTGGTAAGTACAAGGATATCTTTGAAGTTCTGTGTTTTTTTCTCAGTGTAGTAATAATAATAATTGTGGTATTTGTTAAGCGCTTACTATGTGCCAGGCACTGTATTGAGTGCTGGGGTGGATACCAGGAAATCGGGTTGGACACAGTTCCTGTCCCGTGTAGGGCTCACTGTCCCAATCCCCATTTTACAGATGAGGTAACTGAGGCACAGAGAAGTAAAGCGACTTACCAAAGGTCACACAGTAGACATGGGACAGAGCTGGGTTTAGAACCCATGTCCTCAGACTCCCAAGCAGGGCAAGTGACGGAGCAGGGATGTACAGGTTAAGGCCAAAAAAAAAAAAGAAGAAAAAAACAAGGCAAAAACATGTTCTCTTACCAAGGCTGCTTCGCTATGGATCTTGAGGAACTAAGGGAAATGTATTCATTATTTTGACTTTACACCTTAGTATTCGACATAACTTTCAACTTCTCATCCAGTAACTGACCTTTAACGAGCACATGATGATCCCATAAATCCAGATTAGATTAGTTTGCACCAATTTTCCCCTTGTGGCCCAAATGTGTTTTTCTGGAAAAAGGGGACTGATTCTCCTAGCAGCCATTAGCCTTTGTTGTGATTTATGCCTATTGACATCAGAACAGTTCATTTGTGTCTTTATGATTTGTCAACTTCCTCTGAGGTCTCTTCAACTCTACCTCCACTGTGACCCAGATCAATTTATCTGAATATTCTTGGGTGGAAAATTCAAGCCGACATTAAATTATCCAACAAAATACTTGCTTTCGGGACCTATAAGAAGTAAAAACTATTGTAAACTTGCATTTCCAGTCACATCACGATCTTGCTTAACTACTTCCTTTTATTACAATAAAATTCTCAAATGCAGTAATTATTACAGTAATCACTTTCTTTTAGTCCAGTAATTCCAAAAGGCCAGCAATGCCCTGCAGTATGTCATCGTCACTGGAAAAAACTTCTTGAATTAATATTTCTTGCTTCCCCTCTCTGTAATACATTTGAATGTCTGGCACCCCAGATAGATTGTAATCTCCTCGATAACTGTAGTATTTCTTAGGCGCTTACTATGTACCAGGAGCTCTAGTAAGCACTGGGTATCATGTCTACTCTCCTAAACCCTTGGTACAGTACTATGCATAGAATAAGTACTCAATAAATAACATTTATCGATTGCATTACTTCCTTTTCTCCTTGATATTCTTTTTTATGGTATTTAAGCACTTACTCTGTGCCAGGTACTGTACTAAGCAGTAGGGTATTTACAAGGTAATCAGGTCGGACACAGTCCATGACCCACATGGGGCTCGCAGTCTTAATCCACATTTTACAGACGAGGTAACTAAGGTACAGAGAAGTGCAGTGACTTGCCCAAGATCACAGAGCCGACACCTGGCAGAGCTGGAACTAGAACCCAGGTCCTTCTGACTCCCAGCCCATGCTCTATCCACAAGGCCTTGCTGCTTCTCATGTTCAAGTGCTTAGTACAGTGCTCTGCACATAGTAAGTGCTCAATAAATACTACTGAATGAATGAATGTTCATCTGTAAAATTGGCTGTGTCACGGTCATGCTAACCTTTAAACCATAAAATAGTTAAAGGTTGAATAAGAATAAGGATGATGATGATGTCGACAGTGCTTATTAAGTGCTTACTATGATCCAAGCATTGTGCTTAGAGTTGGGGTAAATACAATCAGCTCAGACACAATCCCTGACCCACATAGGGCTCAGAGACTAAGGAAAGAGAAAACTTCCTATTTTACATATGAGGAAATAAGGGCACAGAGAAGGTAAGTAATTTGCCCAAGATTACACAGCCAGCAACTGGCAGAACCAGAATTAGAACCCCGGTCTCGAGACTCCGAACCCTATACTCATAAGTCCACACAGCTGCTCAGTTGAAACCTCGATGATAACCTCTACACCCTAAGCTTGTTGTGGGCAGGGAATGTATCTCTTGTTATAGTAAACCCTCCCAAGCACTTACTACATTGCTCTAACCCAGGAAGTGCTCAATAAATACAACTGAATGAAGGAATGAATGAATCTTTGACCCCTCCTCTTCTTAACCCCCTTTCACTTTTCTCTTGGGTGGCACTAAGGGGTGAGGTCACACTTGGGAAAGATTTCCAGTAGCTGTTCCTCCTCTCCCCCATCTTCCCATCACCCACCCCGCTCTGTTCCTCAGGGGATAGTTCTGAGCACTTTGTGAAAATCTGGCAAACGGGACCTGGTCGAATCACATCAGGTTCAGAATGTTTTAACCCAGATGCATGTGAACTGAATTCTAAACCGGGGTGGCCTTTTTCCTGTATATCTCCTCCAAGTCGGAGAGACAGCGAAAAATGAATGCGTCCTTGTGAATATCAAAGATCTGCTCTGAATAGCCAGAGACACCATCAAGGTCTTAGCACCATTTTCCCTGCGAGTTAGACAAGGCTAAGAACATATTATTTGGGACGGAGTCAGCCTCTGGAGATTTATTGTTTGCACTCTTGAATAATCTCTAAAGACCCGTGGTTGCAGTGTGAATGTTTTCAAGGTGGAGTCTTTAAGGGTCAGCCTTTGTCTCCGCAAAGGAAATATCCAGGGCCCGTTGAGAAGTGGGTTATCTCGGCACGCAAACTCATTTTTGAATGTAAAGATAACGTAAGATGTTGAACATTAGTCCTCTCAAGTAGACCGACCCCATAAAGAAAGAATAAGTGCCCATGGAGATGATTCCTTGAGTTTAGTTATCCCACATATTCAACCCTAACCGCGGTCTCGTCGTTTCTCATCTGTTAGGCGCCTCTTCTCCTGAATGACTCTTTCCAGGCCTCATGTTTCTTCCTGAGCCTTTCTTCTCTCATCTTCATTCCTGCTCTCCTATTGCCTCTTATCTCTGTGAATCTCGGTTATGATGTGATACTTCTGCTGCCTTCTGTAGTGACAAAGAAATATTTCCCCCCAAGGAGCTTACCGGTGTTTAAAACCTCCCCCTTCTGTATGCTTTCCCTGAGGAAGAAAGGCCACTTGGACCGAGAGAAGCAGAAGCGAAAACAAAGAACATCTTCAGAGCCAATCCATAACTTAGAAGATCTAAAGATTTATCCATTCCCCTTGAGTGACTCTGTTGTTTACCTATTTTAGTTGGATTGCAAGAGTGTGAGCCGCCACCCCCCCGTCCATCCGGGCCCTCCAAACACACCCTTCTTTTTCTTTGTTTTGTTCCCTGGGCGATGTTTCCTGGCCTTGATGAATTCAACAGTACTGATATTTGTTAAAGGAGAAATAGGGAAATTAAAGATTATTATTAGATTTATTAAGGCATTTGTTAAACACTTGCGAGGGGTCCAACAGTGGTCTAAACATTGGGGCAGGTAAAAGTTAGTCAGGCTGGATACAGCCCTGTTCCATATGGAGCTCAGAGTTGAAGTAGATGGGAGAGTAAGCCTTGAAATCCCATTTTACAGGTGAGAAAACTGAGGATCAGAGAAGTAAAGAGGAGTAGTGGATAGAGCATGGGCCTGGGAGTCAAAAGGTCATGGATTCTGGTCCCGGCTCTGCTGCTGTGTGACCTTGGGCAAATCACTTCACTTCTCTGGGCCTCAGTAAATTTACCTGTAAATTATCAGATTGAGACTGTGGGCCCTACATGGGACAGGGACTGTGTCCACCTTGATTTGCTTGTATCTCCCCCCACCCTCCACCCCACAGCCTCAGCACTTACTATAGTCCCTGGCACATAATAAACGCTTAAAAAATGCCATTATTATTATTATTATTATTATTTGCCCAAGGTCACATAGCAAGCGGTTGGCAGAGTGGAGATTAGAACCCAGGTCCTCTGACTTACAGGCCTGTGCTTATTCCACTAGGTCATGTTGCTTCTCAAGATATTCTTCAAAAAGGAGGGCTATTGCTAGGTCTCTTCTACTGGATCCTAGATGGAGGTGTGTTTGTGGTGGGGCAGGGTGGGATATGGGGTTCTTCCTTCAATATCCAGTGGAAGAAAAGCATTAGAACACCTGGCATGGGCAGGGATTGTCTCTCTTTATTGCTCAATTGTACTTTTCAAGCGCTTAGTGCAGCGCTCTGCACGCTGTAAGCACTCAATCAATATGATTGAATGAATGAAAAAAGGAACTACCTATTGGTGTGTACTAGATGACCAAGACGATGGGTCCTAAGTTGTCCTTCTTGGCCACCCACAAAAATAATAATAATAATTATGGTACTTGTTAAGCGCTTACTATGTATAAAGCCCTGCTCTAAGTCTAGATCCCCCTTCTAGACTGTAAGCCTGTTGTGGGCAGGGATTATCTCTATTTGTTGCTGAATTGTACTTCCCAAGCACTTAGTACAGTGCTCTGCACACAGTAAGTGCTCAAATATTAGACTGTAAGCCCGTCAGTGGGCAGGGACTGTCTCTATCTGTTGCCGATTTGTTCATTTCAAGCGCTTAGTGCAGTGCTCTGCACATAGTAAGCGCTCAATAAATACTATTGAATGAATATGACTGTATGAATTAATGAATACAAGTTAATCAGGTTGGACACAGTCCCTGTTCTACATGGGCTCACACTCTTCATCCCCATTTTATAGATGAGGTAACCGAGGCTCAGAGAAGTGAAGTGACTTGCCCAGGGTCACATGGAAGACGTGAGGTAGAGCTGGGATTAGAACCCAGCTCCTTCTGACTCCCAAAGCCGTGCTCTAACCAGTAAGCCACAGAGCATCCCTGCAACCCCTGCACTCATAGGTAATGAGACACTCATGCCCGTTTACTTGTTTTGTTTTGCTATGTCTCCCCTTTAGACTGTGACACTGTTGTTGGGCAGGGATGGTGTCTATTTGTTGCAGAATTGTACATTCCAAGCGCTTAGTACAGTGCTCTGCACACAGTAAGCGCTCAATAAATATGATTGCATGAATTAAATGAATAAACACTATTCTAGTCCCAACTCCTCCACTTGTCCGCTCTGTGACCTTGGGCAAGTCACTTCACTTCTCTGGGCCTCAGTTCCCACATCTGGAAAATGGGGACTGAGACTGTGAGCCCCACGTAGGACAGGGACTGTGTCCAACCTTATTTGCTTGTATCCACTCCAGGTCTTGGTATAGTACCTGGCAAAAAGTAAGCACATAACATATCATCATTATTGAGATGCAGAATGGCATAGTGGAGAGAGTACAGACCTGGGAGTCGGAAGTTCATGGGTTCTAATGCCAACTCTGCCACCTGTCTGCTGTGTGGCCTTGGGAAAGTCACTTCACTTCTCTGGGCCTCATTTCCCTCATCTGGAAAATGAGGATTGAGACTGTGAACCCCATGGGGGACAGCTTGTATCCATCCCAGCACGAAGTACAGTGCCTGGCACATAGTAAGCACTTAACAAATACCAAAATTATTATTATTATTCAAATACAACTAACTGTTGATATAAAAATACTCCCACTAGTCTCATTAAGAGCTCCCTGATTGAGTTCTCGACTTGGACAGGGGAGATGGTGTCAGTGGGAATCAGACCTCCAAAGAATTGACACCAACCTGCTCGTGAAAATCCTAATTAGTATGGTATTTGTTAAGCGCTCGCTAGGTGCCGAGGACCGTATTAAGCCCTGGGATAGACATGATGCCATTCGGGTGGGCACAGTCCCTATCCCATCCGGGTTTCACAGTCTAAATGAAAGGGAGAAAAGGTACTAAAGTTACTAAATCCTCATCTTGTTATGTGCAGGGAACATGTCCACTAATTCTGTTGTATTATACTCTCCCAAGCACTTACTCTTCAGTGCTCTGCTTATGATAATGTTGGTATCTGTTAAGCGCTTACTATGTGCAGAGCACTGTTCTAAGCACTGGGGAAAATACAGGGTAATCAGGTTGTCCCACGTGAGGCTCACAGTTAATCCTCATTTTACAGATGAGGTAACTGAGGCATCGAGAAGTGAAGTGACTTGCCCACAGTCACACAGCTGAAAAGTGGCAGAGCCGGGTTTCGAACTCATGACCTCTGACTCCCAAGCCCGGGCTCTTTCTACTGAATCACGCTGCTTCTCATAATGATGATGGCATTTGTTAAGCACTTACTATGTGCCAAGCACTCTTCTAAGCGCTGGGGGGATACGAGGTAAATCAGGTGGTCCCACGTGGGGGTTCACAGTCTTAATCCTCATTTTACAGATGAGGTAACTGAGGCACAGAGACGTTAAGTGACTTGCCCAGAGTCACACAGCTGACAAGTGGCGGAACCAGGATTAGAACTCATGACCTCTGACTTCCAAACCCATGCTCTTTCCTCTGAGCCACGCTGCTTCTAATAAGCACTCAATAAATAGCAATGATTGACTTTACAGATGAGGAAACTGAGGCACCAAAAGGGAAATGACTAGCTCAAGGTCAAGCAACAGGCAAGCAGTGGAACCAGGATTAAAATGATAAATGGTAAATGGTGGTTGTTAAGCGCTTACTATATGCCAGTCCCCGTACTAAGTGCTGGGTTCGATCCAAGCAAATTGGGTCGGACCCAGTCCCTGTCCCACTTGGGGCTCACAGTCTCAATACCCATTTTACCAATGAGGGAACTGAGGCCCAGAGGAGTGACAGAGCAGGAATTAGAACCCATAACCTTCTGACCTGGAGGTCTGCGCTCTCTCCACTACACCAGAAGGTCCTTGGCCTTCAAGGACCCACATCTAAGAATAAAGGGAGAGATGGGGATGAAGGGAAAGATGAATGATAGAAACAAACATAAAAGACAGGAATTAGGGGAGCAGAGTTTCAGGATATTAGCAGCTCATGCCCCAAAGCAGCATGGACTACTGGATAGAGCCCGGGCCTGGGAGTCAGACGGACATGGTTTCTAATCCTGGCTCTGCCACTTGTCTGCTGTGGGACCTTAGGTAAGTCACTTCACTTCTCTGTGCCTCAGTTATCTCATATGGAAAATGTGGATAAAGAGTGTGGGTCCCATGTGGGACTGTATCCAACCTGATTAGATTGTACCTACCCAGCACTTAGAACAGTGCTCGACATATAGTCAGTGCTTAACAAACACCACCATCATATCAATATAACAATGCCACCTAAGCTACAACCTTGCCAAAATTGGAGGCCGCTCATTGTCAAAATTTCTGTCCTCCCCAATAGGTGCACACAGGTGAAGACCACCAGAAGTCTTGAAGTAACCGATGCTGCTAAAGCAGCTCGACTCTCTGGTGGTCCAGGAGAGCCAGGGCACTAGCTGAATGCTCTTTGGCAAAGACCAATCCTGCCCTGAGCTGGTGTGGAAGGTACAACAAAGTAATTGCCCAATAAACACCATTACTAATAATAATGTTGGTATTTGTTAAGCGCTTACTATGTGCCGAGCACTGTTCTAAGCGCTGGGGTAGACACAGGGGAATCGGGTTGTCCCACGTGGGGCTCACAGTCTTAATCCCCATTGTACAGATGAGGTAACTGAGGCACCCAGAAGTTAAGTGACTTGCCCAAAGTCACACAGCTGACAAGTGGCCGAGCCGGGGTTCGAACCCATGACCTCTGACTCCAAAGCCCGTGCTCTTTCCACTGAGCCACGCTGCTTCGATTGACTGATTGATTGATTTGGTGGCACACTGAACTTTCGAAGCAGTCCTACCCCCAGTAACTAAAACCACATCATCAATGTTGTTGTCTGCAGACAACAGAGGCCTAGCAATCAATCGGTAGATAGTATTTATCGAGTCCTTACTGTGTGCAGAGCATTAGACTAAGCATTTGTGAAAGTAATAATAATAATAGTAATGTTGGTATCGGTTAAGGGCTTACTATGTGCCAGGCACTGTACTAAGTGCTGGGGTGGATATAAGCAAATCAGGTTGGACACAATCCCTGTCCCACGTGGGGCTCACAGTCTCAACCCCCAATTTCCAGATGATGTGACTGAGGCATGGACAAGTCAAATGCCTTGCCCAAGGTAGCATCAGAGATAAGTAGCAGAGCCAGGATTAGAACCCAGGTCCTTCTTACTGCCAAGTCAATGCTCTAAACACTAGAGCACTTAATGTCAGGGATCACATCTATCGATTCTGTCGTATTGTATTCTCCCAAGCAATTAGTACGGTGCTCTGCGGACAGTAAGTGCTCAATAAATGTGATTGGTCGATTGAATTTTTTAAAAAGATGAGCATCTAGGAAGTATGACTGGGAGGTGATAAACACCATCATATTTTTTTATATTAAAAAAGGATTGGTCCACATTCTCCAAGTGAAGAAATTGCCACTTAAACCACTAAGCTCTGAAATCCTTTAGAAGACTGTGAGCCCGTTGCTGGGTAAGGATTGTCTCTATCCATTACTGAATTGTACTTTCCAAGTGCTTTGTACAGTGCTCTGCACACAGCAAGTACTCAAGTGATGGAATGAATGAATGAATGAACAAAAAGTGCTCCATTTCCTGCCCAAATTTCCCTGGATGAGTAAATGTAGCCAACCATAATTTATCAAAAAAACTTTAAAAGTTATCTGTACTTAATCATAGTTGTGCTAATTTAAATTTAATATTTGCATCAAACAACGAACTAGAGTTAGGCACTTTTATTTGATTTTCATTTCTTTCAAAGGAAGTGAATTTTTCACTGGATCACCCAAGGAAAAGAACAAATAAGTGATCCATAATTTAGACTTTCTAACACCATTAATCAGATGAATATGACATCTTGATGGAAATAACACTATTCCCTTTACATGTAATAGGGGTTTTGTTTTCCTAATATTTTGAACAAATTGCACAGAGTTGGATTAGTTCATTTATTTCAGCTCAAAGTTACCAGTAAATAATGTTTTCTGTGTGCATTTATCTTAGA
The DNA here is from genome assembly GCF_004115215.2 of Ornithorhynchus anatinus. NCBI lineage: Eukaryota > Metazoa > Chordata > Mammalia > Monotremata > Ornithorhynchidae > Ornithorhynchus > Ornithorhynchus anatinus. The sequence continues at coordinate 6,304,651 of NC_041728.1, read as the reverse complement.
ACAATCTATTGTTGACTGAGATTTGAGTAGACATAATGTATTAACCTTAGTCATCAGAAATATGTCCTACTTAGAAAAGTTCTCTACCCACTTTATTTCTCAAAAGCACAGACCACTTGGAAAAGTCCTTATCTACTAACAGAGAGGAGCCAACTCGCACTTTGAAGAATCCATCATAGACGTGGAGGATTTGACATATCTCTGCACTTCTTACTTATCTGTCCCAGAAAAGGTTCGATACATACACTCGACTTAGACAATGAAATTCATCCGTCTATTTTATCCTCTCATCAAAGTCTTGTCATTAGAAACTCTAGGACCTATTGGAGAAATTTTGTTTCAATTCCTGCCAATTAAAAATATCAAATCAGTTATCTCCCTGGCAGAAAAAAAATCTCAACTCCCTTTCCTCAAATGTTCCTTTAACTTTTCATTCTGAGTCAAGTAGGATATTGTTATTATCAGTATTATCATACTGATTTCCAAGTGCTTGCTAAGTGTCAAGCCAGTGTTCTAAGCACTGGGCTAGTTAGAAGGTTATCAGGTCTGATGTAGTCCCTGTTCCACAGGGGAATCACCGTCTAAATAGGAGGAGAACAGACCTGAAATCCCCATTTGGCAAATGAGGAAACTGAGGCTCAGAGAAGTTAAATGACTTGCTCAAGGTCACACCGTATACAAGTGGCAGAGCCAGGTTTAGAATTCAGGTCCTCTGAGTATCCATTAGGCAATTGTTTCTCTGTTATATTTAATGAGTGCTTAAGGTATGCAGAGAACTGTATTAAGTGCTTGGCAAAATGTAAAATGTAGTATGGTAACAGACACATTCCCTTCCCTCAGTGAACTTTCAGTCTAGAAGGGGAGACAGACATTAAAATAAATAAATTACGGATATGTTACAGAAGTTCTCTGGGGCTGGGATAGAGATGAATAAAGGGAGCAAGTCAGGGTGATGCAGAAGGGAGTGGAACAAAAGGAAAAGAGGGCTTAGTCAGGGAAGGCCTCAGAGGAGATGTGCCTTCGATAAGGCTTTGAGAGTGGGGAGAGTAATTATCTGTCGCATATGAATAGGGAAGGCATTCCAGGAGAGAAGAAGACATGGACCAGGGGTTGGTGATGACATAGATGGGATTGAGGTACTGGAAGTAGGTTGGCAAGAAAGGAGCAAAGGGTGTGAGCTGAGTTGTAGTAGAAGAGCAATGAGATAAGGTAGGAGGGGGGAAGGTGATTTAGTGCTTTAAAGCTGACGGTAAGGAGTTTTTGTTTGATAAGGAGATGGATGGACAACCCCTGGAGGTTCTTGAGGAGTAGGGAGGCATGGACTGAACTTTTTTATAGAAAAATGATCCTGGCAGCAGAATGAAGTATGGACTGAAGTGGGGAAAGACAGGAGGCAGGAGGATCAACAAGGAGGCTGATGCAGTAATCCAGGCGAGAGAGGATAAGTGCTTGGATTAATGTGGTAGCCATTTGGATGGAGAAGAAAGGGTGAATTTCAGCAGTGTTGTGAAGGTTGGACTGGCAGAATTTAGTGATAAATTGAATATGTGAGTTGAATGAGAGAGAGGAGTTAAAGTTAATATCAAGTTTGTTGGCTTGTGAGACAGGAAGGATGGTGATGCTGTCTACAGTGATGGGAAAGTCTGGGGAAGGGCATGGCTTGGAGAGGAAAATAAGGAGTTCTGTTTTGGACATGTTAAGCTTGAGGTTATGGGAGGACATCCAAGTAGAGGTTTCTTGAAGGCAGAATGAGATGTGAAACTGCAGAAAGAGAGAGAGATCAGGGCTGGGAATCATCTGCATAGAAGTTGTAGTTGAAGCCATGTGAGCAAATGAGTTCTCCAAGTGAGAGGGTGTAGATGGAGAATAGAATGGGCACCAGAACTGAACCTTGAGGGTCACCCATAACTTGGGGATGGGGGCAGAGGAGGAGCCCGCAAAAGAAACTGGGAATAAGCAGCCAGAGAGATAGGGGGAGAACAAGGAGAGAGAGTTTTCTGTGGAGTGAAGGGGATAGAAGCCAGATCCTGGGGAGAGGAAGTGGAGACAGAGTGTGTAGACAACTCGCTCAAGAAGTTTGGAGAGGAATGATAGGAGGGAGATGGGGCAGTAACTGGAGGGAGCTGTGGGGTCAAAGGAGAGGTTTTTTTAGGATAGGGGAGACATGGGCATATTTGAAAGAAGTGTGGAAGAAGCCACTGGAGAGCAAACAGTTGAAGATGGCTGTTAGGGAGGGGGCAAGTGTTTTGATAAGTTACGGAGGGATGGGGTTTGTTGTACCGGTGGAGGGGGTGGATTTTGAGAGGAGGCAGATCTCTTGAGATACTACTGGGAAAGATGGGAGAGTTAAGGAAGGGACAGAGGAGGAAGGGATTGGGGAGGGATAGGGGAGGATTTGGGGAGATCACGGAGATCACACCTAATAATTTCAATTTTCTCAATCAAGTAGGTGGTCAGGTTATGAGGGATAAAAGATGGGGGAGGCTCGGGGACAGGGGGGTTGAGGAGAGAGTTAAACATCTGGAAAAGCTGGCGAGGGCAATGAGCATGGGTGGCAATAAGGATGGAGAAATAATGCTATTGTTATTGGCTAGAAGCAGTTCCTGATGATCTCTTTACCAAGCAGGGCTCATTGGATTGAAAGAGCATTTTTCCTCCTCTCCATCTAAGATAGTGGGAGGAAGTTGATTAGTAGTAACAAGCTCTGGTACTTGAAATATAGGAGAAAGACCTATCAAGGAATGGAAAGTGCTAATCATCTAACATGATTTTCAATTGATTAACTAGCACTTTGAGTGTACCAGGCAATTGAAAGAGTATCTATCTATTATGGGTTCTTTTATTCATTCAATAGTATTTACTGAGCGCTTACCATGTGCAGAGCACTGTACTAAGTGCTTGGGATGTACAAATCGGCAACAGATAGAGACAGTCCCTGCCCATTGACGGGCTTACAGTCTAATCGGGGGAGACAGACAAAAACAATAGCAATAAATAGAATCAAGCATTTATTCATAATGCTTAAATGCATAAAAATGCATTTATTTACTTTCCTTCCCAGTACAATAATAATGGTTGTGATATTTGTAAGGTGCTTACTTGGTGCCAAGCACTGGGGTAGAAATAAAATAATTAGATCAGACACAGTCCCTGTCCTTCACAGTCTAAGGGTGAGGGACAAGAGATATTTAATACCCATTTTCCAGATGAGGAACTGAAGCACAGAGTAATTCATTGTTTCCCCTAAAGTCACTCAGCAGGCAAGTGGCCAAGCCAGGATTAGAACCCAGGCCTAGAAGATCCGAGGTTGAGAAGCAGCACAGCCTAGAGGTAAGAGCACAGGCCTGGATGTCAGAGGATCTGGGTTCTAATCCCTGCTCGACCACTTGTATGCTGTATGATGCTGGGCAAATCATTTAACTTCTCTGGGCCTCCATTTCCTCATCTGTAAAATGAAGATTCAGATTGTGAGCCCCATGTGGGATATGGATTGTGTCCAAATTGATTATCTCGCATCTACCCTAGTGCTTAGTAAAGTGCCCGGCACATGGTGCGTGCTTGACAGATACCATAAAAATACTTATGTAAAAATAATTTAAAGCTCAGTATTGCACTCTACCCATGAGGCACACTGTTTCTCCGGTAACAAAGGACTGGATTTGTTGACTTCTTGAGAAAAAAGAAGATGCCATTTCTGGCACTGTAAGAACTTTCGATGCATGGTGTCACTGCATGGAAAGAAGCTTTTTCCATTTTCATGAGTTCCTTGTTTCTTTGACAGAGGCCCGGATGGGGGCGGCTTGTTGTTTCACAGAACACTTGTGAGAAACAGCCTGGTTCAGCTAAGGAGACAGACAGAAGATGGTATTTAAAGAGGGTTTCAATGAGCAGGAAGAGGTGGGTTGAGAGCCAGGGAGAGAGAGATAGTCTAAGCACGCAGATGGCAGAAGTAAGGTGCAGAGGTAGAAGTGGGAAAATGGAAGAACCGAAGACAAGAGCATGTTGAATGAATGAGAGAAGGGACAGAGAAGGGAGGAAAGTAGGAGAGACGGAAGACTGTGGTGTAGATTTGTTGGTGGAGCCACACTCCTCGGCAGATCATTTTTTATTATCAAGGGGGAAGGGGTGGAGGGTGACATAATTAGGTAGCCAAGAGTCCAAGGGAACTTCAGATACAGTTGCTTGGTGTGGCTGCTATATACATAATAAGGGAACTGGTTAAGCGCTTACTATATACCACACCCTTTACCCAGTGGAGCTCATGATCTAAGGGGAAGGGAGGAACAAGTATTTAATCCCATTTCATTGATGAGGAAACAGAGGCTCAGGGTGACAGCAGTCAAGTAGCAAAGACAAGATTAGAAGCCAGGTCCTCTATCTCCCAGGCATGTGCTCTTTCCACTAGGCCATGGGACTTCTCTGCTTCCACTCCCTTCTCTGTTGCCCTGACTTGCTCCCTTTATTCAACCCCCTTCCAGCTCCACAGCACTTATATTTATATCTGTAGTAATTTATTTATTTATATTAATGTCTGTCTCCCCCTCTAGACTGTAAACTCACTGAGGTCAGGAATTTGTCTTTTACTATGTTGTACTCTTCCAAGGGCTTAGTAAGCCCTTAATATGTACAGCTGATTGACTGACTGACTGCTTTTCTATTCATAAGTATGAATAACTTTTACAAGAAACATCTCCTGCTTTTCTGAATATTCAATTCAGTAGTATTTATTGAGCACTTACTATGTGCAGAGCACTGTACTAAGCACTTGGGAGAGTGCCTCAGTTACCTCATCTGTAAAATGGGGGCTGAGATTGTGAGCTCCATGGGAGACCGGGACAGTGTCCAACCTGATTATCTTGTACCCCAGTGCTTAGAAGAGTGCTTGACACATAGTAAGCGCTTAACAAATACCGTCATTATTATTACAATAGAAAAATAAGCAGACACATTCCTTGCCCACAACAAGCTTACAGTCTACAAATCCCTACATCCCCTTTCTAGTATAATCAACATCTGATTTTTTTTTAACGTCAGATTCTGTATCAGTGCCTGGATCTGATGGATGAAGGAACAGAAATTATTTTCCAAGATGGAAAGGTATGGATTTAATTAATATGATTTCTGAGATCTGTGTGTCATTTTCAAAATCAAGTCAATTCTTCCTTTGGGCTCCCTGCAGTGATCAATCAATCAATCAATCAATCAGTTGTACTTATTGAGCACTTACTATGTGTAAAGCACCATATTAAGTGCTTGGGAGACTACAATTTAACAATATAACAGACCCATTCCCCGCCCATAACTAGCTTATTGACCCTCTCTGATAAGTTCTGATAGCCCTTGGACACTCAGATCAGCAGCATTTTTTGTTGTTTTGTTGTTTTTTTTGTTGTTGGTGGGTTTTTTATGGTTGTTAGTATGGTATCAATTCTCTTTCTCTTTAGGGGTATATATTTTGAGGCATTGACAGATAATTTAAAAACATAGATAAGGATGATTAATATGTCACTGTACCTTTGACTTATAGTATAAACTATAGCTCTTTAAGCACTTTGATACATTCCTTGTTTGCTTGTTTGTTTATGGCATTTGTTAAGTGCTTAATCCCCATTTTTACAGAGAAGTGAAGCAACTTGCCCAAGGTCACCCAGCAGATAAATGGCAGAGCCGGGACTAGAACTCAGATCCTTCTGACTCGCAGGCCCGGCCTCTAACAAATAGGCCAGCGGTTGCCTCTTCTTGCCAGACTCTTGGGTCTCCACAGGGTAGGTCTGAGGGCAGGGGTGGAGAAACCTGAAATATCATCTGTCAGTTTGGGTCTATAGGGTACAAAACCTTTGCTAGAGAAGTTCAGCTCATTCATGTGAATCATATTCAAATGAATCAAATCCAATCCAGACAGCACATGAGGAAGGAGAGCTGATAAACATGAACAGAAGAATAACAAAGATAGCACCAAAGAGGTGGATTGAATTCTGGGACTATTCATTAATTCAATCATATTTATTGAGCACTAACTGTGTGCAGAGCACTGTACTAAGAGCTTGGGAGAGTATAATAGAACAATAAACAGTCACATTCCTCACCCACAACAAGCTTACAGTCTACATGGAGAGATAGATGGTAATATAAATAAATGTTGGTATTTGTTAAGCACTTACTATGTGCAGAGCACTGTTCTAAGCGCTGGGGTAGATACAGGGTAATCAGGTTGTCCCACGTGAGGCTCACAGTTAATTCCCATTTTACAAATGAGGTAACTGAGGCACGGAGAAGTTAAGTGACTTGCCCACAGTCCCACAGCTGACAAGTGGCAGAGCCGGGAGTCGAACCCATGACCTCTGACTCCGAAGCCCAGGCTCTTTCCACTGAGCCACGCTGAAGACGGGGAAATTACAGATAGGTTCATCAGTGCTCTGGGGCTGGGATGGAAGATGAATAAAGGGAGCAAGTCAGTGTGATGCAGAAGGGAGTGGGAGAAGAGAAAAGGAGGGGTTTTGTCTGTGGAGATGGGTCTACAGTAAGGCTTTGAAGGAGGGGAGAGTTACTGTCTGTGATGGCAGCAGGCACCAGGTCTTTGGTTTGGGGTGGGGGGTGGGGGGAGACTCTGATTTAGGTGGTCCAGGGTGGGAAATAGTGTTGAATGCAGTGGTGGAGGTGGTAGCCAGCTATCAATCAATAATAACAATAATTACAATAATAATGATAGTGGTATTTGTTAAGTGCTTACTATCCGCCTGGCACTATATTAAGCAGTGGGGTAGATACAAGATAATGTGGCTTGATACAGACCCTGTCCCACATGAGGCTCACAGTCTTAATCCCCATTTTATACATGAGGAAAACCGAGGCACAGAGAAGTGAAGTGAGTTGCCCAAGGTCAATCAGCAGAGAGGTGGCAAAGTCAGGATTAGAACCCAGGTCATCTCACTCCCAGACCCGTGCTCTTTCCACTAAGCCATGCTGCTTCTCTAATCAATCAATCTGTTAATCGATCAATCAAGGTTATTTATTGAACACTCTATTGTGTGCAGAACACTGTACTAAGTACTCGTGAAAGTGCAATGCAATAGAGTTGTTAGGCACCATCTCTGCCCTCAAAGAGTTGATACATGTATCTTGCCCTGTGTAGATCCAGTCAATGGGATCCTAACAAATACTGGAATTAACTGGAGAGTTGAGATTATAGGCTTTCAATTCAAGTGGGGTAGACTCCCTTGTGCAGCTGGGACACAGAAAAATCTAGTTTTTCACCTTGAGAGAATATGAAAATATGTTATAATAAAACCAGTTTAAGCTGATCTAGAAACGAGTAGCGATGATTTAATTTCTAAAATGACATTATACTAGAAAAATTGTTTTAAGTGAGATTCATTCCAATGGGAGATGAATGAACTTCTTTAAGCTAGGTAATCCTGCAACCACCAACATCTACAAACAGAGGCCTTGCTCTTTGAAATCATTACTCTGCAAACACCCACAGGAAAAAAAAAAATAAATCCTCTCTCCAAATTAGCCCTGGTGGAGTTTGCTTAAGAAGGAAAAAATGAACATTTTTTTATCCACTCAGGAAGCTTTTCTTTATTTTTTCCTCAAGCATTTCTCTGCAGGTGAAAATTTTGATTATTTTGCGTTTTTCCATCCCTTAGCACTTGCAGGTGCTGTACTGTTATTAATATTATCATCACGGTTTTACATTTACTAATTTCATTTTTATTAGCTATTGTGCCAGGGGACAATCTTCATGAGACATAATCTCAAAATTCTAGGGTTTTGCATGATTAGGTGCCAAGACACAAACAGGGAGAACTGTAAAGAGTTTCAAACTGGCCAGAAGCTAGAAAATTACTTTATACAAAATTCTGGTCCATGTGAGAGATACTTCTTAAACAAATAATTTTGCGGCTTGTTGAAAATCTGATGTTTCCTGAACTGTCTTATATAACAATTATCAGTGTTATTATTATCATTATTATTCAATAACAGTTCTCCCTGTACAATAAATTTGGAATAGGGTCTGTATGCTTGCATTGTATCTATCCCAGAGCTTAGTACCTTTTGTTTTGTTTAGTACTTGTTTTGTTTTGTATTGTTTAGTTTTGTTGTCTGCCTCCCCCTTCTAGACCGTGAGCCCTTTGCTGGCTAGGGATTGTCTCTATCTGTTGCCAAATTGTACTTTCCAAACGCTTAGTACAGTGCTCGACACACAGTAAGTGCTCAATAAATACGATTGAATGAATGAATGAATGAATACAGTGATTGGCACATAGCAACTGTTTAACAAATATAATAAAATGGTGGTAATAATGGTGATATTTGTTAAGTGCTTACTATGTGCTAATCACTATACTAAGCTCTGGGGTAGATACAATACAAGCCTATTAGACACAGACCCTATCCCAAACTCACTGTCCAAAGAGAAGAAACAGCAGTTGAATCCCTATTGATAAGTGAGGCAGTTAAGGCACAGAGTAGTTAAGTAATGGCTTAAGGTCACACAGCAAGCAAGTGGTAGATTCAGGATTGGACCCCAACATCTCCTGACTCCCAAGCCTGGGCTCTTCCCCCTAGGCCATACTGTTTATATTCTTTTAAAATGGTATTTGGGAAGTTCTTACTATATGCCAGGCACTGTACTAAGTACTGGAGTAGATACACACTAATCAGGTTGGACACAGTCCATATCCATTGTGGGGCTCACAGTCTTCATCCCCATTTGACAGGTGGGGCAACTGAGACCCAGAGAATTTATATCCCATGAACTAAAGGCAATGAAATCTTGGTCAGGCTGGGCCAGACAGATCCAAACACAGTGAATTTACAGTCTAGAGGGGGAGACAGACATGATTATAAATATTTTATAATATATATTTTAGTATTATTATACAGTAATATGTAAGTAATATGAGCAGCAGCAACATTTTCTCCTTCCAGTCCCTGCTTTGTCTTGAAGGACCTTCTGAATCTGAAGGGAACATGAGAAGCAAAATAACTCTCATCCCTACTCTCTGGTGTTTGAATGATTTTTGACTCAACTGGTCCCTGTAAAAGTTTTCTTTGACATTATTTAATAAATTCATATTCATAGAGTATATACTAATGTGATTTCTTTCTTCTTAATTCTGGGCTTCAATTCCATGAGTTGTTCAAAGTTGTTCTGAATTCTGATGCAAAGATCCCATGTGTTTCTCATCTTTCTACCTGTCATAAGGGGCGCTTGCAGGCATATAGTATTCATTTAGGTCATTTACTAAAAGTAGAAAATAAGAGAGATTTTAAGAAGCCACAGCTTAAGGATTTAGCTCTGCACTACCAGTATAAAACGGGTTCTAATTTCCGCTTTATAAACAGTCCACTTACCTTTTCCAATTAACATCCATCAAGGGTACATTAAATGAGTTCCATTGAGAAGTTTGTTTTGCATTTCCTCCATTAAAAGGTATCATTTCCAACATCTTGCTGTTTTGCTTTTTTCCCCTGGGGTTGAACACAATTATCCCAATATCTCTCTAACTGCATTTCTAATTCTAACCTCATTTCTGAAAGCTGCTGTATAGTTATTCCACAAGCCTCAGTAGTATTTCTCTTTACTATGTTGTGACTGTCACCCCTGGAAAGTAATTCTTTCAGGGGGAAAAGTGGTATCGGTATGAAGCGTTTTAATTTCTTTCTTTTTTGGTCTCCTAATTTCAGATAATTATTGACTTTAAGTTTATTAGCTAATTGTCCACCTGCTGAGTACTTCATTTCTGTTGTTGACAGTAACTAGAGTTTCCTTTCCCATAGGTGATTTTCTTCAGGGTTTGAGCTTCTCACTTCCTCCCCTAGCCTGGAACTCGCTCCCCTCCCGTATACACCAGACAACCTCTCTCTTTACCTTCAGAACATTATTGAGGTCATTTCTCCACCAAGAGGCCTTCCCCGCTTAAGCCCTCTTTCCCCTAACTCCCTCTCTGTTCTGTGTCATCCGTGCACTTGAATCTGTGACCTCTGGGCATTCATCTCACCTTCAACTCCATCTCACCTTCAACTCCACAAATTAATGTCTGTCTCCCCAGCTAGACTGTAAGTTCACTGTGGGCAGGGAAAGTGCCTGCCAACTCTATTTTACTGTACTCTCCCAAGTACTTAGTAAAGTGCTCTGCGTAGCGTAAGTGCTCAATAAATACCATTGATGACGGATACATTTCGTACTACTGATAGATTGTTTTACTAACCAGGATCTTCATTCCTCTTCACAGCCACCTCCTCTTCACAGCCACCTCCTCTTCTCTTCTTCTTCCTTTCCCTTCTCCTCCTTCTCCATCTCTTCCTCCTTGTTTTCCTCTCCTCCCCATAAACTCCTCCTTTTGGCCCTTCTCTTCTCTCCCTCTTTTTCTTTGCTTTCTTCCTCTTTTCCCTTTTCCTCTGGCATCTCTTCAAGCTCTTTCTCCTCATTTTCCTCCTCCTCTTCTCCTTGCTCCTCTGCATCCTTCTCTTCTTCCTCCTCCCTTTGCTCCTCCTCCTCTTCTTTCTCCTCTTCTTCCTATTTCTCCTCCTCCTTATCAACCTCATTTTCCTTCAATTCCTTCATCTCCATCTTACCCCTCCTCTTCCTCCTTCTCTTCTTCCTAATAATAATAATGTTCGTATTTGTTAAGCACTTACTATGTGCCAAACACTGTTCTAAGCACTGGGGTAGATACAAGGTAATCAGGATATCCCATGTGGGACTCACAGTCATAATCCCCATTTGACAGATGAGATAACTGAGGCACAGAGAAGTTAAGTGGCTTGCCCAAGGTCACAAAGCAGACAAGTGGCGGAGTCGGCATTAGAACCCACGACTCTGACTCCCAAACCCGTGCTCTTTCCACTAAGCCATGCTGCTTCTCTTCTTCCATCTTCTCCTTTTACTATTCTTCCTTTTCCTACTCTCTTTCCTCCACCACTACCGTTGCCACCAGTGTCTAAAAATGTCTGATGCCCAATCGTGTCAATCAATCGATTAATCATATTGAGAGCATATTCAGTGCAGACCACTGTACTAAGTGCTTGGGAGAGTACAATATAACAATAAACAGACACATTCCCTGCCCACAATGAGCTTACAGTCTAGAGACGGAGACAGACATTCATGTAAATAAATAAATTACATATATGGACATAAGTGCTGTGGGGCTGGGAGAAGGAAAAATGAGGGGAGCTAATTAGGGCGGCGCAGAAGGGAGAAGGAGAAGAGGAAAGGAGGGCTTAGTCAGGGAAGGCCTCTTGGAGGAGGTGTGCCTTCAGTGAAGCTTTAAATGGGACGAGAGTCATTATCTGTCGGATTCGAGGAGGGAGGCCATTCCAGACCAGAGACAGGATATGGGCAAGAGGTTGGCGGTGAGATAGATGAGATCGAGGTACATTGAGAAGGTTAGCATTAGAGGAGCAAAGTATGCATAGGTTGTAGTAGGGGAGAAGTGAGGTGAGGTAGGAGAAGGGAAGTTGATTGAGTCCTTTAAAATCAATGATGAGGAGTTTCTGTTTGATGCAGAGGTGGATGGGCAACCACTGGAGGTTCTTGAGGAGAGGGGAAATATGGGCTGAATGTTTTTGTAGAAAAAATGAATCGAGCAGCAGAGAGGTATGGACTGGAGTGGGGAGCGACAGGAGGCAGAAAGGTCAGCAAGGAGGCTGATGTCATCAAGGAGGGAGGGGATAAGTGACTGTACTATAGTGGTAGTTTGGATGGAGAGAAAAGGGTGGTTTTTAGCAGTGTTGCGAAGGTGGAACTGACAGGATTTAAGCAAAGGATTAAATATGTGGGTTGAATGAGAGAGAGGATTCAAGGATAACATCAAGGTTATGGGCTTGTGAGACAGGAAGGATGGCGGTGCCATCTACAGTGATGGGAAAGTCAGAGGGAGGACAGGGTTTTAGTGGGAAGATAAGAAGTTCTGTTTTAGACTTCTGGAACATTTTTTTCTGGTATTTACTATGCACTTACTGTTGCCAGACACAGTTCTTTGCTCTGGGGTAGATACAAACTAATCAGGTTGGACATAGTCCCTGTCTCACATGGGGCTCACAGTCTTAATCCCCATTTTACGGATGCTGTAACTGAGGAGGAGAGAAGTGAAATGACTTCCCCAAGGTCACACACCAGACAAGTGGCAGAGCAGGGACTAGAACTCAGGTCCTTTGGACTCCCGGGCCTGTGCTCTATCAACGAGGCCATGCCGCTTCCCTTACCATTAGGGGCTGCCTTGGGGACTTTTAATCCAGCTCAAGACTCTTGTTCTTACCATGTCCCCTGCTCCATTCTAGAGGGGTAGCAAACTTTCTCGCCCCTGCTGTTTCTGGAATACTTGTGTTCCAGATCTAGGAGCAGTTGAGAGAAGATTCCCAGATATACTCCTGGAAGGATAGGTCCTCCACACTCTTGGGTTTGCGTGGAATGAACTCTGGAGCCCTCTAGGTGGACCTGACCAGCAAATGTTAAGGGGAGAGCAAAAGGTATCTGCAAGTGTTTGCAGAAATCTGAATTTCCAGGTCTTTCTCCGCCTTGCAGTTGTTCTTTCCCCTTTCCTATTCTCGTGAGTGTATAACCTTCCATCATCCAGTTCCCCATGACTTGCACAGTGGCTGTCAATGCCAACCTTGGCATAAAATATGGATGAGGGAATGGTATTGTTTTTCAGTGCTTGCTTGCTGATCCCAGGGCCACCAAGCCAGAGCGCATCCGTCATAATTGACCATTCCAGGGACTCGGCACTGGGGCAAGGCCTTTAGCCATGGCTAGCCTCCGCATCGAATGGAAACTCATTTCCCTTGGCTTTAAAGCACACAATCAATCCCTTACCCCTTCCTACCTCATCTCGCTCCTCTCCTACTACAACTCAGCCTGCACACTTCACTCCTCTAAGTCCAACCTACTCTCCATACCTCGATCTCAACTATCTCACCACTGAACTCTCTCCTACGTCTTGCCTCTGCACTGGAACACCATCCCTCTTCCTATCCAACAGACAGTCACTCTCCCCACCTTCACAAGCCTTACTGAAGGCACATCTCCTCCCAGAAGCCTTCCCTAAATAAGCCTTCATTTCCTTTACTCCCCCTTCCTTCTGTCGCCCTTACACTTGGATTGCTCCCTTTACTCACCCCCTCTCCACCCCACAGTACTTACCTCCATATCCGTAATTTATTTATATATACTAATGTCTCTCCTCCCCTAGACTGTAAGTAGTTGAGTGCTTATTGTGTGCAGAGAATAATAATAGTAATAATAATGTTGGTATTTAAGTGCTTACTATGTGCAGAGCCCTGTTCTAAGCGCTGGGGTACATACAGGGTCATCAGGTTGTCCCCACGTGAGGCTCACATTTTACAGATGAGGTAACTGAGGCACAGAGAAGTTAAGTGACTTGCCCACAGTCTCACAGCTGACAAGCGGTGGAGCCGGGATTCGAACCCATGACCTCTGACTCCCAAGCCCGGGCTCTTTCCACTGAGCCACGCCAAGTGTTTGGGACAGTACAGTATAACAAGCAGCGTTGTTCAGTGGAAAGAGCACGGGCTTTGGAGTCAGAGGTCATGGGTTCGAATCCCGGCTCGGCCACTTGTCAGCTGTGTGACTTTGAGCAAGTCATTTAACTTCTCGGTGCCTCAGTTACCTCATCTGTAAAATGGGGATGAAGACTGTGAGCCCCACGTGGGACGACCTGATTCCCCTGTGTCTACCCCAGTGCTTAGAACAGTGCTCGGCACATAGTAAGAGCTTAACAGATACCAACATTATTATTATCATTATTATTATTAACAATGTAACAGACATATTCCCTGCCCCTGCCCACAGTGAGCTTACAGTCTATTGAGACTGTGAACTCCACGTGGGAAAGGGACCGTGTCCAACCCGATTAGCTTCTATCCACCCCAGAGCTTGCTTAGTACAGTAACTGGCACATAGAGCTTAACCAATACGACAATTATTTTATTAATTATTTAGGGGGGAGACAGAATCCCACCAGGTCCAATGGCCTATGAGTTCCCCATCGTCTAGCCAGCCGGGTTCTCCTCACTTCTGTCTTCTCGCTGGCAATCCTCAGCATCCCTTCCATCTCCTCAGTGGCCTTCCCCAGCCCTATTTCCGTGTCCTCGCTGGTGCTCCTCAGCCTCACTTCAGCCTCCTCAACCTCACTTCTGTCTCCTCAGTGTTGATCCCCAGCCTCACTCCCATCTCCTCTGTAGCCATCCTCGGCCCCACTTCCCGCTGCCTTTGTCAGCCAGGACAGCAGCTCCGGTGGACCAGGGAAAGAAGATGTTGACTGTCCCTTAGCTGCCAGGACAGAGATGGGGAGAGGGGTCACTCCTGGACAACACACCCTGGACACGGATCAGGACACTAGCCACTGAAGGTCGTATTTATTGAGCATTCAGAGAATATATCTGTTTATTGTTTTGTACTCTCCCACCTTTTTCAGGATCGCACCTGGAGAGTTTCCAGTTCTCTACCAGTCTCCACTATAGGACTGAGAGTCAAGAAGAGGCATTTCCATTCCTAGCTTGGGCAGTGGAAGGCAATCTGCTATAAGTCAGAACTGCCCTTGCTGGGCAGTAGTGGCATGGGAGAGAGTCGAGGGTGGAGACTCAAGTTTACTGCGTGAAAGGAGGCGATGGCAAACCACTTCTGGACTTTTACCAAGAAAACTCTATGGCTCCACTATCAGAAGGATTGCATATGGAGTTGGGGCGTTATGGGAGAGATGCGTCCATGGCGCCGCTATGGGTTGGAGGCGACGTGTTGGCCTAAGACAAGACTCTCCCAAGCTCTTAGTATGGTGCTCTGCACACAATAAGCACTCAATAAGTACGATAGACTGACCGACTGCATTAAGCACTTGCAAAGTATAAAGCAAGGAAGTGACTAGTTCAATGCTCCCTGAGGTTTTATACTCAAATGGGGGAGGCAGAGAAAAGTAGATTAATTAATTAATGATGGTATTTGTTAAGCATGTGCCAAGCACTGTTCTAAGTTCTGAGATAGTTACAAGGTTATCAGGTTGTCCCATGTGGGGCTCACAGTCTTAATCCCCATTTTACAGATGAGGTAACTAAGGCACAGAGAATTAAAGTGACTTGCCCAAAGTCACACAGCTGACAAGTGGCAGAGCCAGGTTTAGAACCCAGGACCTTTGACTCCCAAGCCCACGCTCTTTCCACTGAGCCACGCTGAAACAGATCACCACCCTAATGGGGACCTTCAGCAGGCTAGTCTATAGTTCTCTCCCTAACGTTTACATAGTGCTCTGTCAGTAAATCGTATTTATTGAAGGTTTACTGTGTGCAGAGCAATGTACTAAGCACTTGGGAGAGTACAATATAATAGACACAGTCCCTGCCCACAATGAGTTTACAGCCTAGAGGAGGAGATAGACATTGGTATAAATTAATAAAATTACAGCTCCCTAAGTGCTGCTGGGAGGGGGATTGAATAAAAGGAACAAGTCAGGATGACGCAGCAGGGAGTGGGAGAAGAGGAAAGGAGGGTGGATTCAGGGAAGGCCTTTTGGAGGAGATGGGCCTTCAATATGTCTTTGAAGGAGGAGAGAGTAATTGTCTGTCAGATTTGAGGAGGGAGGGCATTCCAGGTCAGAGGCAGGATGTGGTTGAGATGTCAGGGAGGTGAGATAGATGAGATCAAGGTACAGTGAAGGGTATGAATGATCGAAAATAATGCCAAAATGACATTTAGGAATATCAATCTTCTTTTCCCGAGATCTTTTACTAACAAGCCCTTACATATGAACATGAACTGATTTTCATCTGGAGAAGGGAAAAGGAGAGTCAGGGAGGGCCTCTTGGAGGAGATGGGACTTCACTGAGGCTTTGAAGGGGGTTGGGGGGCAGTAATGTCTGTCAGATGCGCAGAGGGAGGGGATTCCAGGCCAAAGGCAGGACGTGGGTGAGATGCCAGGGAGGTGAGGTAGACGAGATCAAGGTAAGCAGCGTGGGTCAGTGGAAAGAGCCCGGGCTTGGGAGTCAGAGGTCGTGGGTTCTAATTCCGGCTCCGCCGCTTGCCAGTTGTGTGACTTTGGGCAAGTCACTTAACTTCTCTGGGCCTCACTTACCTCATCTGTAAAATAGGGATTAAAACTGAGCCCCACGTGGGACAACCTGATCACCTTAATAATAATAATAATGTTGGTATTTGTTAAGCGCTTACTATGTGCAGAGCACTGTTCTAAGCGCTGGGGGAGACACAGGGGAATCAGGTTGTCCCACGTGGGGCTCACAGTCTTCATCCCCATTTTACAGATGAGGGAACTGAGGCCCAGAGAAGTGAAGTGACTCGCCCACAGTCACACAGCTGACAAGTGGCAGAGCTGGGATTCGAACTCATGACCTCTGACTCCAAAGGCCACGCTCTTTCCACTGAGCCACGACCTTGCATCCCCCAGAGCTTAGAACAGTGCTTTGCACATAGTAAGCGCGTAACAAACACCAGCATTCATTTTATTTTTCAACGAAGAGTATGAAAGATTGAAAATAATGCCAAAATGATATTTAGAAGTTGCAATCTTCTTTTCCCCAGTTCTCTGATTAACAGGACTTTACATAGGCACCGGAATGGATTTTCATTACAGGGCCTTTCCTGGCTCTGCAGAAATTGCTGTGGTTTTAGTTCAGGGGAGTTTGGATTGGAAGATGATTCCCCCTGGTGGTCGATTTGCCCTTGAGTTTAGCGGTCCTCGAGGAGGTCTGACAATTCCTAACCTGAAATGGCCTGAAAACAGAAGGAGACAAAGGAATAGGGAGATGATAATAATAATGTTAGCATTTGTTAAGCACTTACTGGGCGCAGAGCACTGTTCTAAGCGCTGGGGTAGATACAGGGTAATCAGGTTGTCCCACGTGAGGCTCACAGTCTTCATCCCCATTTTTACTGATAAGGAAAGTGAAGTGACTTGCCCACAGTCACAGAGCAGACGAGTGGCAGAGCCGGGATTCGAACCCATGACCTCTGGCTCCCAAGCCCGTGTTCTTTCCACTGAGCCACGCTGCTTCTCGTCACTAAGATCACTAAGGGGATCACTTAGGAGATCCCCCAAATGGGGACCCCCACCCCTGAATAATTAAACATGTCTGTTCCTGCCTTTTCCTTCCATCAAGTGCACATCGACTGAGAAACTTCACTATGCTAAAACCCGGGGTCAGTCGATCGGTAGTATTTATTTTAAATTTTATGGTATTTGTTAGGCCCGTACTACGGGCCAGGCGCCGAACTAAGCACTGCGTTAGACGCAAGTAATAAGGTTGGACACAATCCATGTCCTACATGGGGCTCACAGTCTTAATCCCCATTTTATAGATAAGGCCCAGGGAAGTTCAGTGACTTGCCTAAGGTCACACAGCAGAAAAATGGCAGAGCCAGGGATTAGAACTCTCTTCCAATCTCTTAGTACCGTGCTGTACACACAGTAAGCACTCAATGTATACGATTAACTGACTCCCAGGCTCTATGCTCTAACCAGTCAGCCACGCTGCTTCTCTCCTAAGCACTTAGTATAGTGCTCTGCATGAGGTCAGTGCTCAATAAATGCCATTTGTTGGTCGATATCCAAGACCAGCGATTTGATGGTTTATGATCTTCCCAGAGGGTCAAGGCCCCCAACAGGCTCACACCCCGCCTCCTCTCTTTCCACCGCCGAGGCTCCTGCTACGAACTTAAACTAGTTCTCATGGTTCAGGGTAGTGAGGGTTTGTTAGAAGGAGGGTAGGTTTGTGGTGACCTTTGACCCATGAGACTGAGTCTTTGGGCCCTTGGTCCCCCAGCTTTAACTGGGCCAGTTCAGTAAGAGATGAATGCGCAAGGAGTATACTTTGCATATTTGGCATGAAACTCCCTAGTTAAGAAGTACCATGATGATGAATCACTCTACTTATCCCATTAAGAATTCAGAATTCTAACCTCTGATTTATCTGGGGACAAGAAACCCAATTTGTACCCAGATCCAAGTTGCAAGCAGAGAACAGACACTTCCCTCCTTAGGTTGGCTCTTTCTTCAACCTCTGTGTCCTTCCACCTGTTTGGCAGGACTCTGCCACTTGTCTGCTGGGTGACCTTGGACAAGTCACCTAACTTCTCTGTATTTCAATATCTCCCTATGAAGGGAAGAGAATTAGACTGGCTATGAAAAAATTGCAGCCTCTGGGGACCGAGTGTTTTTTCTATTTAATAATAATGGTGGTGTTTGTTGAACACTTACTATATGCCAAACATGTGATAAGCAGATACCATAAAATCAAGGCTGACACAATCCCTCTCCCACATGGAACTCACAGTCAAAAGGGGAAGGGAGAACAGATATTGAATCCCCATTTTACAGAGGAGGAAATGGAGGCACAAGAAGTTAAGTGACTTGTCCAAGATCCCAGAGGAAGCATATATTGGAACCTGGATTAGAACCCAGGTATCCTGACTCCCAGAGCCATGTAGGCCTCAGTGCTCCTCAATTATTTTTTGATTTCAAGTACTTTATTTGCATTAGTTTATACCAATAGAAATGATTCTAGTTCCCATCATTATTTAAAAATATTTAAGCAATCTGTTACATGATTTCAGACAAGGAGACATTGTTAGTCAGTAAAAATAATCTAGATTAGGTAAGAAATAGCTGAGTGCAAACACTTTAATTGGCATTTTTCAAGGGGAGCATCTGTATGAATTACTTAAAAACTTTTATAACGTAACCCTTTGACCATGTTTTTGCACTATTTTATGGCACATCATAAAATGACAAAGATATAGCAAAACAAGTAATTCAGCAAGATTCGGAGCTCATCATACCAGCGTGATGCAGTGCAAATACCCCCAAAATATGATTTGCTCATTTTAATTATGGTAACAATAGGAGCGTAAACAACTTCTTACTAATTTAGTAATTTGCAATGTTGTGAATGTATCCAAACCTGAAGAGATTCCAATTAATTCCAGTTCTATTTCCAGCTGATAAATAATATTGCTAATGCTACTGAATCAGTGCTAGCTCATTTTCTGGTCCCTAGCCAAGTGACCTGATAGATGGTGATAGAAGTAGAATAATGCCGATTATTTCAGAAGTCTTTGGTCCTGAAAAGGAGGTCAAAATGATCTTCAGGGGAATCTGCAGAATTCACCGAGAAAATGCACACAACCTGCAGCTGTTGAGGCTCACAGGTTTATTAAAAAAAGGGTCTAAATGGGGAAGGCCACTAAAACAAAGTGGGCTTCTTCCATTCGGTCAGGGGCATTTCATTTGCTAGGACTCTCATTAAAATAGTCATTTAGCCCAACTCAATTACCTGAAGAATTCAGGCCACAAAGAGTATTTATTTCGGGACACACGGTTTGGAAGATTTTGTGTCTTTTTCTTTGCTTTATTTTATGATGGTGTCCAGAGTGAAGTCACGGCTAAGAATAGGGAGAGAATGAAGCCGAATAGAGCTACTTAGTTAGTGACCAGAACACCGCTTAAAACCCACACATCTGAATCAGCAAACCACGGGAAGGGTCTGTACCCTGTGATTGAGGTAAACTTACTATTCTTAGACTCCGCACAACGTGACATTTCCTTCGGCAGGCAGGGGCCAGGGAAACGTGAGACTGTAGAATGAACTTATTAATAATGATAATAATAATAATGGTAGTTGCTAAGCTCTTGCTAGGTGCCAAGTTCTGTTTCGTGTGCCGGGGTAGATGCGAATTGATCAGATTGGACACAGTCCCTGTTCCCCATGGGGCTCACACTCTTAATCCCTATTATACGGATGAAGTAACTGGCCCCGCGAAACTAAGTGACTTGTCCATGATCACACAGCAGATACATGGCAGAGCTGGGATTAGAACTCATGCTCTGTCCACTAGACCACGTTGCCCCTCATAGAACTTGACATAGAGTGAAGTTGCTTTACTGAAGGAAAAGGAAAATTGGAACAACAGCAAAGCAGAGAAGCGAAGCAGAGAAACTGCATGACCTACTGGATAAAACACAGACCTGGGAGTCAGAAAGACCTGTGTTCTAATGCTGGCTCCACCACTTGTCTGTTGTGGGACCTTGGGCAAGTCACATCACTTCTCTGTGCCTCAGTCACCTCCTCTGTAAAATGGGGATTAAGACTGAGAGCCCCATGTTTGGTCAGGAACCGGGTCTAACCTGGTTGCCTTGTCTCTACCCCCAGTGTTTAGACCTGTGCCTGGCATAGAGTAAGCACTTAAACACCACAATTACTAGCACAAAAGCAGCGTGGCATAGTGGATAGAGTAGCGGTCTGGGAGTCAGAAAGACCTACGTCTTAATCGTGGTTCTCCCCCTTGTCTGCTGCGTGACCTTGGGCAAGTCACTTAACTTCTCTGTGCCTCAGTTACCTCATCTGTAAAATGGGAAATAAGATGGTGATGATGATATTTGTTAAGCATTTACTATGTGTCAAGCACTGTTCTAAGCACCGGGGTAGATACAAGCTAATCGGTTTGGACACCGTCCCTATCCCATATGGGGCTCACAGTCTTAATCCCCATTTTACAGATGAGGAAACTGAGACTGTGAGGCCTATGTGGGACAGAGGCTGAGCCCGACCTGATTAACTTGTATCTACCCCAGTGCTTAGTACATTGCTTGGCACATAGTAAGTGTTTATAACAAATACCATAAAACAACAACAAAACAAAACACAGCAACAAAAATACCCATTCAATTCTAAGCATTCAGATTAGGACCACAACTCCAGTGGAAGCTGCAGCATAAAAGACTAATTATAGAATTGTTTTATACTGGCAATGAAAATCACAGATTCAGACTTGACAATTCAGAAATTTCTCTGGGCTCTCTCTCCTCCGTGCCTTCCAGCGAGTATGATTTATAGAAAGAAAGAAGTAGATGTTATGACTGTATTAGACATTGTTGATTATAAGATTAACTAAATTAATTATGCTTCTAAAGTTCAGGGAAAAATAGTGACAATTATGTAATCACATTGTCCTACATAACTAAAAATAGCCGACCAACTGCTGTGTACTAAAGGGCCCATATTTTTCCAGGATGGGAGAAGACTTTTTCCAAGTCCATGATTAATCAGAAAGAAATACCGATTAGGTTAGATTCTGCTGAAACCCATGGGCCTATAGAGCTTAGTACAGTGACAGGGTTTAGTACAGTGCCTGGCACATAGTAAATGCTTAGCAAATACCACAATTACAATTATCTAGATAAATGAAAGAGATACCCTGAGGGCAGGGCTTATTTCTATTTAAAAACAAAGGTTGTGGGGATATTGATCTCAGACTTTCAGTTCAGAGGGGAGAGCTAAAAACAAGGGGAAGGGGGCTAAATCAATCGATAAGTGGTATTTATTGAGTGCTTAAGGTATATCGAGCACTATACCAAGTGGTTGGGAAAGTACTATATAATAAAGTTGTTAGAATCTCTGCTTCCGAGGATCTGGACTCTGATCAGAAATTTGGTGCTGAGGAAAGTATCGAAGAATTTATCGGTGGTATTTACTGAGCACTCTTGGTATGCAGAGCACTGTACTAAACACTTGGGAGAGTGCAGTACAACGGAGTCGATAGACATGTTCCCTGCCCACAAGGATTTTACAATCTAGATGGGGAGACAGGCATTAAAATAATCAATCAATCCATCAAAGCTATTTATTGAGCACTTACAGTGTGCAGAGCACTCTGCTAAGCATTTGAGAGAGAACAGTACAATAGAGTTGCTAGCCATGTTCTCTGCCCACAACGAGGGCACAACTTGAGTTCTAATCCCAGCCCCGCCATTTGCCTGTGTGACCTTGGGCAAGTCACTTCATTTCTCTGTACCTCAGTTATCTCATCTGTAACATGGGGATTAAGGTTGTGAACCCCACTGGGGACAACCTGATGACCACGTATCTACCCCAGCGCTTAGAACAGTGTTTGGCATATAATAATGTTGGTATTTGTTAAGCTCTTACTATGTGCCGAGCACTGTTCTAAGCGCTGGGGTAGATACAGGGTAATCAGGTTGTCCCACTTGAGGCCCACAGTCTTAATCCCCATTTTACAGATGAGGGAACTGAGGCATCGAGAAGTCAAGTGTCTTGCCCAAAGTCACACAGCTGACAGGTGGCAGAGCCAGTATTAGAACCCATGACCTCTGACTCCTAAGCCGGGGCTCTTTCCACTGAGCCACGCTGCTTCTCTAAGTAAGTGCTTAACAAATACCATCATTGTTATCATTATTATTATTACTCCAGGGTTTAAGTACAGTGCCCGGCACATAATAAGTGCTTAACAAATGCCATTATATAAAAAAAAGAACTTGCAGTGTATAGGGGGGAGATAGACATTATAGTAAATTACAGAGCTGTACATAAGTCCTTCGGGGCTGAGAGTGAGGTGAATATCAAGTCCTAGGTGAGCCAGAAGAAAGAGGGAATAGGGGAAAAGAGGCTTAGCCAGGTTAGGGCTCTTTCAGTGGTTGTGATTTCAGCTCTAGACTGTGAGCTCATTGTGGGCAGGGAATGTGTCTGTTTATTGTTCACTTTTACTCTCCCAAGCGCTTGATATAGTGTTTTGAACATGGTAAGTGCTCAATAAATACTATTGAATGAATGAAGGAAGGAATAAGGCTTTAAAGGTGGGGAGAGTGGTGGACTGACAGCTACCCAGGGACGGGATATTCCAGGGCAGAAAGAGGGGATGGGCAAGGGGGAGAGAGATCCATGAGATGGAGGAACGGTCAGGAGGTTGCCGTTAGAGGAGCGAAGCGAGTGGGCTGGGGGGTAATAGGAAATCGGCAAGGTAAGTCAGGAAGGGAGAAGCTGATCGAGGGCTTTAAAAGAGTTTCTGTTTGACGCGGAGTGGGATGGGTAAACACTAGAAGTTCTTGAGGAGTGGGGAGAGCTGAATTGTACCTTCCAAATGCTTAGTAAGTGCTCAGCACATAGTAAACACTCAATAAATACGACTGAATGAATGAAGTGACCTGGAATGCCCTTCCTCTTCATATCCTTCAGACAGTGTCTCTCCTCTCACCCTTTCAAAGCCTTATTGAAGACCAGTCTCCTCCAAGAAGCCTTCCCGGACTAAGACCTTTCGTCTTCACCCTTGTGTCATCCTGATTTGCTCATTTTATTCACCCCCCCCATCCGAGCCCCACAACGCCTATGTCCATATATGTCATTTTATTTATTTCTCCCCCTCTAGGCTGAAAGCTCCTTGTGGGCAGGAAATACCTCTGTTGTATTGTTATATCGTACTCTCCCAAGTGTTTAGTACAGTGCTCTGCACACAGTAAGCGCTCGATTATTGCAATCGAATAACTGACTAACTGGTATTTACTGAGGCCTTATGCTATGCAGAGCACTTGGAAAAATACAAGTGGGGGCTGTGATTTCTACCTTTATTGTACCTCCTAAGTATTTAGTAGGAATGTAATAAGAACTATTGATTGAATGTACCAACCGTTGTCTTATTACTCATAAAAAGTGAGAGGTCTTGATGCAAATGAGCTTTTCTCTACAAAGAGCTGTCTCTTGGTTCAAAAATGCTTGTGCATCTTTCTTGGTCTCCTGCCTTTTAAGTAAGCAATGCTCACCTGGCTATGATTTACCACCAACAGAACATGAGATGGAATTTTTTTTGCAGTAGCGTTGATGACCTTCATTGAATCTTTCATTCAATAGTATTTATTGAGCACTTACTATGTGCAGAGCACTGTACTAAGCGCTTGGAATGTACAAATCGGTAACTGATAGGGACAGTCCCTGCCCTTCGACGGGTTTACAGTCTAATCGGGGGAGACGGACGGACAAGAACAATGGCAATAAATAGACTCTCTCACCCAGATCCCCTGGGCTCACTGGGATGCATCACAAGGCAGCTGAGAGGCAGGACGGGTGTTGGTCAATTGTATTTATTGAGCTCTTCATCTCGGTGCCGCTCTCTGTGCTTCTGTTTTGCTTTCCCCACTTATTTTTGAAATTATATGGAAAAGATCAGCCCAACCCATAGTAAATCAATCTAATTAATCACACTGAATGATGGTTTATTTAATGATGATGATGGCGGTGGTGTTTGTTAAGCGCTTACTATGTGCAAAGCATTGTTCTAAGTGCTGGGGGGATACAAGGTGATCAGGTTGTCCCACATGGGGCTCACAGTTTTAATCCCCATTTTACAGATGAGGTAACTGAGACCCAGAGAAGTTTAGTGACTTGCCCAAAGTCACAAAGCTGGCAAGCGGCCGAGTAGGGATTAGAACCCATGACCTCTGACTCCCAAGCCCGGGCTCTTTGCACTGAGCCACGCTGCTTCTCATTTAATGGTGAGAGCCCAGTGGTTTCTCCTGATGTTGGTGTCTCAGAGATATTGTGTTCCGTGACTAGACTATCGTGTGTTTGTTTATTGTTGTATTGAACTCACCCCAGGGCTTAGTACAGTGCTCTATACACAGAGCCCTGTGCTACGTGTTTGGGAACGTACAAGACAATGATATAACAGACATTCCCTGCCCAAAATAAGTTATAAGTCTAGAGGACGAGCTGATGGTCTAAAGGGCTCAGTAAAAATTTTGTAATTTTTGTAAAATTTTATTTTAGCTGTCATTATTCAAACTTTAAGTTCCTCGTTTTTCTAAAAAGATACATTTCTAATAAATGTTAAAAGCATTTTGTAAAAAAAAAACCAAACACCCCGAGTAAATACAAATACCTTTTCCGAGAAAATGGGAAAGTATAAATAATCTCTTGTGTTCCAGATGGCCACTGGCTTCGTGGACCCCACTCAGCAATACTTGCCATAATTAAATCGAAGCCAAAATGTCAAACCTAATACGACCATCATTCATTTTTTTCCCCCTTCAGTCCATGCAATCAGCGGGGCATCTCAAATCCTCGTCACTGGGCTGAATTACAATTCTCCAGAAGTGAGAGATATTTTCTTGGTGATCCGTTTCTCAGAGAAACTTGAGGAAGTGTTTTCCTCCACTAAGAGCAGCTCCATAGCAGCTGGCTTCTATTTTCGGCTGGTCCACCGAGTGGTTGTTTGCCTTTGATCATGTTTCCTATCTCTCGACCATCAAGTCCCCGTCAGTAAATGGAGTAAATGGCGCATGCCGGTACACACGCCACCAGGCAATGGCAAAAGGTGAGCAGGAGGGCTGGATTATTGGATCCAACTCCTTACGGGTCTCCCCGCCTCCAGCCTCTCTCTTCTTCGGTCTAACGTAAGCACGGCCGCTCAGATCATCTTGCTGGATGCCGTTCAGAACACACCACTCCTCTCTTCGAAACCTTTCGTTCAATCGTATTTATTGAACACTTTCTGCATGCAAAATACTGTACTAAGCGCTTGGGAGGGTTTGCTTGAACAATACACGGACACCTTCCCTGCCCACAGTGAGCTTCCAGTGGCCAGTGGCTACTGATTTCTATCTGTGCTGAGATTGTTAACCTCACTGTGGGCAGGGAATGTGTCTTAATTATTATATTGTACTCCCCCAAGTGCTTAGTACAGTGCTCTGCGCACAGAAAGTGCTTAATAAATACGATTGAATGAATGAATGAGAGAACTAATAGCTTAATTAGCCCATTCGTTTATTCAACTTTGGAGAAGTAGCATGGCCTAGTGAAGAGAACACAGGAAAGGGAGGTTTAATTCGGCTACAAGACTTTGGGCAAGTCAATCAATCAATTAATCAATCATATTTTCAATCAATCATATCTATTGAGCACTTACTGTGTGCAGAGCACTGTAACAAGTACTTAAGAAGTAGAATATAATCAACTAATAGTTTAATAATAATTGTAATAGCGATGGTATTCGTTAAGCACTTACCATGTGCCAAGCATTGTTCTAAGCGCTGGGATAGAAACAAGGTAATCAGGTTGTCCCATGTGGGGCTCACAGTCTTCATCCCCATTTTACAGATAAAGTAACTGAGGCTCAGAGAGGTTAAGTGACTGGCCCAAAGTCACGTAGCTGCTAAGTGGCAGAACCGGGATTAGAACCCATGACCTCTGCCTTCCAAGCTGGTGCTCTTTCCACTAAGCCACGTTGCTTTTCTGGAGAAGCAGCATGGCCTAGGGAAAAGAACACAGGAAAGAGAGTTTCAATTCTGCTATGTGACTTTTGCCAAGTCCATCAGTCAATCATATTTTCTATCAATCTTATTTATGGAGCACTTACTGTGTGCAGAGCACTGCACCGAGCGCTTGGGAGAGCAAAGTATAACAGAGTTGATAGACATGCTCCCTGCCCTTAACGAGCTTACAGACTAGAGGGGGTTAGATATTAATGTAAATAAATCAGTTTTGGATTCAGTCATATTTATTGAGCACTTACTGGGTGCAGAACACTGTACTAAGTGCTTGGAAGAGTACAGTGTAATACCGATGATAGATATGCTCCCTGCCCACAGTGAACTTACAGTCTAGAGGGGGACAATGTAAATTAGTAAAATTATTGATTCAATCAATTGTATTCATTGAAGGCTTAAGTACAGTATAACATAGGTGATAGATATGCTCACTGCCCACAGCGAGCTTACAGTCTAGAGGGGGACAGACAAGGTAAATTAGGAAAATGATTGATTCAATCAATCGTATTTATTGAAGGTTTACTGTGTGCAAAGCACTATACTAAGTGTTTGAGAGACTAAGGGCAGGGATTGTCACTGTTTATTGTTGTATTGTGATAATAATAATAATGTTGGTATTTGTTAAGCGCTGACTATGTGCAGAGCACTGTTCTAAGCGCTGGGGTAGACTCAAGGGAATCAGGTCGTCCCACGTGGGGCTCACAGTCTTAATCCCCATTTTACAGATGAGGGAACTGAGGCCCAGAGAAGTTAAGTGACTTGCCTACAGTCACACAGCTGACAAGTGGCGGAGCCGGGATTCGAACACATGACCTCTGATTCCAAAACCCGTGCTCTTTCTACTGAGCCATGCTGCTTCTCTTTCCCAAGCGCTTAATACACTGCTCCGCATACAGTAAGCGCTCAATAAATATGATTGAATGGATGAATCAATACAAAAACAGACACATTCCTTGCCCCACAGTGAGCTCACAGTCTAGAGATAGATACCGAAGTGCCATGGGGCTGAAAGAGGGGTGAACAGAAGGTGCAAATCCAAGTCGCTTAACATTATGATTATTATTGTATTTGTTAAGCGCTTACTGTGTTCCAGGCACTGTTCTAAGCGTTGGGGTGGATACAAGCAAATTGGGTTGGGTACTGTCCCTGTCCCAAGTGTGGCTCACAGTCTCAGTTTCCTCACTTATAAAATGGGTGTTAAAAACCTGTTCTCCCTCTCCCTAAGACGGTTAGCCCTATGGGGAATAGGGGCCGAATCTGACCTGATTATTTTGTACCTACCTCCGGTGCTTGGCACATTGTAAAAACACAAGAAATACACAGTTATTATTATTACTACTTTATTTTTGACTCCTGTTTTCATTGTACATTTCTACAGTTTGTGTCCCCTAGTCTCCCCCATTAGACTGCCCCCTCACAGCTTGGCTTAGCGGATTGAGTACAGGCTTGGGAGTCAGAAGGACCTGGGTTCTAATCCTGACTCTGCCACATGTCTGCTGTGTGACCTCGGACAAGTCACTTCACTTCTCTGGGCCTCAGTTACATCATCTGTAAAATGTGATTAAGACTGTGAGCCCTTTGGGGAGCAGGGACTTTGTCCAACCCAATCAACTTGTACCTACTCCAGAGCTTAGAATAGTGCTTGGCACAAAGATATAGATGTGTATATATATCTATAATTCTATTTATTTAGTTTGATGCTATTGATGCCTGTTTACTTGTTTTGAGGTCTGTCTCCCCCTTCTAGACTGTGAGCTTATTGTGGGCAGGGATTGTCTCTGTTGCTGAATTGTACTTTCCAAGTGCTTACTGTACTTACTGTACTAAGCGCTTGGAATGTACAAATCCGTAACAAATCGGTAGCAGATAGAGACAGTCCCTGCCCTTTGACGGGCTTACCGTCTAACACGGCCTCAAGGTTCTATATACTTGCACTGCAGAAACATTATTTTAATTCAGTATAGTTGCCAGTGCTGTGCATATCTGCACTTCACAAGGGAATGCAGGGTCTAGTGGACGAAGTTTGGGCCTGGGAGTCAAAAGGATCCGGGTTCTAACTCTGCCTATGCCACTTGTTTGCTGTTTGACCTTGGACAAGTCACTTCACTCTCTGGGCCTCATTTCTCTCATCTGTTAAATGAGGATTAAGACTGTGAGACCCATGTGGGACAGGGACTGTGTCCAAACTGATTAGCTTGTATTTACCCCAGCGCATAAAACAGTACCTGACAATAGTAAGGACTTAACAAATACCATTATTATTATTAATATTGATTCAGGAAAAAAAGTAAATATTATGTCACAACACAAAGAGGAAGCTTAACAGTGCAATATTTAACTGAAATAAAGTCAGTCTCCATGAAGCAAAAACAGCATCCTTTTTTTTAAAAAAAAAATCCGTATGCTTCTTTATGATGCAAATATTTTTAGCCTCATTTTCATTCTAACAAAAAGGAAGATTTGCAACTAATGTCTGATTCTTTTTATTGGCTGAATGAAAATTTCTTGCTTGATGTCATGCAGAAAGTTATACCTAAGTGTACTTAAGACTGACTCATGACTGGCCCAGAAATCTAACCGATTAGCAGGGGTGCTAGTAGGTCTTCTCCTTGCTTATAATAATAATTCTAGTATTTGTTAAGAGCTTACTGTATGCCAGGCACTGTACTAAGTGCTGGGGTGGATACAAGCAAATCGGGTTGAACACAGTCCCTGTCCCATGTGGGGCTAACACTTTTAATCCCCATTTTACAGATGAGGAAATTGAAGCCCAGAGAAGTGAAGTGACTTGCCCAAGGTCACACAGCAGACAAGTGGCAGAACTGGGTTTAGAACCCATGACCGTCTGACTCCCAGGTCTGTGATCTATCCACTAGGCCCTGCTGCTTCCTAATGATAATGATTTTAAAAAACCAAAATATGATAACTGTATTGGTTAAGGGTTGTTTGTTAGAGAAACAGCATGGCCTAGGGGAAAGAACATGGACCGGGGAGCCAGGGGATCGGGATTCTAATCTCGGCTTTGCCAGTTGCTTGCTGTGCGATCCTGGGCAAGTCAGTTAACTTCTCTGTGCCTCGGTTTCCTCAGCTGGAAGACGGGGATTAAATACCTGTTCTCCCTCCTATGTAGACTGTGAGCCCCATGGGGGACAAGGACTATTCATTCATTCATTCATTCATTCATTCATTCATTCATTCATTCATTCATTCAATAGTATTTATTGAGTGCTTACTATGTGCAGAGCACTGTACTAAGCGCTTGGAATGAACAAGTCGGCAACAGATAGAGACAGTCCCTGCCGTTTGACGGGCTTACGGTCTAATCGGGGGAGACGGACAGACGAGAACGATGGCGATAAATAGAGTCAAGGGGAAGAACATCTCGTAAAAACAATGGCGACTAAATAGAATCGAGGCGATGTACATTTCATTAACAAAATAAATAGGGTAATGTGTTCGACCTAATTAATTTGAACCTACCCCAGGGCTTAAAACTGTGTCTGATGCACAGTAAACACATAGTAAACCCTTAACATATACCATAGGAAGAAAAAGATAGGTTTACTACGTGGGGTATGTACAAGATAGGTCGGACACAGTCTAATAAGAGGGAGAACAGGTATTGAATCCTCATTTTACCGATGAGAAACTGAGGCACAGAGAAGTTAAGTGATTTGTCCAAGGTAGAAGAATCAAAACTAGGACCCGGGACCTCTGAGTCTCAGGGCCGTGCTCTTTCCACTAGCCCACGTTGCTTCTCTGTCAGCCTTCCAGGATCGTGTTCCTGGATGTGTTGGTGGAGGAGGCGGGAGGTGGGGGTTGTCAAAAGGCCTCCAATGTCAACTCTCCGGCAGGTGGACATGCTATCGGTGTGCCTGGAACAGACTTATTCATGGTTTCTAAAATATCTCTAGTATGGCTCAGGGCTAACCCCTTCACTTGTGCACATTCAGGTCATAAATGGAGAAGCACCAGGGCCCAGTGGAGAGACCAAGGGCCTGGCGGTTAGAAGGACCTGGGTTCTAATCCCGTCTCTGCTACTTGTCTGCTATGCGACCTCAGGCAAGTCACTTAATTTCTCGGTTCCTCAGTTCCCTCATCTGTAAAATGGGGATTAAGACTGTGAGCCCCATATGGACATGGACTGTGTCCAACCTAAGTGCTTTATGTATCTCAGTGCTTAATACAGTGCTTGGAACGTAGTGTTAATACCTGTCTACTTGTTCTGTTTTGTTGTCCGTCTCTCCCTTCTAGACTGTGAGCCCGTCGTTGGCTAGGGATTGTCTCTATCTGTTGCCGAATTGTACTTTCCAAACGCTTAGTACAGTGCTCTGCACACAGTCAGCGCTCGATAAATACGATTGAATGAATGAACAAAGTAAGCACTTAAATATCATAAAAAATGGATATTTCTTAGCAAAGACCATATTTACAAGGCTGTGTTGCCAACTCAGCTGTCAGTGGCTTATCTCCAAGGATGATCTTCATTCTCCAAGCCTCTGGGCACCATGGGTTTACAACTTGCTAAGGAGAAACAAGATTATGTCTTAACAATAATAATAATAATAATGGTACTTTTTAAGCACTTACTCTGTGCCTAGCATTGTCCTAGTCACTGGGGTCGATACAAGTTAATCAGGTTGGACACAGTCCCTGTCGCACACAGGGCTCGCAGTCTGAATCCCCACTGAACAGACGAGATAACTGAGGCCCCGAGAAGTGAACTGACTTGCTCAAGGTCAAGG
This sequence comes from Ornithorhynchus anatinus, assembly GCF_004115215.2. Classification (NCBI taxonomy): domain Eukaryota; kingdom Metazoa; phylum Chordata; class Mammalia; order Monotremata; family Ornithorhynchidae; genus Ornithorhynchus; species Ornithorhynchus anatinus. The sequence continues at coordinate 6,273,819 of NC_041728.1, read as the reverse complement.
TCACACGACAGACAAGTGTCAGACCCAGGATTAGAACCCAGGTCCTTCTGATTCCCAGGCCCAAACTCCATCCACTATGCCACACCGCTTCTCTTAGGTAACATCTTGGACTCAGACCAAAATTTGAGTCTGAATAAATCCATTTGGCTTGGTTTATTAAGGATGCAAAGAAATCAATGTTGGGGTCATGGTTCACCCACAGACTTGAGAGTAAGAACTTTTCCTCTTTTGCAGTAGAGTCCAGCCTGGGTGCCTTTGTTTGAGGAAGTCTTCCTCATACGATGTAGCAGAGGGGTTCAGACGAGCAAATTGGAAATTCGCTCTCTGGTGATTCTTCTTTTTAGAAGAAAAAAAGAAGAAAGAAACTCCAAGTAGCTCCAAGCCAGTCCACTGAATTCCAAGTGGAAGCTGGAGGGTAGCCAAGACCCAGCCTGCTGAGAAAGAAAATAGGGGAGGAAAAAAAACCACAAAATGGCAAAAAACCAAAACCCTCGGAGCAGCCGAAGGAGATAGAGTTGGCAGCGGGGGTGGGGGACACAGCTGGAAACACGGACCGGCAGGGGAAGGAGCATCGAAGATTTTGCAGAGCTGGATCAACTGCTGGCCTGCCCTAGTTTTGCCAGAAGAGAGAAATGCACATGTACACTGACATATAATCATATAGAGAAACAGCATGGCACAGTGGTTAGAGCACGGGCCCGGAAGTCAGGAGGTCATGGGCTCTAATCCCGGCTCCTCCACTGGCCTGCTGTGTGACCTTGGGTGATAATAATAATAGTGATAATAATAATAATGGTATTTGTTGAGCACTTACTAAGTGCCCAGCACTTTTTTAAGCACTGGGGTAGATAGGAGGTAATCAGGTTGTCCCACGTGGGGCTCACCGTCTTAATCCCCATTTTACAGATGGAGTAACTGAGGCAGAGAGAAGCGAAGTGACTTGCCCAAAGTCACACAGCAGACAAGTGGCAGAGCTGGGATTAGAACCCAAAACCTCTGACTCCCAAGCCCGGGCTCTCACCACTAGACCATGTTGCAAGTTACTTCACTTACTTCCCGGCTCTGCCACTTCTCAGCTGTGTGTCTGTGGGCAAGTCACTTAACTTCTCTGTGCCTCAGTTGCCTCATCTGTAAAATGGGCAATAAGATTGTGAGCCTCACGTGGAACAACCTGATGACCCTGTATCTCCCCCAGCGCTTAGAACAGTGCTCTGCACATAGTAAGCGCTTAACAAATACCAACATTATTATTCACTTCTGTGGGACTCAGTTAACTCATGTGGAAAATGGGGACCGAGACTGTGAGCCTCTTGTGGGGCAGGAACTGTGTCCAACCTGATTTGCTGGTATCCACCCTAGTGTTTAATACAGTGCCTGGCATAGAGTAAGCGCTTAACAAATATCACAGTTATTCATTCAAGTTACACAGGGACCCCCACTGAATGTCGATTGGCTGGGCCAAGGACTGGGATGAATACAACAAAATCAAATCAGACACAGTCCTGTCGCCCCCGAACTCCCAACCAAAAAGGTAGAGAAAACAAGGATCCCATTCCAATTTTAAGTTGAGGAAATTGAGGCCCCGAGAGGTAAACGACATGCCCGAGTTCTCGCACAACATTCAGCGGCAAAGCAGCGTGGCCTAGTGGGTAGACTATGGGCCTGGGAGTCAGAAGAACCAGGGTCCTAATCCTGCTAGGCCACTTGTTTGCTGTGTGACCTTGGGCAAGTCACTTAACTTCTCTGTGCCTCAGTTACTCCATCTATAAAATGGAGATTAAGACTGTGAGCCCCATGTGAGATGAGGACTGTGTCCAACCCGATTTGCTTGTATCCACATCAGCGCTTAGTACAGTGTCTGGCACATAGTAAGTGCCTAACAAATATCACAATTAAAATTATTGTTATTTTTAGCGTGACGTTCTCACAATTCCACACTTTTCTCACTAGACTACCACCAACTTTTCCATCATTTTATCGTTCCCCCTTTCTATGAAATTGCACGTTTCCCCTTTATTTTTTGAATCTATTGTCCTTATTCATTCAAGTTTTCATGGGTTATTTGACATAAGATGAATAATGTATATATCAAAATACCAAAGAATAAGCGAGATTCACTAATTCACTTAGTAAGTTATATAGGGTACTTAGTAGGTTTTAGAAGCCTGGTGTTTTTATTATTGGATGCATTCTTCATACTCTTAATTATTAAATATATTGTAATACATGGTGATAAAATGAACTCTTGTAATAGTTATAGTTTTGTAACCCCCTCTAAAAAAGTAAAGCAAATGTAAAATAAAAATTCAGCTAACGGTTTTTGTATCTGTTGAAGTGGTCTGATGGCTCTAAGACTAATTTATAAGTATGTGCCCATGCAGGTATATGAAAGAGCAGGCAGGTACATACATACATACATACATGCATATAACTGTCCTTCATTTTCATAATATTTACACTGTTTACCATGAGACCCTCTGGACTATAAGCTCCTTGTGGGCAGGAAACATGTCTACCAACTGTAACATTATTCTCTCCCAAGCACTTAGTACAGTGATATGCCCAAAGTAAGTGCTTAATAAACAGGATTGATTGATTGATGAAATGTCAAGGTGTGTGATTGAAGCTGAAAACACGGGTAATGATAATAATGATAAGCATCATTATTATTATTATTATGGTATTTTAAAGTGCTTACTATGTGCTGAGTACTGTACGAAGCACTGGGGTTTATTATCATCAAATGCCGTCGAGTCATTTCCCATTCATAGCCACTCTGTGGATATATTGTCTCCAGAATGTCCCGGCTTCTGCCATAATCCATAACCTTGCTAACGGTTCTTCCGTTATGGTTGTTATGATCTCCTTCCATCTAGCTGCTGGTCTGCCTCTTCCATGTTTCTTCTTGACTTTCCTAGCATTAGTGTCTTCTCCAGAGAAGCTGTGCTCCTGAAGATTTGTCCAGAATATTTTAATCTAAATCAAGTCATTTGGCCTTCCAAAGACCGCTTTGGCTTAATTTGCTCCAAAACCTATTTGTTTGTTTTTCGGGCAGTCTATAGTATTAGCAAAAGCCTTATCCAACACCACATTTCAAAAGAATCAATGCTCTTTCTATCCTGTTTTTCCACTGTTCAGCTTTTGGATCCACACACTGTCACTGGAAACACCCTAAAATTGACAATTTGTATTCTTGTGGCTATTGTTACATCAGCACTTTTCATGACTTTTTCCAGGCTCTTCACAGCAAATCTTCCTAACATCAATCTTTGGCATGTTTCTTGACTACCAGTTCCTTTGTTATTGATTATCGATACCAGAAGAGAAAAACTGTCAAGTATTTCAATCTTCTCTCCATCTACTATAAATGTATTTAAAAAGCACAGGGGAGAAGCAGTGTGCCTTAGTGGAAAGAGCACGGACTTGGGAGTCAGAGGTCATGGGTTCTAATCCTGGCTCCGCCACTTGTCAGCTGTGTGACTTTGGGCAAGTCACTTCACTTCTCTGGGCCTCAGTTACCTCATCTGTAAAATGGGGATTAATAATGTGGGTATTTGTTAAGCGCTTACTCTGTGCAGAGCACTGTTCTAAGCGCTGGGGGACATACAGGGTCTTCAGGTTGTCCCACATGAGGCTCACAGTTAATCCCCATTTTCCAGATGAGGGAACTGAGGCACAGAGAAGTCAAGTGACTTGCCCACAGCCACACAGCTGACAAGTGGCAGAGCCGGGATTCGAACCCACGACCTCTGACTCCCAAGCCCGGGCTCTTTCCACTGAGCCACGCTGATTAAGACTGTGAGTCCCACTTGGGACAACCTGATTACCTCATATCTACCCCAGCGCTTAGAACAGTGCTTGGCACATCCTAAGCACTTAACAAATACCATCATTATTAATACTGCTGCTTTCACTTCTTGATCTTAGCGGAGTCCTCGGCACATAGTAGGTGCTTTAAAAATACCATCATCATCATCACCATCATCGTAATATTATCATCATTATTATCAGCACTATTCAATCTAAATTATTCAAGGTCATTAAAGTTTGCCAAATAGGCACGTTTATCATTACTATTATCATTAATATAATAATGATGCTGTTAAGCATCTGTTAGACAAGCTTTACCGAGTGTCCAATATGGGCTTTGGACTCTAATCTTGGGACTTTACCTAGATTCTCAGTTTCCTCATCTGTAAAATAGGGAATCAATACCTCTTCTCTCTCCCTCTTATACTGTGAGCCCCATATGGGACAGGAACTGTATCCAATCTGCTTATGTTGTACCAATCCCAATGCTTAGTGCAGTACTTGGCACACGGTTAGTGATTAACAAATTATTATTAGTAGTAGTGATGGTAATACTATTTATCGTTATGATTAAGAGCTGGAAGAAGAACACAGGGGTCGGACATACCCACAGTGAGCTTACAGTCTAGACTGTAAACTCTCTTTGTGTCTATCAACTGTACTGTATTCTTCAAGCGCTTGGTACTGAGCTCTGCACACATTAAACACTCAATAAATGACACCGGTTGATTGATAACTATGTTAAGTCCCCTGGTGGAATACACAGAGGATCCCAATGTCACTGATAATTGCTCAGTCTTTTTAAACTCAGCAACCGAGTTAAATTTCTACAGCTAATGGAATACAGTATCCCGTGGCCTGAAAAAGAGGTAGCTGTTTTAAAGCTATAACCACAGGGTGTCATATACAAAGTAAAGAGAGAACTTGTAATTGTGAGAGAAAGCAGCAAAAAGCCATTCTGGTGATCAGGATAGAAAACATCAAGCAGATAAGCAGTAAAATAAGAAAGACTTCATTCAGTTGCAACTAAAGACAAGAAATCCAGAATCTTCCCATGCGTACGTACATCTCTCGGAGAGAAGTAGAGGGAGGAGTATGAAGTTAATCAAACACCTGTAATAATCACTTCAAGGCTGTGAGTTGTTAAAATCATTTCCACTACCTTTCAAATGTTCTCCCGGATGATAACCAATCAGATGTGAAACTGTTGCACAAAACGAACACAGAACATCAGGTTTCTGCCAACTCAGAGCTTCAGAGTACTGACCTTTTTGGTTGGCTTCTTTTTGATAAATGTCTGTCTTACAGAATAAGTTGTTGGCAGAGGGAATATTAAAGGATTTCAGATGGTTTCAAAATCCTCGGGTTGTCTGGGTGACTTCTCCAAGACTGAGCATGCCATTTTTCGCTGATGATGGTTACAGTGGCAGTATTTGGGCCAAGCACTGCACTAAACATTGAGGTAGATACATCGGACAGAATCCCTGTCCCTGGGGCTCACAGTCTAAGGGAGAGGAAAAATGGGTTTGTTCTCCCCATTTTTCCGGTGAGGAACTGAGGCCCAGAAAAGCAAAGTGACCTAGTGGATAGAGCACAGGCCTGGGAGTCAGAAGGACCTGGGTTCTAATCCCGGCTCCACCACTGGTCTGCTGTGTGTCCTTGGGCCAGTCACTTCACTTTTCTGTGCTTCAGTTACCTCATCTGTAAAATGGGGAATGATTGTGAGCCCCATGTGAGACAGCGGCTGTATCCAACTTAAGTAGTTTTTACACTGCCTGACACAGAGTAAGTGCTTAACAAGTACCATTAAAAACAAAACAAGAACAACAGTAAAAAACTTTAAGTGACTTGCCCAAAGTCACACAGCAGATACGTGGTGGAGAGACCCGTAGGACTGAAACAGGTCTGCTTATTCTCTTGTATCATCCTCTCCCAAGAGCTAAGAACAGTGCTCTGCACATAGTAAGTGCTCAGTAAACACCATTGATTGATAGACTGATTGACTCCCTCTGCAGTTTGAGCAGCAGCAGATGATAGTGGGAGTAATTCATTCATTCAATCGTATTGATTGAGCACTCACTGTGTGCAGAGCACTGTACTAAGTGCTTGGGAAGTACAAATCGGCAACAGATAGAGACAATCCCTACCCAACAGTAGGGAGCTCACAGTCTAGAAGATAGTAATAATAAGTCTACTAGTAATAATGATAATCGTGGCATTTGTTAAGCACTTACTATATGTGCCAGAACCTGTACTAAGCGCTGGAGGGGAAACAAGCAAATCGGATTGGGCGCAGTCCCTGTCCGACGTGAGGCTCTCGGTCTCACTCCCCGTTTTCCAGATGAGGTAGCTGAGGTCCAGAGAAGTGAAGTGACTTGCCCAAGGTCACGCAGCAGACAAGTGGCGGAGCCGGGATTTGAACCCATTACCTTCTGACTCCCAGACCCGGACTCTAGCCATCAGACCATCTGTGTCTCCCCCTTTCCCTCCCTTCTCCTTCTCTTCAGCTCGCTCCTCCCTAGTTCTCCCCTTGCCCCCTTTATGATTCTGCCCCGTCTACCATCGGTCCGCAGAAATGAAGAATTCTCCATCCATCCATCCATCCATCCATCCATCCATCCATCCATCCATCCATCCATCCATCCATCCATCCATCTATTCCCAATGACTCCAGGTACCCATTCAGGAGGGGAACTTTTCTGCTCTTCACCCTCTGCCAGCAGCCAATCCGAGAGAATATCCTGCCATATCTCTCCCTCTCTCTCTTCACCAAATTCTTTACCTCCCTCTATTTCCCTTGCTCTGCCTCTCTCTCTCTCCCGCAAGCCAACTGAAGACATCTCAGTTCTGATGCCTAAGCCCGGTTCTGGTGAGAACATTCTGGCGGCGGCTTCTGCTGTTCCTGAGAAGCAGCGTGGCCTAATAAGTAGCGCATTTGTGCGCTTTCTTACAGGGTATTCATCCATTCAGTCCGTCAGTCATATTTATTGAGCGCTTATTATGTGAAGAGTGCTGTACTAAGCGCTTAGCAAGTACAGTTCAGCAAGAAATAGAGACAATCCCTGCCCACACAGGCTCACAGCCTAGAAGGGGTATGTAATCGGTCGGTCAGTCATATCTGTTGCGTACTTACTGTGTGCAGAGCACTCTACGAAGCACTTGGGAGAGTACGATATAACAATAAAAGGACACATTCCCTGCCGACAATGAGCTTACAGTCTAGAGGGGGAGACAGACATCAGTAGAAATAAAGAAATTATAGATAAATACATAAGTACTGTGGGGTTGGGAGGGGGGATGAACAAAGGGAGCAAGTCAGGGTGATGCAGGAGGGAGTGGGAGAAGAGGAAAGGGGGGCTTAGTCGGGAGAAGCATCACCTAGTGGAAAAGGCAGAGACTGGAATCAAGAGTTCCGGATTCTAATCCCGACTCCATCATTTGCCTACTGGGTGACGTCACCACTCTCTGTGTCCCGGTTTCCCTGTTCTTTCTCCCCCTTAGACCGTGACCCTCATGTGGAACGGGGACCTGTTCAGACCTGATGACCTTGTTTTCCCCCCAGCATTTAGTCCAGTGCTCGGCACACAGTAAACCCTTAACAGATACCATGATTACAGTCTCACTGCGAAGGTGCTCGGCTTGCATAGCCAACCTAAGATGAATTTTAAAATGATATAGAGAGAAACCTCGACTAATAGAAAGCTACTTCGTGTGGTGCTCTTGAAAAATTGCCATCTTCCACCTTCCAGATTTTAAAAGGCCTGCTGGAGGGCAGGAAAATTTCTGTTCTGTAGATCCTCTGGAGAAGCAACAATGGATTATGCCTGGTGCTTGTAGGGAAGCGGACTCGGTTCCTCTCGGAAACCTCGAACCCAAGGAGCCTCTTTCCGTGCCTGAGCAGAAGGTGGCAGCAAAAGATCCTGTAAACTTCACCATCCTCTGCTTTAGAGAGGCCTGGACCAAGCAGCTAAATGAATGGAAAGCAGTGTGGCCCAATGGTTAAAGCAAGGCCCTGGGCCTCCGAAGGACCTGGCTTCTAATCCCGGCTCCGTCCCGTGTCTTCTGTGTGTGATCTAGGGCCAGTCACTTCACTTCTCTGGACCTCAGGTACCTCATCTGTAAAACGGGGATGAAGAGCGTGAGCCTCATGTGAGACGGGGACCTGTGTCCAACCCGATTTGCTTGAATCCCCCCCGGTACAGTGCTTGGCCCATAGTAACAAATGCCACGGTTATTATCTTCTGTGTCTCCGTGACCTTAATAATAACAATGATGATGATGGCATTTGGTAAGCGCTTACTATGCGCAAAGCACTGTTCTAAGCGCTGGGGGGGATACAAGGTGATCAGGTGGTCCCGCATGGGGTCCTCAGTCTTCATCCCCGTTTTACAGATGAGGTAACCGAGGCACAGAAAAAATTAATGATTTGCCTAAAGTCACACAGCTGACAAGCAGCAGAACCGGGATTAGAACGCATGACCTCTGACTCCCAAGCCTGGGCTCTTTCCACTGAGCAACCCTGCACAATTATTACCTTCGGTGCCTCAGTGACCTTATCTGTTAATACCACAATTATTATCTCTGTGCCACAGTGACCTTATCTATTAAATGAGGATTTAGACTGTGAGCCCAGTGTGGGATGGGTGCTGTGTCTAACCCATGTTTCTACCTCAACGCTTAGAACACTGCTTGACATATAGTAAGCGCTTAACAATACCACAGTTGTCATTATTTTTATTAGGTTGGATACAGTCCCTGTCCTAAATGGGGCTCAGGGTTTAAAGGGAAGGAAAACAAGTAATCCCTATTTACAGATGAGGAAACTGAGCACAGAGAAGTTAAATGATTTGCCCAAGGTCACACAGCAGGAAAGTAGGGGAGAAGAGATTAGAACACTGGTCCTCTGAGTCCCAGGCCCATGCTCTTTCCACTGGACCAACATACTCCAAGTCGGTTGGTGTACCTTTGCTTAAAATAGGAATCCGATTATTTGTTTCTACTTCGGCACTTAGTATAGTGCTTGGCATTTGGTTCAAGTGTTTAGTACAGTGCTCTGCACACAGTAAGTGCTCAATAGATATGACTGAATGAATTTGGTAAACACTTTAATAAGTACCATGTACGTTTGGGGGAGCCATTTTCCAAAATAAATAACAAAGCAACTCAGTAAGTCAAGTAGAATTAAATTTAATATTCACAGGTCCAGAGGCTGAATAATAGATTGGAAACTCCTAGAAGGTAGGGAGAGTGTCTACCAATCTCCTGCAACATTCTCTCCTGAGCGTTTAATACAGTGCTCCTCACACAGGAAGCACTCTGTAAATACCATCGAGTGACACTATGCGTAACTCAACTCCATCCTTCTCCCCTAACTTACAGCTACCTCTCTGCATTAATTTTGCCAAGAAAAGCTTTCTACAAATCGGCATATTCGTTGCATTTGGTCCTTCATTGGAAAGGGCTTTCAGGATCTGTTTTTAAGCGATCATTAAAAGAAAAAAAATCAAATTTGAATTTGAGTTTTGAAGGATACGGTAAAACTCTTAGATCCCAACGTGACTTGGAAGTCCACGGGCCAAACTGGCACTGATGCGTTAGGAAAAAATGTGGAAGATTAGAGAGCGAAACCGAGATAAGCAAGTTCCGAACATCCTGTCTGAATGAGGTATGAACTGTGAGTTCCGCAAGTGCCTAAGTCCTTATGATGTTCATCTTTTAAGATAAAAAAAGATATTCGTGGGTTGCAGTGCTTCATAGTAGGAGTTCACAGAATGTAGTGATATGACTGTAAATAACGACTTCAAGAGCTGAGTTTGAACACAGTAGGAGTACAAAACATTCAATCCGTTGCGATTTAGAAACTTGGCTTTCACTCAGCCTTACCTTTCCTTGACTTAGCTCATCTCCAACCATCTCCAGCTGCCCTAGTGCTGTTTTCCCTCCCTTATACTCAGTGATTCTCAAACACTGCTGCTCCACTTTCCTCTTCTCCCAAAGAGGTGTCATTAATCAATCAACCCACCAATCCCAATGAATAAGAATAATAATAATGTTAGTACTTATTAAGCGCTTACTATGTGCTGAGCACCGTTCTAAGGTCTGGGGTAGATAGAGGGTAATCAGGTTGTCCCACGTGTGGCTCACAATCTTAATCCCCATTTTGCAGATGAGGTAACTAAGGCACCGAGAAGTAAGGTGACTTGCCCGAAGTCACACAGCTGACAGGTGGCAGAGCCGGGATTAGAACCCATGACTCCTAAGCCCATGCTCTTTCCAATGAGCCACGCTGCTTCTCTATGAGCATTTATTGAGCACTGTGTGCACAGCACTGTACTAAGCTCTTGGGAGAGTATAACAGAGTTTTAGACACGTTCTCTTTCATAAGTGAGTTGAAATAAGTATTTCTTTATCTGAAGTGTTTGAACGCAGTGGGGAAAAATGGGAATAATTATCACAAACCTAACTATTACTGATCATATTAATATTATCATTTACTCAATGTCAGACGATCAGATCTGTGGCCATGAAAGAGGGTTTCGAGGCCAGGGAAAGTGCTCAGGGGACTGCATATATTTTCAGGACCCAAATACAGACAAGTTGGTCACTGCAAATATCGATCCAAATCCAGAGTCGAAGCAGTGTGTCTTCGTGGAAGAAGCACTTGTCGGCTGTGAGACCTTGGGCGAGTTACCTCTCTATATCTCAGTTTCCATTACTGTAAAATGGGGATTAAATTCTACTCCCTCCTACTTAGACTGTGAGCCTCTTGAGAGGCAGGGACTGTGTCCAACCTGATTACCTTGTATCTGCCCAGAGTTTAAAACAGTGCTTAACATTTAGTAACCATTTAACAAATACCATAAAAAACAAAATAAACAGCATTCTGTGGGGAAAGTTTTCCAAAATTATCGCAGTAAAGCGTAACATGGCCAGTGAAAGATGGTAGCTGTTAGGCTCAGGAAGGTATCAATCAATCAGTGGGACTATAAACTTTTTGTGGGCAGGGAACTTGTCTATCAACTTTTATATTGTACTCTCGCAAGTGCTTAGTTCAAGGCTCTGCACATAGTAGGGGCTCAATAAATACAATTGACTGATACTGATCACTTACTGTTTGCAGAGCGCTGTACTAAGCCCTTGAGAGAATATAAAACAATCGAGTTGGTAGACACATTCTCTGCCAGCAAAGAACGGTAAAAGAGGAAGTTTAAAAAACACTTCAAAATGAAGAATGATCACATTCAAGAGGACCCGGGTTCTAATCCGGACTCTGCCACTTGTCTGCTGGGTGACCTTGGGTAAATCACTTTACTTCTCTGGGCCTCAGTTCCCTCTTCTGTAAAATGAGGATTAAGAGTGTGACCCGTGTGGGGGACAGGGACTTGTATCTATCCCAGCACTTAGAACAGTGTCTGGCACATAGTAAGCACTTAAGAAGTACCGTAATATTATTATTATTATTATTATATGATTCCCTTTGTCTATTAATAGGGAGAGAAGGGGGTCCTGACTCATTTCTGTTTAAAGACTTCCGATCTTTCTGAGTAGATGGTTCATTCATTCATTCAATCATATTTATTGAGCGCTTACTGTGTGTAGAGCACTGTACTGAGAACTTGGAAAATACAATTCAGCATCAAATTGAGATAATCCCCGCCCAACAACAGGCTCACAGTCTAGACGTTGAGAAGATGGTTGCTTCCTTCCTCCTCTTCTCAGAGCACTTCCAACACTGGCTCCAAATCGTTCTATTTCCACAGTTGAATGAATCTCTTCAGTGGGAGGGATAGGTTTGTTTCCTTTCCTTTGCCTAAATTGCTTAGAAAATTGTCTCGCTATGTCTGTCTTTCCTGGAAGAGAGCAAACCAGTAGTTATTATCCCTTCAGATGACTCTTATTAATACATCTACTCTGAATTATGGACTAAGCAGAAATTATAGAAATGTACGCTAATCCTGATTGGGAGAAATAGAAGAAAATGGAGGTCAGATGTGCTAGATGAGGTAAGAAGCAGCGTAGCCCAGTGGAAAGAGATTGGGATTCGGGAGCTCTGAGTTCTAATCCTGGCTCTGCCACTTGCTTGCTGTGTGATCTTGGGCAGATCACTCAACTTCTCCTTGCCTCCACTTCATCATCTGTAAAATGGGCATTAAATACCTGTGAGCCCATTGTTGGCTGGAGATCGTCTCTATCTGTTGCTGAATTGTACTTTCCAAGCGCTTAGTACACTCTGCACACAGCAAGCGCTCAATAGATAGGACTGAACGAATGAATGAATGAAATTCACTCTCCCCCTTAGACTGTAAACAGGGTCCGTCTGATCGAATTGGATTCTAGCTAGACTAGCGCTCAGAGTAAGCGCTTAACAAGCCCTATCATCATTGTTATCAACGTTATCATTGTCCTTAGAAGCGGCGTGGCTCAGTGGAAAGAGCCCGGGCTTGGGAGTCAGAGGTCATGGGTTCGAAACCCGACTCCGCCACTTGTCAGTTGTGTGACTGTGGGCAAGTCACTTCACTTCTCTGGACCTCAGTTACCTCATCTGTAAAATGGGGATTAACTGTGAGCCTTACGTGGGACCCCCGATTACTTGTCAGCTGTGTGACCGTGGGCAAGTCACTTCACTTCTCTGGGCCTCAGTTACCTCATCAGTAAAATGGGGATTAACTGTGAGCCTCACGTGGGACGACCTGATGACCCTGTATCTCCCCCAGCGCTTAGAACAGTGCTCTGCACATAGTAAGCGCTTAACAAAAACCAACATATACCAACATTACCCTGTATTTCCCCCAGCGCTTAGAAGAGTGCTCTGCACATCGTAAGCGCTTAACAAATACCAACATTATTATTATTATATGGGGAGTTTTCAACGGCCTTGCAAATAAATTGAGAAATAGCCCGGGTTACCTGGATAAATTATTACTTTTTCCCTAACCACTTAGACGATGGCGACGACCCTACGCTCCACCTTGCCCAGAGGCAAACCTGGCAATGAGGGGCAGGAAAATCACCGCCTTGGACGTCGCCCAGAAGGAAAAGGCTGCAGTGCAGGGCTGCAGATGTGGAGGCCAAGGAGCAAAGCTTGCCAGATCTGGGGTCCGTCTCTCCCCGCGGCCTCTAGGGGGCAGCAACGGACCGCCCAAATCTGCCTCGCCCCCCGCGCCCGGCGTCGCTTCCGCCTCAAGTCCACAAGGGGGCGCTCCCGCACCGAGCCCGGCGGCCGAGCGAAGAACGGCGGTGGGAGGGAGCGAGAGGGGCAAACTCTAGGGGGCGCCCGCGCTCCCCTCGGAGCCGGAGCGCCCTCCCTTCGCCCGCCGCAAGGGGGCGGCACGGCGTCCGGCCAGTCACGTGCCCGAGCCCGGGGCAGCCCGGTCCGGGCGAGTGGGCCGGGCGAGCGGGCGGGTGGCCAGCTGCAAGGGTGGTGACCCACGTCGGGACGGGCACCTGGGCAGCTGCGGCTCTGGGCACCGACCGGGGGGACCGAATCGAAGGGGGGGGGGGGGCGAAGGCCCGGGGAGCTGTCACACCCCTACGCGCGGGGAGACCTTCGTCTGCGGCTCTGGCAGGAGGAAAATTCATTTTTTTTTTCTTTGCGAAGGGCGGGCTCGTTCGATGGAAGGTGCTTATTTAAAGTGGCTTTTGTCAGCGTGCGGAATCATGGAAACTCCTAAGTACAGAGCAGGGCTAGGAGCTGAATAAGCTGACATTCAGTTAGCATCCTCGGAGACACAAAATTCAGTCTGAGGTCGAGCTTTATTCTTTTTTTTTCCTCTCTCTCTCTCGAATGCTTCCATTTCCTTTGCACGAACCGGCGCCGAGCGCCCGTCTTTGAATGGTTTATGCGGGAGGGTAAAAACAACCACTGAAATATTACAGGCATCTTAAAATGTTCTGTAACCGGAGGATGGCCGATTAAAAAGCCGTCCTTACTCAAAACTCTGAATCTGTCGCCGGGGTTACGTTATCTTTCTATTTCACGTCTTAAGCAGTTAGCGTCGCGCCACGCCAAGTTTACCATTTCTCTAGTTTTAAGAGAGAGTAGCCGTCGTCTCTGCCGTCTGTTTACGAAATCGAACGAGTAGGGGAAACTTCATTTTAACAGCACAACCGGCCTGTATAAATAGAATATTCATTTTTTAAAAGCCAAGTGGATTTGGTTTACTCTGCAGCCCCGTAATTTAAACAGCACCTATCGGCTCCAGATATAGCTGCTAGGCACATCTCTACCGGCGGGTTGGAAATTTAGAACGGGGCTTTGATTTATTTCCTTTCTATCCGTGATTAATGCACCTTAATTAGCTAATCTCCAAGCCATTATTTACAGCTGGGGCAGGCCGAGGGGAAACTGATGATCCAACACTTGGGACGGGTTTGGAATTCCGCACTGTAAAGAGAAAGGGACACGTTTCGTCCTGACAGACAGACAGACGTATGGATGGACGCGCATAAACCCCCAAGAAACCCAGGAAAGCCCTGGTATTTGTTGACATGAGTCGGTGGTATTATTCCCCATCCTATAATAGTGGCATTTGTTAAGCGCTTACTATGTGCCAAGTACTGTTCTAAGCGCTGAGGTAGATACAAGGTTATCAGGTTGTCCCAAGTGGGACTCACAGTCTTCATCCCCATTTGACCGATGCGGTAACTGAGGCCCAGAGAAGTGACGTGGCTTGCCCAAGGTCACACAGCAGACATGTGGCGGAGCCTAGATTAGAACCCAGGTCCTTCTGACTTCCAAGCCCGGGATCTACCCGTGAAACCCCGCTGCTTCTCTTTATAGATGGATGGTCCTCGGAATAATGAGATTCACCTTCAGTCTGGGCTTGGGCAAAGAACAGTTTTTTTTTGGGGGGGGGCTCTGTTTCCTCATGTCTTTGTGGTTGGTATAGCCGACAGGTTGGGTTTGGAGTCCTTCCTTGTGGGAAAAGATCCCCTCCAGGACCCAAACCTGGAAGAATCTTCCCTCCCTTCACCCCAAGCCTCCTATCTGTTGGGGAAGAACAGCTTGCCTATCGGGCCTAGAGGATTTGGGGTCCCAGGGAAAGCAAAGAGGGCAAGTAGGCTCTGGGTCTCCCCGGGCCAGACGGGAACGGGATGGGTGGGTGGGTGGAAGCGGCCCTGATCCGTTGGATGGATAGGTTGGGAATTCTCCAACCCGAGAGAGAATTCTGAGGATGGCCCCGTGTGCCTGAGACCTGGTTAGATCACAGGGAGCCCTGGGCCCCTCCAAAATGCGTCCTCTCTGGCTCTCGTTGCCACCCACCCATAATAATAATAATAATTAATAATGATGGTATTGGTTAAATGCTTACTACGTGCCAAGCACTGTTCTAAGTGTTGGGGCAAATACAAGGTCATCAGGTGGTCCCACGTGGGGCTCAAGGTCTTCATCTCCATTTTCCAGATGAGGGAAATGAGGCCCAGAGAAGTGAAGTGGCTGGCCCAAGGTCACACAAGCAGACAAGTGGCGGAACCCACGTCTTCTGACTCCCAACCCCGGGTTCTTGCCACAAAGCCATGAGGAAGGGGAGAAAAGTGGGAAAGGAGGGCATTAAGGAGACATGATGAGAGAGGAGGGGGGAAAACAACGAGACGGAGAGAGGGAAGGTCAAGGAGATGGGGGAGAAGAAGGGATGGGAACGAGGAGACAGAGCAGATGAGAGGGAGGGAAAAAAGAAGACGAGGGAGGCGAAACAAGGGAGTGGAAAAAAAGGAGAGAGAGGAGTGGAAGGGAGGAAAAAAGGAGACGAGGGAGAGAAAACAAGGGCGGGGGGGAACGAGACAGGGGGAAGTGAGCGGGAGGGAATCAAGGAGAAGGGGGGAAGAGAGATGGGGAAGTGGGAGGGAAGGAAACAAGGAGAAAAGGGACGGAAAACAAGGAGAGGAGGGAGGGGGGAAAGGAGACAGGAGGAAGTGGGAGGGAGGAAAGCGAGGAGACGAGGGAGGGAAAACAAGGAGAAGCGGGGGGGGGGGGGGGGAAGGAGACAGGAGGAAGTGGGAGGGAGGAAAGCGAGGAGACGAGGGAGGGAAAACAAGGAGAAGAGGGAGGGGGGAAAAGGAGACAGGAGGAAGTGGGAGGGAGGGGAAACCAGGAGCCAGAGGGAGAGAGGGAGTGACTGAGAATGACAGGAAGCATGCTCACAGGCTGCAGGGTGGAGGGCGATGGAGCCGCTGAAGGAAACTCCCTGACTACGGTCCACACAAGAATAAGCAGAAAGCAAGATGCTCCCTCCCTTTTAAACCGCAGCACTGGGGGCCAGTCGTGTGGGCTGATCACTGAGCTCACGTAACCTACCCCAATCTCTAAACTCCGAAGAATTGGGCATTCTTCTTTACCGAAATCCACGGGGGTTGTCATTTCTTCCCCTCGGTTCGATGATAGGATGGGAGGTGGGATGATGGAGGAGACTTGGGGGGAGGGAGGGGAGTGGAGAGACAGCTGTTTAATTTAAGAAAAAAACAAAACACAACCCACCGGATCTTTGGCCGTTTGGGATTCATCTCTAAAGATGATTAATCTCCCCACCCATTCCTCTGGAAAAATGGATTAGGGATGGCACCGAGCCGGATTATTTCTTTTTTGGCACACACAGATGGAGCTGGACAGGGCGAAGTCTGGCCGTTTTGGTGGGGGAGTCGTGGGACTTTGGAAAGCCACCAAATCGCGCATCGAGATCCAGGCAGCATCAAATCCCGGTTCTCTCCCGGGTCTCCCTCCACACCCCTCCTCCCCTCCTTTGCCCCTCCTTTGTCGTGCTATTCCGTTGATGCAAGGGAACACGAATTGCCCCTATCCTCTCCTCCTTCGGGAAAGCGGGGTCCCCCTTCCCCCAAAAGGGCGAGGGGCAATGAGAGGCAGAGACACTGCATCGAGGCAAGCCTGGCTCGCATCCTGGTTCTTGCTAAATCTGCAACGGGTCTACATCTTTCCGGAGTTGGTGATGGGATGGGGAGGAGGGATGGGCGATGAGATGGGGAGGGCTATTTTCTAGGCGTCGGGAGAGGGTGGGAACCGGGAACCGAACACGACCTCTGGCGGATAATCCTCGGGAATATGGTTCGGACGGGAAACTCGGAGGAGGAGGACTGACCAACAGACAGGTTTCTGCAGAGTTCGGGAGCTGGAGGGCACGAGAAAAGAGAAGGAAGGAAGGAGATGGAAGGACAGCCAAGTCAGGCTGACAGGTTCCCCTTTAAAAATTTAATTTTATTGACCGGCGACGGTGGACGGTTTGTTTTGGTTCAGAAAGCAGATCTGCAGATTCCAAACACAAACACACGCACGCCCTGAGTGTATCAGATGTTGGGTATAAAAATGGTTTATTGATTGAAATAATAGAAGCATTATTTTGATTTGTCTTGACACGATGGCTGATTTATAGATCTCTTCCGCATTGATTTCTTCATGTTGCCCAGACACATGGAAATGATAAAAAAAAAAAATCTCCCCCAACACGCCCTGGTGATACTCAGCAATAGTAGATGCGCATTATACATTTATACGGCCTTTATTACTTATCTTCATTGGGGAGCTGCGCGGCGTAAATCGGTTTTTATCTCCGATGCATCTGTTTTCACTTGGCACTTTCGATGGGCTGGAGTAGACAAGGGTGTGAGAAACATCTGAAAATGCAAAGAGACAGTACGGCATCTGTGTTAAAACACACACACACACGCACGCACACACACTTTCTCTTTTTCTCTCTCTTCCAACCCCCCATCCCCCCCCATCCCCACCCTCAGCCACAAAGCAAACTCCGACCCAACACTGACACTAGGAAAATAAAGTAAGAGACAGAATGTTTGGAGGGATGGACAGAGATCTGGTACTCAAATCATCACCCCACGCTGGAAGGGAAAAGACTTTGCACAGACCTGTGGAGCTGCCCCTCTCTCTCTCCTCTCTCTGTCTGTCCCTGTCTTGAGCTCTTTCTCTCTCTATGCTTTGGAGTCTACATGGCTGTTTTTTATTCCTCCCCGAAAGCACTCCTCCCCGTCAATGGTCAGGGCTACAGCAATCTCAGGAGAAACAAACCACAGCCACCCAACAGTCCCGGGTCAGGGGGAGGGCCGGTCCGGGCAGGTAAAAATCCGGCCTTTTTCCTCCCATGGGAATGCCCTTCCCGAGCAGGGCTCTCCCACTTTTTTCCCTCTGCCCACCCAGAGCTTCCCTCCAACTGAGGACAGACATGCAGACACACACATACGCAAATACCCAACAAAACACACACAGAGACAGACAGGAAGGCGAGCCGCCCTGCCTAGTTATACGGGCCCGCCCCCATCGGCCTTGGAAAAAGCGATCTGGAAAAGGCCAGTTGAGAAAGTAAAAGAGGGGAAGGAGGAGGTGGAGGAGGAGGAAGAGGTGGGGAGGGGAGGAAGAGGAGGGAGGAGCAGAAGGTGAGAGGAGGAGGAGGAGGAGGAGGGGGAGGGAGGAGAAGGTGAGAGGAGGAAGGGGGGAGGAGGAGGAAGTGGTGGGAGGAGGGAGAAGAGGAGAGGAGGAAGAAGGAAAGGTGGGAGGAGGAAGAGGAAGAAGGGAAGGAGGAGGAGGAGGAGGAGGAGGAGGAGGAGGGGAAGGTGAGAGGAGGGAGAGGAGGAGAGGAAGAGGGAGAAGAGGAGAGGAGGAAGAAGAGAAAGAAGAAGAGGGGGAGGAGGAGGAAGTCGTGAGGTGGGCGAGGAGGAGAGGAGGAGCAGGAGGAAGAGGAGAACGTGGGAGGAGGAAGGGGAGGAGGAGGTGGAGGAGAAGGTGAAAGGAGGCAGGAGGAGGAGGGAGAGGAGGTGGAGGAGGAGGGAGAGGAGGTGAGGAGGACGAGGAAGAGGAGGAGGGAGGAGGAGAGAAGGAGGAAGGAAGAGGAGGAGGTGGAGGAGAAGGTGAGAGGAGGAAGGAGGGGGAGAAGGAGAAGAAGGACGAGGTAGGAAGAGGAGGTGGGAGGAGGGAGGGGAGGAGAGGAGGAAGAAGGAGGAGGAGGTGAGGGGAGGAGGGAAGGAGAAAAGGAGGAGGACGAGGGAGGAGGAGGTGGGAGGAGGGAGAGGAAGAAGAGGAGGAGGTGGAAGAGGAAGAGGAGAAGGTGGGAGGAGGAAAGAGGAGGAGCAGGGAGAGGAGGTGATGGAGGAGAAGGGGGGAGGAGGAGGAAAGAGGAGGAGGAGGGAGAAGAGGTGATGGAGGAGGAGGTGGGAGGAGGGCGGAGGAGGAGGAGGAAGATTGGGTAGGAGGGAAAGCGTGTCCGGAGGAGGGCGGGGAGCGGAGGGCTGCGGCGCTGCGGGGCGGCCGGGGGAGGAGTCGGGGAGGGGAGCGGGCGGGGCGGGGCGGCGCTCTGCCAACCGCTTTCACAACACGATCCGTCCGTCCGTCCGTCCGTCCGTCCGTCCGTCCCCGGCCCTCCACTCCCTCCACCGCCCCTCCGCCAAACGCTAAACCCGGCCATCCGCTCGGTAACGGGCCGCTTTGGCCTCCGGGGGCGGCGGGGCCGCCCGGCAAGGCGGAAAGCCCATCCAAGCCGGGGAGCGGGGACCAAGGGGGCGGGGGGCCGGGGGGACGGGGAAGAGAGACAAGGAGAAAGGAGAGGAGAGAAACGGGGAAAGAGAAGGGGAGAGAGGAAGGGAGAGGAGAAAGAAGAGAGGGAGGTGAAAGAGAAGGGGAGAGGGGAAGAGAGAGGAGAAAGAAGAGAGGGGGTGAAAGAGGAGGGGAGAGAGGGGGGAAGGAGAAGAGGAGAGGGGAAGAGAGAGGAGAAAGCAGAGGGGGGGTGAAAGAGAGGGAACAGAGGGGGAAAGAAGGGGAGAAGGGAAGAGAGAGGAGAAAGAAGAGAGGAGGTAAAAGAGAAGGGGAGGGGGGGAAGAGAAGGAGGGGGAAGAGAAGGTGAGAGGGGGTAGAAAGAGAAAGGGAGAGGGGAAGCAAGAGAGAAGAGAGAGGAGAAAGGAGAGCAGAGAGAAAGGGGGGGGGAGAGAGAAGGAGAAAGGGGGAGAGAGAGAGGGTAAAAGACAAAGAGGGGGAAGAGAAGATGAGAGGGGGCAAAGAGAAGGGGAGAGGGAAAGCAAGAGAAAGAGAGAGGGGAAGAGAGGAAAAGAGAAGGAGGGGGGGGCAAAGGAGGGAGGGAGGTGGAGAGAGAGAGAGGGAGGGCAACGGAGAAGGAAAGAGAATTCAAGTCAGCCGGGAGGGAATGATGATGATGGCATTTGTTAAGCGCTTACTATGTGCAAAGCACTGTTCTAAGCGCTGGGGAGGATACAAGGTGATCAGGTTGTCCCACGTGGGGCTCACAGTCTTCATCCCCATTTTACAGATGAGGCAACTGAGGCCCAGAGAAGTGAAGTGACTTGCCCAAAGTCACAGCTGACAGGCGGCAGAGTCGGGATTTGAATCCATGACCTCTGACTCCCCGGCCCCTGCTCTTTCCACTGAGCCACGCTGCTTCTCCAGAGGAGAGAGGTGGGGCAGGAGGAGGAGGAGGAAGAGGAGGAGGAGGCTGGTGGGGCCTGTTCCTGCCCTGTGTCTGCCCCCCTCCCCCCTCTCACCCTTGCAGCCCATCCTGGGAGAGAGCTGGAGGCCGGCAGGGTCCGGGACCTGGCCTGGCCCCCCTCGCCCCATGATGGTGCCCCAGCTGTGCCCATTCGCCTACCTCCCTTCCTGACTCTCCCAGCGACTTCTCCTTTGTCCCTGAGAAGAGGCCAAGGGCACCCAGCAGGTGGAAGTACCCAGATGGTAGTACCCAGCCGGTGGTGGTACCCAGCCGATGGTGATGCGCAGCCGGTGGTACCCAGGTGATGGTACCCAGATGGTGGTACCTTGCCGATGGTGGAATCCAACCGATAGAGGTACCCAAATTGTGATACCCAGCCGGTGGCGGTGCCCAGCCATTGGTATCTTGACCCCAGCTGGATGCCCTCTCCCTGATGGGCCCACGCCACAGGGCACCGAGGAGACCAGCTCCCCCCCCCCCCCGGGCCACCGCGCCACCGAGGGCAGGGTCGGAGCAGCTCTGCCGATGGGAACCCCCTGGGTTCCCCTCTCCCCTGAAGACCCCCTCCGGCCCCCGCGGCCCCCAGAGGTTCCAGCCGGGCTGGTCACGGATGCACAGCTGTCCTTCCTCCTGCCCTGCTGCCCGCGAACCAGAATCAGATTGCCCATCGCACTACTTGCTAAATGCCTACCGTTGTGCCGTCCAACTAGGATGCCCAGTGAATGCCCATTTTACAGATGAGGAAACTGAAGCGCCTGAACATCAAATGAGCTGTCCGAGGTCACACAGCTGGCACCTTTATACTCCCAGGCCCGCGGGCTTTCCGCTAGGGTTCTTATTCCTTATCCACCACTGGCCTGCTGTGTGACCTTGGGCTACCAAGTTCTTAACCTGTAATTTCTCTGGACTTCAGTTCCCTCATCTGTAAAACGGCGTTTAAATCCCCCTTTCTTTTCCCCCTCCCCATCTGAATTTATTGCACTGTATCTGCCCCAGCACTTAGCCTAGTGCTGGCATATAGTAAGCACTTAACGAATACCACAAATATTAGTTATCATTAATAAACGGAACGCCTCATCTTTCCTCCCAAATCTTGTCCTCCCTGTGATTTTCATTTCGCCGAAGACACCACCACCATCCTCTATCTCACAAGCCCTAACCTTGGCATTACCCTTTCTAAAAAAGGTACTTGCTAAACACTTACTATGTGCCAAGCACTTTGCTGAACACTGGGATAGATAGAAGATAATTAGGTTGGACGCAGTCCCTGTCCCACATAGGGCTCACAGTCTTAATCCCCATTTTATAGATGAAGGAACTGAGGCACAGAAAAGTGAAGTGACTTGACCAAGGTCACACAGCAGACAAGTGACAGACTGGTGTGGGCAGGGGATGTGTCTGTTTATTGTTATATTGTACTCTCCCAGATGCTTAGTACAGTGCTCTGCACACAGTGATCACTCAATAAATTCAACTGAATGAATGAAACCAGTCCTTTCTGACTCCCAGCTCAGTATTCTATCCATTAGGCCAAGCTGCTTCTCTCCTCTCTCCTCTCCTGCTGGTCTGACTTTTTTTTTTCTCCCGTTTTCTCCGTTTCCCTCTCTTTCTCCTCATCTCTGATTCATGTCTCTCGTTCATCCTGCAGTCAATCTGTCACCAGATCCTGTCAGTTATACCTTCACAACACCTCTAGAATCCACCCTTTCCACTCCATCCAAGCTATTACCATGCTGATCCAGGCACTCATCATTTTCCTCCTTGACTAGTTTTTCAACCTCGTTGCTGAACTTCCAGGCTCCTGTCTCTCCCCTCTCCAGTAAGCTACACATAATAAATACTCAATAAATAGGATTGATTACTGCTAATGGTCAGGAGCTTCTGTATGATACAGAGAGAAATAGGCAAATTTCAAGGACGGGAGAGGCATGTGCAGAACGATGTTTTTTGTGGTGTTCGGTTAATGCCTACTATGTGCCAGGCACTGCGCTAAACCCTGGGTGAGATACGTCAATCTGATTGGAAACAGTCCATGTCTCATATTGGACTCAAGTTGAAGCCTGGATCATTTTTTCTGAAAAACTGTTCATTCCATTCAAGACTCTCCAATGGTTTTCCATCTACCTCCACATCACACAGAAGCTATTTATTATACGCTTTAAAGCATTCAGTCGCTCTCCCCACCGTCAAAAACTTCTTAAAATCCCATCTCCTTCAAGAAGCTTTCCCTAAATCCTCATTTCCCCTTCCCACCCTCCCTTCTGCATCGCTCTGCCCCTGTTTGTAAGCTTGTTGTGGGCAGGAACTGTGTCTGCTTATTTTCATATTGTACTCTCCCAAGCATTTAGTAAAGTGCTTTGCTCATGGCAAGTGCTAAATAAAAATAATTGACTGGCTGACTGGCCGAATACCCCTTAAGCACTTTGGCATAGTGGATAGAGCTCGGGCCTGGGAGTCAGAAGGGCATGGGTTCCAATCCCAACTCCACCACTTGTCTGCTGTGTGACCTCTGGCAAGTCACTTCATTTTTCTGTGCCTCAGTTACCTCATCTGTAAAATGGGGTTTGAGACCGTGAGCCCCATGTGGGAGAGGGACTGCATCCAACCGAATTCGCTTGTATCCATCCCAGTCCTTAGTACAGTGCTTGGCACATAGTAAGCCCTTAACAAATACTATAATTATTATAGTATTAATAATAATAATACTATACTATATAGTATATTATACTATACTACTATACTATAATAATAGTATTATTATTATTATTGTACTCAATACAGCACCACAGTTCTTATGTATTCATATACTCCATTTCCCCTATCTGTGATCTATTTTATTGTCTGCCTCTCGCTGTGGACTGCAAGCTCCTTGTGGGCAAGGAACATATCTACCAACTTTCTTTCGCTGAACATTCCCAAGCATTTAGTAAGTGCTCAAAAAATATGATAGATTGATTGATTGATTTCTAATCACAGCTATGGATGGGCTTTGACAAATCATCCCCAGTTTTGGTAGGTCTAGGCCTGATTGACTGTGAGTGGAATATGGAGCTAATAATAATAATCCTATTTGTTAGGTACTTACTATTTGCTAAGCACTGTTCTAAGCACTGGGGTAGATAAAAGTAGTCAGGTTGGACTCAGTCCCTGTCCCACATAGGGCTCACAGTCTCAATCCCCATTTTCCAGATTAGGTAACTGAGGCCCAGAGAAGTTAAGTGACTTGCCCAAGGTCACACAGGAGATGAGTGGCAAAGGTAGGATCAGAACCCCTGTCTTCTGACTCCCAGGAAACCATGGGGCTGCTTGTGGACTGGCAAGATTGCTGCTAATCAATCTGGCATGAAACTGCCCTCCATACTGTTGGAGTCAGGGGATGAGGCAAATGTCTTTTGGAAGGGACATGATGTTTCGAGTCAGGAGACCTGAGTGCTAATTGCCATTTTCAGTCAGTTCATCTTTTCAGTCAGTTCATCCTACCTCAACTCAGCCTGAAAGGAACCCGGGAGTTGAATTGTAACCGTCTGTTGATCGTGTATAACTGACTTCAGTGATCCTAGTGACCGGATGCTAAAAAACCCTTACATTTTATTCATGAATTTTATCAATTTATTTATTTGATTTATCAGTTATGAGGTCTTCTACCACACTGAAGCCTTCTCCCACCCTAGGTGAGTCTCCAGCAGACTGATTAGCATAGGGCTTATGAATTATAAAATCAGCTTTCTGATTAAAATTCACAGTGCTAATTTGGAAAAATGAAACATTTTCCTTGAGAGACATCTTTTAGCTCTGGAGTGTTTTACTAATTACTTAACCATCAACCCAGCAGAGAGGAATAACAAAGTTATTTAAGAAAAAAAAATACTGGATTTCCTAAAAGCTCCAAGTCCCAATTTCAAGACTTTTGACCTAAACAGGTAATGTGGGCAGGGAATCTATCTTATATATTGTTGTATTTTCCTCTCTCAAATACTCAGTACAGTGCTCTGGATACAGTAAGCGCTCAATAAATACGATTGACTAACAGATGATAGATGTAATATTCAATAAAACAAGGGTGTCTAGTAGTATATTGGACTAACTCACCATTCTTTCACTTTGGAACAGAATCCCAAGCGATACTTGATTCTTGAGTGGACATTTGACTACTTCAGAAACTTCTCAAGAGGCTTAGCTAATTTAGCACAGGTCTGAGGGCAGGGACAAGAAATATGTTACAGGAATGTTTAGAGGATTCTAAATGGTTTGCCCAAGGCTTAAGTTCTGGAGGGGAATGCCAAAGTAGTAGTGTAGTATATGATAAATAATTCTTAGAGTAAATAGATTTGGGTTGAATGCACTGGGAGAGGTAGGGTAAATCTTTAGAATAGACCGCTTCAATCTGGGGATGGGGGGGAGACAAAAGGGGGTTGTTTTCCCATGACGTTGGAGCACCCAGTCTCACTCCCATTGTCCGATGAGTCTCCAGGAAGGTTCTAAGGTCTAAGCAGGTTCAGATGCTCTGAATCCCAGCTAGTGATTAAGAGTATGTGGAGAATCTTGCTTCTTTCCTTTTCCCGATGCCCTCTGCAAAACAAAACACTAAAGTACTTCATCTTGAAAGTTTCTTCCTTCTCCTTACTAGTGCCCGTGTCTCCCGCTGGATAGTAAGCTCCTTGATGGCAGAGCAAAACTCCTCGCCATTAGCTTTAAAGCAGTCCATCACCTTGCCCCCGCCTACCTCACCTCACTTCTCTCCTTCTACAACCCAGGCCACACACTACACTCCTCTAAGGCTAACCTTCTCACTGGGCCTCGATCTCGCCAATCTCTCCATCGGCCCCTAGCCCACGTCCTGCCTCTGGCCTGGAATGCCCTTCCTCCTCTAATTTGACAATTATTCCCCCATCCTTCATAGCCTTATTGAAGTCCCATCTTCTCCAAGAGGGCTTCCCAGACTATGCCCCATTTTTCCTAATCCCCCACTCCCTTCTGTATTGTCCTGACTCGCTCCTTTTGCTCTTCTCCCCTTCCAGCCCCATAGCCCTTTTGGTCCACATCTGCCATCTGTCTCCCTCGCATCTAGACTGGCAGCTCATTGTGGGCAGAGAATGTTACTGTGTATTGTTGTACTCTCCCAAGTGCTCTGCACACGGTAAGCGCTCAATAAATACGAGTGAATGAATTAATGAATGTCTACTAACTCTACTGTTCTATCCCAAGCAATTAGTGTAGTGCTCTGCAAATAGTAAGTACTCAATAAATATCATTCATTAATTGGAGAATCCTAGATAGAAGTGGTTATATTGTTGTGCAGTTCAAAGGCTCTGAGCTGTAGTTGAGGGTTGTGATATGTTTGGGTGGCTTGGAATTAGGAAAATATATATATATAGAAAGGGATCTTGTATGATTGTTATGTAGCATCTATTGAAAACCCATTTGCTACAATGCAGTATACAAGGAGCTTGGAAAATATAGAATAACAGAGCGACACATTGCCTGCCCACAAGGAGTTTATACTTTAATGGGGAAGAGAAATATAAAATTTTTACAACTATAGTGGCTACTTTCAAAAATATATGAGTGCTAAGAAAGGTGTAAAAAAAATCACGTGCTAGAGATGGCTGAAAGATGAATATAATAATGGTACTTGTTCAGCGCTATGTGCCGGACACTATTCTAAGTGCTAGGGTTTAATCAGATTGGATGCAGTCCCTGTCCCACATTGGGCCCACACTCTTAATCCCCATTTGACAGATGAGGTTACTGAGGCCCAGAGAAGTGAAGTGACTTTCCCAACATCCCACAGCACACATGTGGCAGAGCTGGAAATAGAACCCAGGTCCTTCTGACTTCCAGGCTGGTGCTCTATCCATTAAGCCGCACTGCTTGAGGATGCTGGGAATTTTTTTATGGGTTAATTTCTTTTCCTGAAAAATTATCTCCTCTCATCAAAAAAATGCCATACAAAGCTGGAGCTAATAGGTCTTGTTGACAAATTTACCAGTGATTATGGAATTGATGAATAGAGAGTGGATCTATTTCCGGGCCTCACACAAAAATGTCACAGACCTATGGAGGGAATCGGTGCTCAATACTAGGGGTCACCCATCCTCTTCTTCATCACTAGTCATATTTACTAAGTATTTACTGTGTGCCATATACTCTTCTAAGTGCGTGAGAAAGTGCCACGGAGATAAAAGGCCATCAAGAAGCTTGTACTATAAGGAGACACGAGCAGCACAAAATTATTTAAAATATTCAATAGGTTGCAGCTGAATGTCTGTAAGGATGGTGAAATGAATAAACACACCTACACAATCATGCACTATATATACTTAGTTGACCTATAACACCACCGGAATTAATCGAGCACCTAGTATGTACAGAGCACTGAACTAAGCGCTTGGGAGAGTATGATAGAATTAGTACAGTCGATTATTGCCCTGAAGGGGCTTACAACCTAGTGGGAGAGACAGACGTTAAAATAAACTAAAATCTCAGGTTAAGGAAAACACACAGTAGTACTCGTCCATTTTTTTACAAGCCTAAGGAGGGTCTTTCAATAGCCCAGCATGCTGAGCCTAAACAGTCTGTGTTGTTGGAATCACATTTCCTAGTTTCCTAACAGACTTTCAGCCAGACTGCGAGCCCCCCACGTGAGACAAGGATTGTATTCTACCTCATTGCCGTGCATCTAACCCAGCACCTAGGACAATGCCTAGCACGTAGTAAGTGCTTACAAAAGCCTCAATTATTAAAACAAAGTTAAAACACACATTATAGCAGAACAATTTCTACCCAAGCACTGAGAGTGGCTGATGGGATGATCAGTCCTGAAGTGCTTCCTGGAAGAAGTATCATTTTGGGAAGACTTTGAAGATTGGAGAAGGGGTAAAATTCCAGGGAGGGAAAGGGCTAGTAATCTCCAGAGGCAGAAAGGTGAGACTGAGATATAGTGGGAAGGTGATCTAGGAGGGAGGGGAGAATATATGCTGGAGACTGGCTTGTTAGAAAGCAAATAGAAAACCTTAGAACTTTCATGTTGGATTTTCTTGGACAGAATAATAATAACAATGGCATTTACTGACTAGTTGCCAAGCGATATTTATTAAGCACTCCACGGGGTCACTATGGGTCAGAGATGACTGGACAGCAGAAGACAAGAAAAGACAAGGTGCCAAGCACTGTATTAAGCTCTGGAGTAGATGCAAGACAATCGGATTGGCTGCAGTCCCTGTCTCACATAATAATGTTGGTATTTGTTAAGCGCTTACTATGTGCCGAGCACTGTTCTAAGCGCTGGGGTAGACACAGGGGAATCAGGTTGTCCCACGTGGGGCTCACAGTCTTAATCCCCATTTTACAGATGAGGTAACTGAGGCATCGAGAAGTTAAGTGACTTGCCCAAAGTCACACAGCTGACAAGTGGCCGAGCTGGGATTCGAACCCATGACCTCTGACTCCAAAGCCCAGGATCTTTCCACTGAGCCACGCTGCTTCTCAAATGGAGCTCTCAGTCGAAGGGGGAGGGAGGAGAGGTATTTAATTCACATTTTACAGATGAGAAAACTGAGGCACCAAGAACTTAAATGACTTAGCCAAGGTTACAAAGCAGGCAAATGGCAGAGTCCAGATTAGAATCCAGGTTTCCTGATGCTTAGCTCTTGCCTCTAAACCATGCTGCTTCTCATTGAGATCAATCAATCTGTAGAATGATTAAGGACTTTTCATGTGTCAAACACTGTACTAAGCACTATGGAGGATTCACAGACAGATATTCTCTGGTCCCATTTAGGCTAAAATTGGACATACTTTGTTTTAAAAATCAGGCTTAATTTTTGAAATCGGGCTTAATTAAAGAAAATTAGAAGCAACAGGAGTAAAAATAACAGTTAATTTGTCCTTTCTTCTCCTTTTCTGCAGGGCAGCTCCTGGTCCAAACCATCATAACTTTCCCATCAGCCTAAATGTTGGACTGAGACATCTGTCCAACTCACTATCTACCACGAGAAAAATTTATCTTCTGGAATGACAGTGGTCCTGCAGCCCCGTGGAAGAATTTTCTAGAAGTGAAACTTGATCAGAGAGAAGGTTGCATAATTTCTGTCTGGTGGACGTTTTTGGTGGGGAGGTCTTTATCCCCTAAACACTTTGTCTGAATCTAACTCTGTGTTTAGCATAGCATCTGCAAACAAAAACACACACATGCACATCTCAAGCCCTGTGCTAACTGCTGGGGTAAATATCCGGCAGTCAATTAAACACTATCCTTCTTGTTTTACAAAGGACTCCAGTCTAAACAGACAGACACATAGAACAATAGGAGTGAATGAATACTATTAGCTGAACAATAAGTCTTTAGGCAGGGAGGTCTTTGAGTTACTTTCCCAACCATGGAGCCAATCCAAGCAGAACACTCCCTTGAATAATGTCTGTGAACTTTGTTCTGATCCTGGGAAGCTTGGGAGCATCATAAAAACTGATAGGTATTTACTCATCCTCTAAAATAATAATTTCAGTGTATTAAACAAATATTTGCTTAAGGTAGGTCTTCATTATGGGTCATCATATGCTACACAGTGGCATTGTTGAACCATCTAATTCTGTCCTGCCCTAAATAGATTTTTGTGTCCTAACATTTTACTGACCTGGGGTTTACATTTATGCTTAGCAAATTTACGAGAATTGAAAGAAGAAAACCTGTTCTAGGGCGATAGTTCTTGTGAGTATACTCTTTTAGAAGCTGATTCTTCGAATATAGCCTAAATAAATAAAATTCATTGCTCTGGCACTATTCAATTCAATAGGATATACTATTTTGATATATTAATGATTCTTAAAATATATAAGCATCAAGAATTTAGAAATCTCAAATTATGAATTTCTTTACTAGCCTTATGAAGAAACATCTTCCTCCCTATTTGGAAAAGAGAGTGAGCCATTATTTTACAACTGCAGAACTGGTAGAAAGTACTCATCTCTTTTCAGAGGCTTGATCTCACATCAAATTTTATCTTTAGTTCCTAGCCCAGCTCTTTGACTACTGGAAATGTATTTGCTGGCCGAAAATATAAATCAGTGTAAAGTCTAGAAATTTTCCAGCTCACGGAACTGCACTTTACTAAACTGAGATAGTAATTTTGAAGATAAGGTTTGACATGCACGGTTCCATATGCTTCTTTTCTTGTTCCAATATTTGATTTGTGAGAGGATTAATAGAGCTGTGACATCATCACTGAGAGAAGAAGAGAGACACTCAACGGGAATGTGCTGGAGTAGAAAAATGAAGGCATTCTTTGTAAAGAAATAATATTTCAGCTATTCTCCAGTTTGGGCAGTGGGTTCTGAGCCGGTGGAGTGAGATCATACTTTTTTTTTCTTGGTCTTGTAATTCACTCATCAGCAAACAGAAACTAGTGTCTATTGTTGCATTACTGCAGAAAAATATCCCTTTTGATCCCTGCAGAACAATATAGTTAGATGATCATGTCCTCCCCTTTTGCTTGACTTTCATTCTCTGAAATTTGGGCCCAAAGAATAAAGACAGAATCATTTACAGACAAAAGATAATTGAATCTGCACTCATTTTAGCATGTTTATTTAAATCTGGATATTCTTTTGTTCGTTTTTAACACATCCGTTTCCTTTTCAAAACTGAGGCCACGTTAGGTTAGATAAATAGAAAATTCTTCGCTACTGCCTGTTGATGTTTGTGTTCTGTATGTGTTCAAGACTTGTGACTTGGATTAATGCAAAGTTGTACTCTTCCTGATGTGATTTCAAAATGTACAATACATATTCCAGTTTAGCTCTCAGTCTTTGTGACTATCTGAACCATGAAGAGAGAGATATAATGTGTTAATTCTTGAGTAAACACCAGTATAAAAACAACTTTCCAGAGAAAGGAACAAATTTAATTAGAAAATAAATACCAATACATTGAAAAAATGACTCATTTTTATTCTGGATGAAAACGTAAAATGTCTCTATGATTTTCATGTGATTATTTAGAAACTGCCTTATGCAGTGTTAAGAAACTAAAGCCAAATCAGGCAGCAAAAGATCATTTGTTAGCTGAAGTAACTGGACTTTATCGGTTTCAATGACTTGTTTGTTAGATATAATCACTTTTGCTTAAGAATTTTTTTCTTTAGCTATCTCAATATGCCAATTTAAGTTTATTTCTGAAATGTAATATTTTGCTTTGGAGAACTTGCCCCTTTAGCAACTCAGAATGTATTGTGAAGAATAATGAATACTCAAGTATTCCAATTATTTTGTTGAAAAACTAACAATTATGAAATCATTGTTTTAAAGGCGTAATCTTCTAGTGGGAATATTCAGGTCAACTAGAGCATATTTGAATATTTTAGCCCATGAGCAAAGTTTTATTCAATTTGAATGAATATAACCTTGATTATTTACAACGAAATAGCATGTGTACGATATTTACTCTTCAAATTCTTTTTACTATCTTCTTATGCCAAACTCCCATTTAACCCACGACTCTTCTTTTTTTCTCATTCCCTACAGATTACTGTATCTAGAATGTCAGTAGCAAAGAACATTTGATAAAAATAAGTTTTATATGTTATTTATGAAGAAGACACTTGAAGATTTAATAATTCTTTAAAATATTTACATCTTTCCTACTCTCTTTTAGTTTTACACTGTTTTATGGGTCTTCCCTTGCATTTGATGTGCATTTCAAACTTTAGATTTATAGTTCAACACCTCGCAACAAATTTTGTAAATATTCTTGGGGGCTTGGTCCTGAAACATAAACACTTCTTCCTATTGAAACAGTGAAGAAAAGCAGACCACCTCATTTATTATGTGATCTCCAGAAGGCTAAAGGGATGTTGATTTTTTTTTTCAGAAATATCTTCTTCAGTGTGAAAAATGAAATGTCATCATGCTAAGGTGAATCATAATAAATGTTACGTTTTGGATGACACTGAAAATAAATCTGAGAAAGTGGTGGGAAATATTGGTGACTTTAAAAATCCTCCTGCAGTTTGGAACAGCTTTATAAATTAAACTGCACGCGATGACAGTTTCAGGCAGTGAGTAAACCACTCAGTAGATAATCTCCATAGAAACATGAAAAGTTTAACCATCTCAGACCAAAAGAACACATCTGGACTCAGCTGTTTGATATGTCTAAGGAACCTTTTTATTTTTTCTGTCACAGCAGTGACGAAGGACAATACTGAAAAATTCTATTTCATTTTAAAATGATGTACCTGTACAGATATTAGTAACATCAACGATGGGTTGTTTTCTTCTGAGAAAGCAGTAGTAAATTCAGTTCAAAATGTCTCTAATATTTTCATTTACTGAGTCGGTCATTAAAGTGAAACGATTTGAAATCGTTGTTGATGGTAGTCTTGGCCTCCTTCCCTCAGAGTGGACAGATTGATCTGAGTTGACCAGATCAGGAAGCAGGTTTGTTTGTCAAATGGAGAATCTGTTCTGCCTTCCCAGACTTTTCAAGGTAGTTTGGAAGTGATTCTTGGTAGATGGGAAGATCTGTGATTAGTGGGACCGAAGGAGCCTGCCTTTAGGATGATTTTGCCTCAAACTCCCCTGTTCTTTTTTTTGCCTTCCTCTCTCCCTTTGCTTCTCTCACTCCCATACTCAGCAGAATCAGCTTTTTAGTGTGCCGATTGTCTATCCAAATGGAGACTGCCCAATTCATTGCATCAGAAATCTATTCAGAAAACAAATCCCCCCCTTCTGTTTTATTAATCAGTCAATCGGTTTTAATCAAACTGAGGCCAGCTCAAAAAATTCAGTGGGTTTAATTTTTAAATTATTAGACACTGCCTTCATCTTATCTAAATCAAAACATCCAGTACTCCTTTAAATGTTAGCTTGTTCTTGTAAAGATTGTATATTTCTGACTCCAGTCGTGAAATATCATCTACCTGGAGTCAGGGCTCATGAGTTCGAATCCCAGCTCTGCCACTTGTCAGCTGTGTGACTGTGGGCAAGTCACTTAACTTCTCTGTGCCTCAGTTCCCTCATCTGTAAAATGGGGATGAAGACTGTGAGCCCCATGTGGGACAACCTGATTCCCCTGTGTCTACCCCAGCGCTTAGAACAGTGCTCTGCACATAGTAAGCGCTTAACAAATACCAACATTATTATTATTATTACCTGGCCTAAAGATCACACATGTTACTTTAACACCAAGAGGTAAGACTTCATCTACTTTAATAATTTTGGTGATTAAATTTACCCCGCAAAATGTCCAATGTTTAACCATTCCTCTTTACATTAAGCTGAAAACTCCTAACCATTGGCTTTAAGGCATTCAATTAGCTCTCCCTCTCCTACTTATCCATGCTCTCCTCCCACCACACCCCAGCTCACACCCTTTGTTCTTCTCAAGCTAACCTACTCACTGTACCTTGTTCTTGTCTCTCCCATTGCTGACCTCTTGCTACCTCCCTTCCAGCTGCTGCCTTCAACTCCCTTCCATTTCAAATCTGACAGACTTCTGCTCTCCCCGTCTTCAAAGCCCTTCTGAAATCATATCTCCAAGACATCTTCCCTGATTAATCTCCAATCTTCCCTGTTTATATCCTCCCATCTACTTCTTCGCCACTTCTGCTCTACCAAAGCACTGAAGTACACAACTGCCTTCAGCACATATATACATACCTTGCATGTTCTATTATTTAAGCACTAAGTAATGTACATACCTACTTTCCTTCTCCTTTATATCTGTAAATTATTTTAGTGCCCGTCTTCCCTACAAGATTATAAACTATCTGAGGTCAGGGATTACATCTGCTTACTCTATTATTTTCTACCAAGGTACAGTGTTCTTCCAACAGTGGGCACTCAATAAATATTACTGATTCTTCGACAGTGAGTTTGGCTTCAGATATATAACAAGGGGTACCCTGCTTTACCCAAATAATCTAGTGATAATACGATCTACACATCAATCATTGTTTTAGGTGGAAATTATGGAAAATCGAATCATTATTTTATTGCTCCCATAAAAAGCATGCTGTATCCAGTAACTTGGCATGGCTTTTTAATAATAGTACTTGTTAAGCGCTTACTATGTGCCAAACACTCTTCTAAGCACTGGGGTAGTCACAGGTTAAACAGGTTGGGAGGGGCTATAATAATGTAATAATAATAATGTTGGTATTTGTTAAGCGCTTGCTATGTGCAGAGCACTGTTCTAAGCGCTGGGGTAGATACCAGGTCATCAGGTTGTCCCACGTGAGGCTCACAGTTAATCCCCATTTTACTGATGAGGTAATTGAGGCACCGAGAAGTGAAGTGACTTGCCCACAGTCACACAGCTGACAAGGGGCAGAGTCGGGATTCGAACACAAGACTTCTGACTCCCAAGCCTGGGCTCTTTCCACTGAGCCACGCTGCTTCTCTGAGTAAAGGGAGTAAGTCAGGGTGAAGCAGAAGGGAGTGGAAGGAAAGGAAATGAAGGCTTAGTCAGGGAAGACTTGTTGAAGGACATGTGAGAAGCAGCATGGTGTAATGGTTAGAGCACGGGCCTGGGAGTCAAAAGGTTATGGGTTCTAATCCTGACTCTGCCACTTGTCTGCTGTGTGATCTTGGGCAAGTCACTTCATTTCTCTGGGCCTCAGTTACCTCATCTGGAAAATGGGAAGTAAGAGCCCCACGTGGGACAGGGATTGGGTCCAACCTGATTTGCGCATATCCACCCCAGTGCTTAGTGCAATGCCTGCCACATTAAAAAATACCATTCAATTAAGATTTAGAAGGTGGGGAGAGTAATTGTCAAGCAGATATGAAGAGGGAAGGCATTCCAGGCCAGAGGCAGGATTTAGACTAGAGGGCAGCAGTGAGACAGATGGGGCAATAAGGTACAGGGAGAAGGTTAGCACTAAAAGTGTGAAGTGTGTGGTCTGGGTTGTAGTAGGAGACCAACGAGGTGATCCTTTCTGATCTCCCAACCTCTCCCAATCTCCTGTCTCTCCCCACTTCAGTCTATACTTCACTCAGCTGCCTGGATTATCTTTCTATAGAAATGTTCTGGGCATTTCTCCAGTGGTTGCTTATCAAACCTTCGTATGAAGCAAAAGCTGTCCATCCCCTTGCCCCGTCCTACCTTATTTCCCTTATCACCTTCTAAATCCCAACCCACAAACCCCACTCCTCTGCCGCTGACCTCCTCACTGGGCCTCATTCTTGCCTGTCCCGCTGTCTACCTCTGGCCCACATCCTACCTCTGGCCTGGAATGTCCTCCCTCCTCACATCTGCCAAAATAGCTCACTTCCCCCCTTCAAAGTCCAATTTAAAGCTCACCTCCTCCAGGTGGCCTTCCCAGACTGAGCCTTCTTCCTCTGCTTCTCCCCTCCCCATCACCCTGACTCCCTCCCTCTTCTCTACCCCCTCCCTGCCTGACAGCACTTGTGTAGATATGTACATATTTATTATTCTATTTGATTAATGATGTGTATATATCTATAATTCTATTTGTTTATTTTGGGGATATTGTTGCCTGTCTACTTGTTTTGTTTTGTTGTCTATCTCCCCCCTTCTAAACTGTGAGCCCATTGTTGGGTAGGGATTGTCTCTATCTGTTGCTGAATTGTACTTTCCGAGCACTTAGTACAGTGCTACGCATACAGTAAGTGTTCAATAAATACACGAATGAGTTGAATGAATGAATGAGGAGGCAAGGTGGTTGAGTGCTTTAAAGTCAGTGGCTTTCTTTGAGGGTTTTCTGTGAGGGCTGTGAGGGTGAGAAAGTGAGGGCTTTCTGTTTGATATGGAGGTGGATGGGTAACAGACGGGTGGAGGTTCTGGAGGAGTGGGGAAACACGTTTTGAACATTTCTGTAGAAAAATGATCTGGGCGGTGAAGTGAAGTAAGGACTGCAGTCGGGAGAGACAAGAGGCAAGAAGGTCTGCAAGGAGGCCGATACAGTAATTAAGGCGGGACAGGATAAGTGCTCGGAGTAATGTGGTGACAGTTCGGATGGAGAGGATAGGGCAGATTTTAATGACACTGTGAAGGTCAAACTGACAGGATTTAATAATGGATTGAATATATGGGTTGAATGAGAGAGACGAGTCAAGTATAATGCCCTGGTTAGGGGCTTGTAAGTCTGGAAGGATGGTGGTGCCATCCACATGATGGAAAGGTCAGGGGAAGGACAGGGTTTGGGGGGGAAGATATGGAGTTCAGGTTTAGATATGTTAAGTTTAAGGTGATGGTGGGACATCCAAGTAGAGATGTTTTGAAGGCAGGAGGAAATATGAGACTGCTGACTGGGTAAGAGATGAGGGCTGGGATGTAGATTTGGGAATCATCTGCATAGAGGTGGTAGCTGAAGTCGTGTGAACGAATGAGTTCTCCAAGGGAGTGGGTGGAGATGGAGAATAGAAGGAGGCACCCACAGTTAGGGGGTGGGAGACAGAGGGGAGGTCAGTGAAACAGACCGAGAATGAGTGGCCAGAGAGATAGGAGGAGAACCAGGAGAGGTGCCTCCCCGAAGCCGAGGTTGGATAAAGTTTCATTCATTCATTCACTCATTCAATCGTATTTATTGAGCGCTCACTGTGTGCAGAGCACTGTACTAAGTGCTTGGAAAGTACAATTTCAGGAGAAGGAGATGGTCGACAGTGTCAAAGACAGTTTAGAGATCGAGGAGGATTAGGATGGGGTAGAGGCCATTAGATATGGTAGGAAGGAGATCATTGGTGACTTTTGATAGGGCTGTTTCTATGGCGTAAAGATAAACTGTCAATACCATTTTACAGATGAGACAACTGAGGCACAGAGAAAGTGACTTGCCCAAGGTCACATATCAGACTAGAGGTGGAGCCGGGATTAGAACTCCTGTCTTCCTGACTCACAGGCCCATTCTCTATCCATTATGCAACACTGCTTCTCCTTTCACCAATTCACCATTGCTTTTTCCTTTTCTGCCTCTTTTCCCTCTTTTTACCTCCCTCTTCCTCTTCAGACTTGTGCATCAGAAGAACTGAATTCTTATCTTGGCTCTACCATCTACTTGCTGGGTAACCTTGGGCAAGTCCCTTACCTTCTTTGGACTTCAGTTTTCTCATCTCTAAAATGGTAATTAAAAACTGTTCTCCTACCCCTTTAGTGTGTGAGCCTTGTCGGGGTCAGAACTGTGCCTTATCTAATTACCCTATATCTACCCCATCACTTTACACAGAGCTTGGTACAAAGTAAGTGCTCAACAAATACCAGTATCATCATTCCTCTTCTCCTTGTCCCCTCTTCCAAATAGTGGCAAAAATTAGGAAAATCCTCTTTATCATCTGCCCCATATGACAAGTGCTGAGGGACATTTTTGGCTTTCTACTATATAGATAATATTAACCAAATTGGAGAGATACACTGTTACGAGAAGCAGCATGGCCTAGGGGAAAGATCACGAGTCTGGGAGTCAGAGGACCTGGGTTTTAATCCCAGCACTGTCGATTCCTTGCTGCATGACCCTGGGCAAATCACTTCACTTCTCTGGGCCTCAGTTCTGTTCTCCTTCCTACTTAGACTGTGAACCCCAAGAGGGACAAAGAATGTGTCCAACCTAATTAAATTGTACTTACCACAGCACTTAGAACAGTGTTTGACACATAATAAGTGCTTAACAAATACCATTAAGAAAAACCAACCAAGAACAAAAGGAAAAAAACCAGGAGGTTCCATCTTACGTAGTTAAGTATTGACTTATTCTTTCATTCAATTCATTCAATTTTATTTATTGAGCACTTACTGTGTGCAGAGCACTGTACTAAGGTCTTGGAAAGCACAGTAAAGAGAGATAATCCCTGCCCTTGTCGGGGTTACAGCCTAGAGGGAGGCAAACAGACATCAAAGCAAGTACCTCTGAGCAAGTGTAACCTCCACTACAAAAATTGAGAGACATGCTCATAAGCTGGAGAAAATTTTTTTCTATTTGATCATATTTACTATTTTCCAAAGTGAGGGAAAGTCCAATCCTTTCCATAAATCTTCAGTTCCCAAATACACCCAAACTCAGAGTCATACAAATGCCTATCTGGAATGAGCTATTATCGTTTTCATTGTTGTACAAGTTAATGAGCCTTAATTTTCTTATCATGCATACAGTAATGCAGTCTTTTCTGACTTTGAAGGAAATATGTGCTGTAAATTTAAATGAAAACCTCTACTCGCTCTGAAGTGGCAAATAATAACAATGCATCATTCTTTTAAAGAGCATTTCATTATTAGATGCAACCAAATATACTGCTTGTTATACATCACTTAATTGTTATGTATTTAAAATGAGAAATATTTCTAATATTCTTTTCAAGCTTTCATATACTTCAAATTTATTATGTCAGTTGTTAGCCACTATGACATCACAAGATGAATTCAAAGCAATGATTACTTTAGCATTTAAAGCACTTGGGAGTGCACCAATTATTCAGGCTGCTAAGTGAAAGTAAAAATGTCAGTTTAGCTATCTATAATCCTGTACTATTTAAAGGTTCATGAATTACACATGGGGCAGATAGAAATAGAGAAACTGAGTTTGACTAAAAGACCTTTTCTGCAGAAAATTTGCTGAAACGGTTTCTTTTAATGTATTCTAGTGATCAATCAACTTGATTTGAAATGCTAGAATTATTTAAAGGCTGTACTTTGAATTTACTCTGAACTCAAAGCACTTTTATATTTATTACAACAAGTGAGTAAATAGCGCATGCTTTTAATATGTCGTCTTGGAGAATTTAAGTCACTACTTCTTAGTATCAGCTATGTAGACTCCATTGACTTATATGATTAAGAGATTGCCTCCTCCAATATAATGGATGTGCTCTTATTTTTGGAATTTAAATCTTTGAGAAGCGGGGTGGTCTAGTGGAAGAGCTTGGGTAAGCAAGTCAGAGGACCTGGGTTCTAATCTAATGTTCAATGGCTCCTCATCCTTCTCTGTAACAAACAGAAGCTCCTTACCATTGACCTTAAGGCCCTCGATCAACTCTCCTGCTTCCCCCTAACCTCATTCCTCTCCTTCTATAGGCCAGATCAGACACTTTGCTCCTAAATAATAATTATGGTTTTAAGTGCTTACTCGTGCCAGGCACTGTACGAAGCGCTGGGGTGGACACAAGCAAATCGGGTTGGAGACAGTACTTGTCCCACGTGGGGCTCTCAGTCTCAATCCCCATTTTACAGATGTGGCAACTTAAGCACAGGGAAGTGAAGTGACTTGCCCAAGGTCACCCAGCAGACAAATAGTGGAGTCGGTATTAGAACCCATGACCTTCTGACTCCCACACCTGTGCTCTATCCACTAGACCACGCTGTACCTCTAATGATCGCTCACACTCATCCTCCGTCCTGCCTGGAACTCCTCTCTTTTTCATAACCAACAGGCTATCATTCTCCCCACCTTCAAAGCCCTATTACAATCACATCTCCTCCAGGAAGCTTGCCTTGACTACTTCTCATCTCTTCATCCTATTCTCCTCCCTTTTTCATGGCCTATGCACTTGAGTTTGTGCCCCTAAATACTTTGATAATCACTCCACAGCACCGGACTGAGTACTGGAATGGCCTCCCTCCTCAAATCCTGCAGAGAGTGACCCACCTCCTATTCAAAGCCTCATTGAAAGCACATCTCCTCCAAGAGGCCTTCCCTAAATCCTCCTTTCCTCTACTCCCACTCTCTTCTGCATCACCCTCACTTGTTCTCTTCATTTATCCCCCCTCCCAGCTCCACAGCACTTACGTCCACATCTGTCATTTATTTATTTCATTTCTAGACTGTGATCTTGTTTTTAGGCAGGGATTGTCACTGTTTATTGTTGTACTGAACTTTGTATTGTACGAGAGCTTAGTATAGTGCTCTACACATAGCAAGTGCACAGTAAATTTGATTGAATAAATGAATGAACTTATGCACATATGCCCATACTCTGTTACTTCTCGTATCTGCAACTGACATTAATATCTGCCTCTAGGTTGCAAGCTTTTCAATGACCAGGATAATGTCCACCAATTCTGTTGTATTGTACACTCTCTCAAGCACGTAGTATAGCGTTCCACATACCGTGAATTTTCAATAAATGTCATTCAATCAATCGATCGATCGTATCCTTTGAGTGCTTACTCCGTGCAGAGCACTGTACTAAACTCTTGGGAGAGTTCAGAGTTTACAGCTTACCATTCATTGATTGGCCTTCTCTACACCTCAGTTTCCTCATCTGTAAAATGGGGATTAAATACTGTTGCCCCTTTTCCTTAGACTGTGACTAGAAGTACGGCGTCCACTCTGAATGTATTGTTTATACCCCAGATCCTCGTACCAGTGCTTGGCACACAGTAAGTACTTAATAGATACCACTATTATTATTTGGCTATATTAAGTGTAATAATTAGTCTAAAAAAGCCCATCATCATCCCTTATTTGAAATCGCTTTCTTTCCTTCAAATCGATGACTTACTATATAAGAAATACTGTACACTGCCCTGTCCAAACATTTCTATCATGTAGATTAGTACAGACCTAAAACAGACTGAATCAATTGGATTCTATTAAATGAAGTGGAAACATCACTCTTAGGACCACCCGATGCCTTTTAGTTCCTCATTTTCAATTCTGAGATTTTTTTAAATTTTCGTGAGAATTAAGTATTTACCACACCTGGAGCATTGCAATGGCAGTGTCTGATCATCCCAAGCGTTTAGTACAGTGCTCTGCACATAGTAAGTGCTCAATAAATAAATACTATTGAATGATCTATTTAACTTGTACCTACCCCAGTGTTTAGAACAATACCATTAAACAATACCATTAAAAAAACCACGAAACATTTTCCTGTAACTTACGGAGTTCCTCCACTCCCCATTTTAGGCCCTTTCTAGCAAGACAGAAGGGATCATAGTCACTGTGGGACATTTGGTATCCAAGCATCCAGGAGCAGGAGAATTTTCAGTGGAATTTCGGATTCATTAGGAAAATGAACACAGCTAATGGAGAAATGTTGTGCCTGATAGCAAACTAAATTGTGGTATTTGTTAAGCGCTTACTATGTGCAAAGCAATGTTTTAAGCGTTGGGGGATACAAGGTGATCAGGTTGTCCTACGTGGGGTTCACAGTTTTAATCCCCATTTGACAGATGAGGGAACTGAGGCACAGAGAAGTTAAGTGACTTGCCCAAGGTCACACAGCTGACCAGCGGCAGAGCCGGGATTAGAACCCATGACCTCTGACTCCCCAGCCCGCGTTCTTTCCACTGAGCTGCGCTGCTTCGCTGCAAATGGGGGGGGGGCTCTTCTTATTGCAGCCCCTTAAGTTCTCATGGAGCAACATCTGTATCTGAAGCCAATTGGAGAACTTGGGCTATGAGGTGGATTGGATCATCTAAATCAGAGATTTGAGGTCACTAAACTTCTCCTTCACCTCTCGGGATTGCACCTGGAGAGTTTCCAGTCCTCTACCAGTCTTGACTATGGGAGGGAGAGTCAAGCAGAGGCCTGTCCATTCCATGCCTAGCTTGGCCAGTGTCTAGCGAGTGGCAGACCATCTGCTACAAGTCAAAACTCACCTGTGCTGGGCAGCAGTGGCATGGGAGAGAGTCGAGGGTGGAGACTCAGGTTTACTTAAGTGGAAGGAGGCGATGGTAAACAGCTTTCAATTTTTTACCCAGAAAACCTTATGGATACCCCATCGGAATGATTGCAGATGGAGGTGCGGCGTTCTGGGAGAGATGTGTCCATGGTGTCACTAAGGGTCAGACAAGACTCGACAGCATAAGACAACAACAAACTTCTCCTGGTCTTGGATCTCATTCTGTTGGCAAAAACAGGGGACTGGTCATTGCCAGCTAATTATACCAATGGTCTCTATTATAAGGTTGACTGGAAAATATCTTATCAACCCATTTCCCTTAGTGCACTGGAATTTGGGCTATTGATGATGATGATGATGGTATTTGCTAAGCGCTTACTATGTGCCAAACAATGTTCTAAATGCTGGGACTTGTATACCCATGTTGTCCCACATGGGTCTCAGTCTTAATCCCCATTTACAGATGATGAGACTGAGGCCCAGAGAAGTTAAGTGACTTGCTCAAGGTCACGCAGCAGGCAATTCATTCATTCATATTTATTAAGTGTTTCGTGGAGTCAAGTGTAGAACCCAGGTCCTCTGATTCCCAGGGTCATGCTCTTTCAGGAAAATGGGAGAAACTGGAGGCTGTGGGAGATGGAATGGGAATTGTTAGTGGGTTTGGAATGAGGGACCAGGATGTAGAGCAGAAGTGGGAATAGTGTGAGTATATGCTTGAACTTTTCATTTTGAAGGTGAACCTCCAGAAAAACCCATATATTTGCTTCCTGATGTGTACTTTGCCCCATGTGGCTAGAGCCCGGTCGCTGCTTTGGCAAACTTAGTAAGCAGCATGGTGTAGTGGCTAGAGCCTGGTCCTGGAAGTCAGAAGGTCATGAGTTCTAATCCCTGCTCTGCCACTCATCTGCTGTGTGATCTTGGGTAAGTCACTTCACTTCTCCGTGCCTCAGTTCCCTCATCTGTAAAAATGGGGATTGAGACTGTGAGCCCCACGTCTACAGGGACTGTGTCCAACTCGATTTGCTGGTATCCACCCCAGCTCTTAGTACAGTGTCTTACATATAGTAAGTGCTTACCAAATACCATTATTATTATTATTACTATTATTATTACATCCTGAGATGTTACCCTGGGCTCAAAACACCCAGGGAAGAGCAGCTAGAATATTACTAACTGGAACAAATGCCCAATTCTTTGTCTTTCTTGCAAAGTGAATAAATAGTTTAGGTCATTCAAAAATATTTAGACCGTGAGCTCCATGTGGGACAGGGACTGTGTCCATCCTGATTAACGTGTATCTAGTCCAGCACATGGAACACTGCTTGACATATAAGTGCTTAACAAAGGCCATGATAATAATAATAAAACACTCTTTTTTTCTAGTTTAGGGTACTGTGGCCAATCACGAGCTATTATGTGAGAAAACAAATATGTGTCCCCAAAGACATCAAACTTATGTAATCTATATAGACTATTATCTTCCTTTTTATGGAAGATTTGGAACTATTTATTAATGATAGATAAAGGAATACTCCAAAGTAGACAAGGACAAATCATTTCCATTAGGCAGAACAAGGAATAACAAACCTGCACCAAGAATAATATCTGTATATATCTATTATTTGTTTATATTCATTTATTTATTTTGTATTTATTTATCTATATTAATGTCTGTGTCCCCCCTCTGGACGGTGAGTTCCTTGTGGACAGGAATGTGTCTATTTATAGTTATATTGTAATGATAATAATGGTATTTGTTAAGTGCTTACTATGTGCCAAGCACTGTTCTAAGCGCTGATAAAAATGGTATTTGTTAAGCACTTACTATCTTCTAAGCACGGGGCTGGGACTACTCGGGCTCATTCCACCGTGGGGAGCTGAAAGTCCTTCTGGAAGAAAGCATCCTGCTCTGCTACCTCAAGGCCCAAGTGCTGGCCCAGCTTCAGGCCAAGCAGCACAAGATGGTGGTCACGGGCCCCTTGGGGATGAGTCCCAAGGCCAGGGCCGCCCTGGAGGCCGCCACCGGGGACATGGCCACGCTCAACTGGAATGTGAGTCCCCTGGCAGGGCTGGCGGGGGGGACGGAAAAAGTGTGGAGCGGTTGGGGCGAGGGAGGATGGGGCTGGGGAGGCCTCCTCCCTCCTCCCCCAACTTGTGAAGCAGAGCAGACACTTGTGTTTATTTGTACATATTCATTATTCTTTTTATTTTATTAATGATGTGTACATATCTATGATTCAGCGTGGCTCACTGGAAAGAGCCCGGGCTTTGGAGTCAGAGGTCATGGGTTCGAACCCCGGCTCTGCCACTTGTCAGCTGTGTGACTTTGGGCAAGTCACTTAACTTCTCGGTGCCTCAGTTCCCTCATCTGTAAAATGGGGATTAAGACTGTGAGCCCC
The DNA here is from genome assembly GCF_004115215.2 of Ornithorhynchus anatinus. Classification (NCBI taxonomy): domain Eukaryota; kingdom Metazoa; phylum Chordata; class Mammalia; order Monotremata; family Ornithorhynchidae; genus Ornithorhynchus; species Ornithorhynchus anatinus. Next base: position 6,230,579 of record NC_041728.1, on the reverse strand, counting down.
ACGTGGGACAATCTGATTCCCCTGTGTCTACCCCAGCGCTTAGAACAGTGCTCGGCACATAGTAAGCGCTTAACAAATACCAACATTATTATTATGATTATGATTCTATTTATCTATTTTGATGGAATTGATGCCTGTCTACTTGTTTTGTTGCCTATCTCCCTCTTCTAGACTGTGAGCCCGTTGTTGGGTGGGGATTGTCTCTATCCGTTGCCGAATTGTACTTTCCAAGCGCTTAGTACAGTGCTCCGCACACAGTAAGCCCTCTATAAATACGGTTAAATGAATGAATGAATACAAGGTAATCAGGTTGTGTCACATGGGGCTCACAGTCTTCATCCTCATTTTGCAGATGAGGTAACTGAGGCACAGAGAAGTTAAGTGGCTTGCCCAAGGTCACACAACAGAGAGGTGGAGGAGCCGAGATTAGAACCCATGTCTTCTGACTCCCAAGCCCGTGCTCTTTCCGCTAAGTCACGTACTCTTCCAAGAGCTTAGTACAGCGCTTTGCACACAGTAAGCGCTCAATAAATGATTGAATAAATGAATGAATAATTGAAATAAAAAATTAAGAAAATCTTCTTAGGATAGTGAAGTACCATCGAAAAGGGCAGAAGTCAGCCGCCTCAGGGAGCATTGATCAAGGATTGGGGCTAAAGGGTCAATCCTATAAAATGGAAGGAGGAGGAAGATGCCAGAAGTGAGAAATTACCTTCCTATCCAAAGGACTTTACACTTACCTAATAATACTAGATATTGTTTTCTATTATATCTATTATTATTATCTATTATCATTATTATTATTGAGAGCTCACCTCCTCCAGGAGGCCTTCCCAGACTGAGCCCCCCTTTCCCTCTGCTCCTCCTCCCCTCTCTTTCCTCCTCCTTCCCATCCTCTGCTCTTCCCCCTTCCTCTTCCCTCGGCACTGTGCTTATATCCATATATTATTTATTACCCTATTTATTTTGTTATTGAGGTGTATGTCTCCGTAATTCTATTTATCTTGATGATGTTGTCTTGTTTTATTTTGTTTTGCTTTGCTGTCTGTCTCCCCCATTTAGACTGTGAGCCCGTCACTGGGCAGGGATCGTCTCTATCTGTTGCCGAATTGTACATTCCAAGCACTTGGTACAGTGCTCTGCGTATAGTAAGTGCTCAATAAATACTATTGAATGAATGAATGATCACCCCACTCCTCAAAAAACTCAGGTGGTTGCCCATCCATCTCTGCATCAAACAAAAAAGCCTCACCCTTGGCTTTAAAATAGTCCACCACCTTGCCCCGTCCTACTTCACCTCGTGACTCTCCTTCTACAATCCAACCTGCACGGTTAGGTCCCTAGTGCTAACCTTCTCACTTTGCCTCACTCTCGCCTGTCTCCCCTCCAAATCCCTGGCCCACGACCTGCCTCTGGCCTGAAACACCCTCTCTCCTCAAATCCCACAATGACACTCCCCCTCTTCACAGCCTCATTGAAGGTCCATCGCCTCCAAGCAGTCTTCCCAGACTAGGCCCCCCCCTTTCCTCTTCTCCCACTCCCTTCTGCATCACCCCGACTTGCTCCCTTTATTCTTCCCCTGTCATAGCCCCATAACACACATAGACATAACTATAATTTATTTATCTGTACTGATGTCTACCTCCCCCTACTAGACTGTAAGCTCACTGTGGGCAGGGAATGTATCTGTTTACTGTTCTATTGTATTTTCCCAAGTGCTTAGTGCAGTGCTCTGCAAACAGTAACCACTCAATAAATACGATTGAATGAACGAATAATAATGATTGTATTATTTGCTAAGCCCTTACTATCTGCCAGGCACTGTTTTAAGCATTGGGGTAGATACAAGCAAATCGGGTTGGATGCAGTCCCTGTTCCACAGTGGGGCTCACATTCTCAATTCCCATTTTACAGTTGAGGGAACTGAGCCACAGAGAGTTAGGTGGCTAGCCCAAGGACACACAGCAGACAGGAGTCGAGATTAAAATCCAAGTCCTTCTGACTCCCGGACTCACCATACTGCTTCCTAAAGAAGCATCAGTGTTCCACAGCATCTTAGAAGGCAAAACGTAAAGAGCGTTACCTCAGAGAGGAGCCTCAGGGAGAAGACGATGAGAGAAAATCAGACTGGGATTTTCTGCTGAATAAGCTAACGTTGGGATTTACTGCAAACATTGGGACTTTTCAAATGCCAATTAATTATTAGGCTCCTCCACTTGCCTGCTGTGTAACTTTGGATGTCATTTTCCCTCTCTGCGCCTCAACTACATTATCTATAAAATTGGGATTGAGATTGTGCGACTCACATAGGACAGGGACTGCGTCCAACTGGATTTGCTGGTATCCACCACAGTGCTTAGTACCGTGCCTGCCACATAGTAAGGAATTAACAAATACCATTGTTGCTAGGGATCTTTGCTTATCTATTAAGAAACATAGGCTATGGCTGGGAAGTATTGCATCTTAGACCCAGCCTATGGTTTAAAAGAACTATGTTGGATTTGCTATCCTTCCAATCTAACCATGCCCACATTTTAACTGTGGGCAGAGAAGTTGATATAATTTTCCTGTATTTGTCTAATCATCAGAAGTTTGTTGCTGGACCAGTTGTGCCTGAGCGTGCATTTTAAGCAACCTCCAGCGTTCCTTCAATTTGGGTGCAGGATTCAGTATGGATGTCATGACAGCAGATGCTAGTAAAAGGCTGAATGCAAGTACTTAAAGAGATTAAGCCATGTTAAGCCATTGTAAACCATTATAAACCATTGTAAACCACTATAAGGCATTGTAAAAAGTTAAATGGAAGGGAAAAACATTATGTTACCGTTGAAGTGTATGATCTACATGGAAGGAGAGTAGAACATGTGTGCATTCGATAGCCTGTGGATGTAAAATATTGACCAAGTCCTGAAGTTGGATTTCTTTATTTCTCAAAATCGTTAGAACAATTTAAGTTTATATTTCATTAAGGAAACATCTGATACATTATCAGGCAGTTCAAGACAAAGGAAGTAAGTTAGAGGAAACAAAATGAAATGCATCTTGCAAAGGCTGAGCCATAAGGTCTGCTAGGTTTGAAATCTTTAGTTCAAAAAGGATTGAATTATTCTAGTATTAAGGAACAATTAAATTTGCAAAGGGAAAAAATGCAAATTGCTTTCTAGGTATAATCAGTTAGCTGAGCTCAAAGTACATCAAACCCCATAAAACACTTCTAGAAGACTAAGGTAAATTTAATTAAGACAATCCAGTATTCACAGGCTTAGATAGATGCATTGAAATTTAAAGTTAAATTATAACTTAAATATACTATTTTCAATCGCTGGTAGGACAAGGTATCTCCAGGGCAGATGTATTAACCTCACTAGTATTTATGCAGGCTTCTTAATTGTTATAAAAACATATATTTTGGTACAATTATCATTAACCTACAAACAATAACCATCTGCATGTTTAAAGTGGATGCAGTGCTTGTTATTATAGACCACTTTCAGGGCTGTTGATTTAGTATGCTGTGTTTTTAACACAAATGAAATCCACTCTGCATTTTCCATTTAAAATGCATAAGGCAAAGTGCATCATAACAGGATGTAACTACGTATTAATCAAATTAGCACAACACTTCAAAGGCTCTAGCTTTTTACCGGGCTACTGTTAGATCACAATTCATGAAGGAAAGAAGCAGTATAATGAAAGCCTTGGAAAGGGTGCTGTTTATTTTCTTTCCAGAAAGATATAGTGGGGGTTAATTTTCATGACGGGAAAAATGTAGAGAAAGAGTAACAGTAAGCATTAAGCTAAAGTGCAATAAATGGAATGTGAAATACAGTGATGCCTTTGCTACTGATAAACATAAATTTTGTAATTATTTGATGACACCACAGAACTCCAGTGACCTATTGTTAAATTATTCAAACTTCGTGATCCAGGCTTAGAAACACTAGAATATTCAATATTCAGATTCAGAAAAAAGGCCACTCAGATGATTTGTTTTTCTTGTGCCTGGAGTGTAATTTAGAGCTTTTGGTATACAGACCTAATTACTAGTAATGCATACTTATTTAAATTGGGGCCATTTTAATTAAATAATGATTGGTCTAACAATTAACGATCACATCATATTGTTCTTAAAAGTGCACATAATGCATTACTGCCACAAAAGCAACATCATATAGTTGAACTTTAGAAAAATTCAAGGAGGAATTGAGATTAAATGGAAAACTCAAATCAAATAGATGGTTGGTTTGTGTTCACATGGTTTATGCAATAGTATGTACAACTGTTCACCTTTTCCCTGTCTGTTCTAATCCTGGATAACACTTGTAAGGGAGTACATGCCAAAGAAACCATGTGCTAGTCATGATTTTTCTGTTTGAAGGCATAGAAAAAAGAAGAGACGTTTTGGCTCTATTCCTCCTTTTGCATAAGGGGGAGCGATAGCTAAGGCTTCTTACGGACAAGGAGTGGGGGAAAAAAAAACAGAGGAACAGTTTTGACACCGATCTAAAACCATGTTGTAATCATCAGCAGCAGGATTTATTGAGCATCTAATATGTTCAAAGCACTGTACCAATCTTTTGAGAATAAGCCAAGCACTGTTCTAAGCGCTGAAGTAGATACAGGGTAATCAGGTTGTCCCACATGGGGCTCACAGTCTTAATCCCCATTTTACAGATGAGAGAACTGAGGCACAGAGAAGTTAACTGACTTGCCCAAGGTCACACAGTGGCAGAGCTGGGATTAGGACCCATGACCTCTGACTCCCAAACCCAGGCTCTTTCTATTAAGCCACGCTGCAGTGCTCTGCAGCCAGTAAACACTCAGTAAATATGATCTACTGACTGACTGGTGACAGAACATTTCAGTTTTGCTATTAAGAATGATCTCAACCCCAGAATAATTGATAATTGTATTATCCACTTATTTATCAGTTATAATGTGAGAAATAAATAAATGACAGATATGGAGATAAATGTAGAGGGGCTGGGAGGGGGGATGAATAAAGGGAGCAAGTCAAGGCGATGCAAAAGGGAGTGGGAGAAGAAGAAAGGAGGGATGAGTCAGGTGGTCTCTTGGAGGAGATGTGCCTTCAGTAAGGCTTGAAGATGGGGAGAGACATTGTTTGTCAAATCTGAGGAGAGAGGGAGGGAAGGAGGCAGAGCGTGGGCAAGAGGTTGGCGGTGAGATAGATAAGATGAAGGTACAGTGAGAAGTTTGGCATTAGAGGAGCGAAGTGTGCTGGCTGGGTGGGAGTAAGAGAGTGGGTTCTCCTTGGCATGTGCTAGGCCATGCTCCTCTTACAGTCCACAGAGGAATTAAAGCACAGCAACTTCATGGCAGCTTGCCCCAGATTTTGGGACATTGGATTTTCACTTGCACTTTAAGAGCACATATGGGAACCTCACGCACCCTTTATCCCCATCCAATGCAACCATGCCCTATAACTGACTTCACACCTACTCCATTTTCCCCCAGCATTAAATCTTTTTCTGCATATATGCTGCACCTGAGAGGAACAGAAACCCATATTATGGCTTACATACTTCAACACGAACGGAGTATAAAGGACTTTATAGCTACACTTCTATTTTCATTATCTAAGTGGATTCATAAAAGCACACCTTCTTTTGGAGAAGCAAAAAACATCTGGAATTTATGTTGAGAGAACCTGCCTTGACAGGATCTATTTGACATGCACGTCGACGGCTGTGAGGAAATGATTAGAGGAAGTGTCATCCTAAGTTATGGGGCTGCCCACCAAATAGGAGATCTAAGCAGTCTGGTTGACTTTATGCTAAGAAGCTTTAAAATATGAAAGATGAAATGGACAGTTGTTGAAAAGACATCGAAATCAACGTGATAACCGATAAATAAGTGGATAATACAATTATCAATTATTCCGGGGTTGAGATCATTCTTAATAGCAGAGCTCAAATGTTTGGTCACCAGTCGCTCAGTAAATCATATTTATTGAGCACTTACTGTGTGCAGAGCACCATACATAAGTGCTTGGTAGAGTATAATCTAACAAAATAGCAGGCACATTCCCTGCCCATAATGAACTTACAGTCTACAGACCCCTAGTTTGTCACCAGAACCCCTAGTTTGTTTAGTGTGAATTTACAGTATTTTTATTTAGTTATATTCATATTTATTTATATTTCAGGGGGCCCTAAAAGATCAACCGCTATCATTGGTAAACCAGGCTTATATTGCCAGAGACATTGGAACTCATTTGAGTATAAATAACAGATTCTTTTTCTCAGCTGAACTCAGAATTTTCCCCAAGTGAGAATACTCTCACGTAGAAGTGCAGTGTATAGCTTGGAGAAGTGGGTTGAGAAAATTAAATCATTTCACTGAAACTGAACATGTCTTACGAACCCATGAAAATAACCAGACCCTGAAGGAATTTAGTTTAATCCCTAAAAATGAAAAGTAATATCCACATTGGGTAGAGCTTTAAGTCAGCTGTAACATCGCTAATCTGACAGTGCAAGAGAAAATACTGTGCTCGTACATGGATCACTCAAACAGGCAATTACAATATATTATCAGGTGAATTCTGTTGTGAATTTGCCGTATCAGTGAAAATTCTTGTTCTATGTAATCAACCACGGGAGGGAATGTGGCCTAATGGAAAGAGCACCAGACTGGGAGATAGATGTATTTGCTTGTTATTATATTATTATTAATAGTAATAATGATAATAACAAGAGTACTTGTTAAGCACTTGTTAAGCAAACACTGTTCTAAGTCCCTCTCCCAGACGGGGCTCACGCTCAATCCCCATTTCGCATATGAGGTACCCGAGGCTCAGAGAAATTAAGTGACTTGTCCAAGGTCACGCAGCAGACATGTTGTGGAGCAGGATTTAGAATCCAGGTCCTTCTGACTCCCGGACCTGTTCTCTATCCACTAAGCCACGTTGTTTCCTCTGTGACCTTAGACAAGGCACTTAATTTTTCTGTGCTTCAGTTTCCTCTCTGTAAAACAGGAATAAAATGTCTTTTCTCCTTACCTGTTAGACCGTGAGTCCTGTCCAGAACAGGAACTGTGTCTGATCTGATTATCTTGCATCTTTCTACCCTAGCACTTAGCCCAGTTCTTGAACAGGGTATTACAGTATATTATCAGGTGAATTCCGGTATGCATTTGTCATATCATTGAAAACTGTGGTCTTCAAGAATTCTTGTGTCAGTTAAAATTATTGTCCTATAGAACTATGGGAGGGAATGTCGCTTAGTGGAAAGAGCCCTGGACCTGGAAATAGATGTACTTGCTTCCGTATGAGCTTGGATGAGTCACTTAACTTTTCTGTCCTTCAGTTTCCTCATCTGTAAAATAGGGATAAAATGCCCATTTGCCTTTCCCATTAGATCGTGTGTCCTGTGTGGAACAGGAACAGAGGCTGATCCGATTACTTTGCTTCTACTTCGTCACATAGCCTAAAATTCGGCACAAACTAAGCTCTTTGTAAAAATTGCACCATTATTATGATGGCGTGAATTGGCAACAGACTCAAACATCCTACTGAAGGAAATTCTTCTGGGGCGAAGTTCACTCTTGGCTCCGTCAGCTACATTGAAGGCCTTCAACATAGTAAAAATAAGTGGGAAGTAACTCTTTTGTTTTCTTCCAACGCCAACATTTTAAATGGACAGCAGAGCAAGTCGTGGGATTAACACTAGAATAATGATCCTTCTCTGACTTCCACTGTCCAGATCATTGAAAAAAGAAGGTTTACTATTTTGGATGTTAGAAGTTCTTTTGTTTCAGGCAAAATCAAGAATGGAGAGACTCATAAATCTCCATCAGGTGCGACCTTGTTCTTCCAGTTCATGAACACGGGCCTTTTATCAGCTAATGCAGTTCATAAAATATTTATAGAATGTTCCCCTCACCCGTCCCCACCCCCGACATCTTCTCACTTAAAAATGATTCCCACTATTCCCTATTAGTATTTCAGGGCCCAAGCTTAGCCACTTAATGGCCCTCTGCCTTCTGGATTTTGGAAAATGTTATCAAGATATTTGGCAATTATCTTGTATGTTTATAAGGCTTCTGTCATCTAAAAATCAGTAAATTTGTAGTTTGGCTCTCTTATTTTGAGGGCAAGAACCTGAAGAGTGATAAATTGAAGTGGTTTGGCTAAGGCCTCATGGATCAGTGGAAGAGGTAGAGCTAGAACCCAGATCATTGAATTCTGGAATCCTGCTTTCTCCCCACTAGATTACACTCTTTTGAAAAAGTCAGTTTGGGCTGGCAGGAAATTTATTTGATATGAAACGCTCGGTTCTCCTAGCATGCTCTGTTCCTTGCCCTAAGATGTCTTTTCTCCTCTTGGTTTTGTGGTTTAGGTCAAAAGCTTTTAAAACCTAAATTGTAAACAATAGAAAACACTTTAGAGTGGCAGTGGAAGAAGAGAGAAATGTTGCAGGGGCGGAGAGAGATGCTGAGAGCAATCACTCAATCGACGGTATTTATTGAATGCTTGCGGTGTGCAGAGCGTTGTACTAAGCACTCGAGCGAGTACAATAGAGTAGGAAAACTTGATCTCTGCCCTCAGTGATTTTACAGTTTAGAGCAGGGAGACTGACATTGAAATAAAATTCAGCTAGGGGAAGCAACAGAGTATAAGGGTTTGTACATAAGGGCTGTGGGTGTGAGGGGTAGGGGGGCTTAGGGGTGAGAATAATAATAATAATAATAATGATGGTGATATTTGTTCAGCACTTACTATTTGCCAAACACTGTACTGAGAGCTGGGGTGGATGCAAGCAAATTGGGTTGGACACAGTCCCTGTCCTACATGGGCCTCAAAATCTAAATCCCATTTTTATGGATGAGGTAACTAAGGCAGGGAGAACTTAAGTGACTTACCCAAGGTCACACAACAAGCAAGTGGTGGGGCCGGGATTAGAACCCGGGTCCTTCTGACTCCCAGACCCATGCTGTATCTACTAGACCATGCTGTCCCTCCCAAGTTGGTTGCATAGGTGACCCAGTGGAAGGGAAGTAGGATGGGGAGATGAGAAAACAATCCGGGAAGGCTTCTTGGAGATTTAATTCAGTAGGGCTTCGAAGATGGTCTGACGGACGTGAAGGGGGAGAGCATCCCAGGCAGTAGGGTGTGATCAAGAGGTTAATGGTGAGGGAGACGAGAGGGAAGTTCAGTAAATAATGATAATTGTGGTATTTGTTAAGCGCTTACTATATGCTAAACACTGGGCTAAGCATTATGATAGATATAAGATGATCAGATCTGACACAGGCCGGTTCCCACAGAGGAGCAGCACATTCGGGCTGGGTTGTAGTGGGAGAGGAGAGAGGGTGGGGGCAGGACACCCATTTCAGCTTCGGGCTTGGGACTAAAAGTCTGGAGGCCTCAAAACAAGTTGTTTGCAAGATGTGTCTCCTCTACCCCCGTTCAGGCAATTTGCTAAAATGTCATTTTCCTGGTTGGGCCCTTACTTTCCTCCCTAGTGGGTTGAAACAAGTTGTCAGTGCACACAGGCAGTAGCTGGAGGGAGATTTGGGCGTGATTTCTCTTCTTTGTACTTTTCATTGTATTCATGGAGCAATCGGCTTAAAAACCTCCCTTTGCTGGGCATGAATAAGCCAGTTCAAGTAGCATTTTTCCCAAATAGCATTCTCAGCACCCCTCTTCCCCCCCCTCCCCTCGCCTTTCTGCGTCATCTCTGCCCTTGGATCTGTGACCTTCGGGTGTTTGGTATTCACCCCACCCTCAATTCTACAGTGTTCCTGCACATTTCTTTAAATTGTATATTAGAAAGTTTTCATATGAATGTCTGTCTCCCCCTCTAGAGTATAAGCTCGTTGCACGCAGGAAAAATGCCGGCTAACTCTGTTATATTATAATCTCCCAAGCACTTAGTACAGTGCTCTGCACTTAGTAAGCACTCAATAAATGCCACTGATTGATTGATTAAGACCATCTTTCCAGAGCCACCTGGTTTTCTGGGAAGGGACCGATTTTCAAACCTGTAAAAAGTGTTCGGTTACTTCCTGAAACAGATATGACCTTCGGCCATAAGTGAGCTCCTTATTTAATAATGTTGGTATTTGGTAAGCGCTTACTATGCGCAGAGCAGTGTTCTAAGCGCTGGGATAGATACAGGGTCATCAGGTTGTCCCACGTGAGGCTCACAGTTAATCCCCATTTTACAGATGAGGGAACTGAGGCACAGAGAAGTGAAGTGACTTGCCCACCGTCACGCAGCTGCCAAGTCGCAGTATCCGTGATGGGTGTAGGCCAACACTGTGTAGAGATGATATCCGAATCTCACCTGGACTCTAACCAGAATCTGGTGACTTCTCAGAGAGGCATGGAAACACTTCTAGTTAAAAGACACCTTGTTGATCAATTTGTTCTCTGTTCCTCTGGCACTTCTATTGAACCATCCTCCAAGTATTTCTTCAGATAATGATGCTTCATCCCCTGGAGACATTATCTGTTGTTTGGGGGGAGGGGAGGCACCTCCAGAGCATTCCAGAGAAAAGCCGGTGACTGAGGGGAGGTTGCTGTTTAAGAATTTATGCAATTTTGGGGGCAAGTGCGGAGATGTTGCCAACTTGGCAGAGTTTGACCTCTCTGGCAGCAGAACAAAGGGAAAAGTGAGAAAGTTGGATCTTGAGGGGAGATAGTTGCAGTCGAGAGAGATGCCGCTGGTGAGGCTGGAAAGGGAGTCGTCCCTTTTGGGCATTAATAATAGAGAAGCAGCATGGCTCGGTGGAAAGAGCCGGGGCTTGGGAGTCAGAGGTCGTGGGGTTCTAATCCCGGGTCCGCTACTTGTCAGCTGTGTGACTTTGGTCAAGTCACTTAACTTCTCTGTGCCTCAGATACCTCATCTGTAAATTGGGATTAAGACCGTGAGCCCCACGTGGGACAACCTGATTACCTTGTACCCCCCCACCCCAAGTGCTTAGAACACTGCTTGACACATAGTAAGTGCTTAACAAATGCCATTATTATTAATAATAATAATGATGGTATTTGTTATGTGCTTATTAAGTGTCAAACACCATTCTAAGTGCTGGGGTAGATAGAAGCTAATCAGGTTGGACACAGTCCCTGTCCCACATGGGGCTCACAGTCTTAATCTCCATTTTACAGATGAGCCTGTGTTTGAATCCCAGCTCCACCATGCTGTGTGACCTGGGCAAGTCACTTAAGCTCTTTTGTGCCTCAGTTCTCTCATCTGTAAAATGGGGATTAAGATTGTGAGCCCCAAGTAGGAGAGGGACAGTGTCCAAACAATTTTCTTGTATCTACCCCAGCGCTTAGTACAGTGTCTGGCACATAGTGAGCGCTTAACAAATACCACCATTATTATCGGCAAAATGGAGATTTAATCCCTGTCCTCCCTCTTACTTAGACTGTAAATCCCATGTGGGACTTGATTATCTTGTATCTACCCCAGTGCTCAGTACAGTACTTGACACATAAATAATGCACTTATTATTGTTACTATTATGAGGGTCTTAACTTCTGAGGTCACTCCCCGTACTGCTGAGTGCTCAGCACTTAGTACAGTGCTCTGCATACAGTAAGCACTCAATAAATATGATTGAATGAATAATTATGATTATGTCACCCCTCCATGTCAACATGGGTACCCCAGAGCAACCTAATTTCACATCCGGATGAAACAAGGCTGGAAGTCTGGCACGGTGGATAGAGCACAGCCCTGGGAGTCAGAAGGTCATAGGTTCTAATTCTGGCATCCCCGCCACTTGTCTGCTGTGTGAGCTGGGATAAGTCACTTTTCATCTGTGTGCTTCAGTTACCTCATCTGTAAAATGGGGATCAAGACTATGAGCCCTTTGTGGGACAGGGACTGTTTCCAACCTGATTTGCTTGTATCCACCCCACTTAGTTCAGTGCCTGGCACATAGTAAGCGCTTAACAAATACCATTATTATTATTACTATTATTATTATTATCTTCCAGCCTGGGGGCTAAATGCCTCCCCACCCATCAACCATGCTACTCTGCCTCTGCCTCCTTTCCTCCCCGCATCTCACCTCCCTGCTCCTAGGTTTCTATTTACTCCCCATCATGTGGGCCTTTGCAACCTTTTTCCTCATGGCTCTCCTGCACCCTCTAGATTCATCTGAGAAGCAGCTTGCCCTAGTGGCTAGAGCCTGGGTCTGGGAATCAAGGTAATGGGTTCTAATCCTAGCTCTGCCGCTTGTCTGCTGTGTGACCTTGGGCAAGTCATTTCACTTCTCTGTGCCTCAGTTCCCTCATCTGTAAAATGGGAGTTAAGACTGTGAGCCCTATATGGGACAGGGACTGTGTCCAACCCGATTATCTTGTATCTACCCCAGTGCTTAGAACAGTGCCAGTCAATAGTAAGCACTTAACAACTACAACAGTTATTATTAACATTTCTTCATTCATTCATTCAATCACATTTATTGAGGGCTTACTGTGCACAAAACACTATACTAAATGTTTAGGAGAGTGCAATCAAACAATAAAACAGACACATTCCCTGCCCACAACGAGCTTACAGTCTAGATGGTGACAGACATTAATATGAATAGTTAAATAAATAAGTAAATTACAGATAGATAAATTACAGGTAACTGATAAATTACAGGTAACTGATAAATTGCAGATTATGTATAAATTACAGATATATTAGAGATAAATTACAGATATTTATTTAACTCTAGAGATATTTATCTAGAGAAATTTATTTAAACCTGCTCCCTTCCTAATCATCATTGGTTCCCCCGCCCCTCTAAAACTGCTCCCCCCTCCATACCCCTGTACCCCTAAACCTTCCCCCCACATGTCAAACCATTGATCCCTCGGTGTTCCCTCTACTAGACAACCTGTGGAACCGTCCCCAACTCTCCCGACCAAAACCGTCATTTCATTTTCTAATAAATGATCTTACATTCACTCTTGAGCTGAACTTCCCCCTCATCGTGAGAATGTAAGATAGAGAATGTTGACTTTTCACTGATACGGATGCAGCTGGTTAGCTCGTCTGTCATGATAAACGAAGACTCACAACTATGCTTAGGTTTGTTATTTTTCCAGTTCCTATCTATTTTTTTGAAGGATATTTGGGCAAGATTGCAAACTCCAAGCAACTTTGACTTAAGCCTTTTCAGTCCCAGATACTAAGGAGTAACAGCTATTGTGAAAGAGAAAAATGGATTTATCCCTCACAATACTGAAAACAAGTATTCTCCCACATCTAAGTTCTCATTCACCTCTTTTTTTGTTCTATTATTTTTATAACGATTCAGTCATATTGAAATATTCAACTCCGGAAAATCTCATCTGCTCTTCAAAAGGTTGAAAATATAAACTGCCAGATATTGCGTATAGTAGCGGATAATATTGTAATGCATAATATTGTATAATAATTGTACTATTTGTTTAATGCTTCCTTTGTCCAAACACTGTTCTTAGCTTGGGGATAGTTACAAGATAGTCAGGCTGGACTAAGTCCTTATCCCAGATGGGACTCACAGACCAATTGGGAAGGAGAAGAGATATTGAATCCGTATTTTACAGATGAGAAAACTGAGGCCCAGAGAAGTTAAGTGACTCGCCCAAAGGCATACTGTAGGCAAATGTCGGAGCTGCGATTAGAACTCAGGTCCTCTTACCTGGGCCTGGACTCTTTTCACTAGGTCACACTGCTTTACGCTGCTGAAGATTCTTAACAATTCATTATGTTTTAACTATAAGATTTCAGTTCTTCTAGTCGGATATGCAACTTGACTCCTTTTTCTCTAAACCAATCTGAACAGGTAAAGGCATGACCCAATTATTGTTCATAAATGCTTTTTATTAATAATCCCTGAGCCTATTGAAGTGCTAAGTATGAATGATGCCAAATAATGGCTTAAACGGCATGAATTGTGAAGTGCATTGATCATTTGTTGTTCCGTCTCATCAAAGATCCACTTGCGATTAGACCAGATGCATGGGATGTGTCATTTTTAGCAGCTGATGAGTCAAGATCTCAGATGAGTGAAGTTTCAGCCCCAATATTGCTTTGAATGAACTAAATTAAAGTTTCCTAACCAGAAAATCTTCAACATGACTGTCCATCATTTAGTCTAGAGAAATATTCCCAGACAAATGAGTATGTGGTTTGGCTATCTACTCCCCTCAACAGAGTGTGGGTCCTTTGGGTCAAAGCTGAGTGGACAGGAAGATCTTATTAATAAATTTAACAATTCTGGTAGAAAATATCTTTCTATTATTTGATTGTGGGGCGCTAATGCTAGGATCAGTCTACAGTGGATAAGTTCAAAAAGACATTTTCCCCCTTCTCCCCTCCCCCTCCCTCCCAGCCCTGAAATAAATACAAAACAGAGAAGAAGGCAGCCCCATTTCAATTTGTAAATAATGTATTCAACAAATACTTCAAAATATCTTATCTTGAATCCCATATTACTCATTCTCCATTATGGGGCTTGTAGCCAATCAGCTCCAGGGTACTATAAATAGGTCGCTTTTTATTGTTTATTTTAACAAATGGACAGAGTTGCATTAGCATAAGGGGAAATGTATAAATATTGATTTGAAAACCTAGAGCATACGATAAAACATCATCCTTTATAGCCCCTTTAAAGAAACTCAGTCATAAACACACTTCATTCTCTTTTTTTTCAAGAAAACAATTAATTCATAATTCATCCATAGAGTGTTATCATCACTATCTTTACTGACTGCCCATACTATTCTGAATCCTCACACTGTATAGACTGGATTTACCTGTCTGTCTGAAAGGTATATCACTCTCTATATGGCTGGCAACAATATTTTATTTATGGTGCAAGCTATAAAAGCAACTTTTAATAGTTCCACATGAACTGAGTGCTAAAAGATACAACTGACAAATGTTTGTATCATTCTAACTATGATAAAAATAAAATCGATAAATGTGCATTTGGAATCAGGGAAATAGCTATGAGTTATCTTGGGTCGTGGTTTGTTCATTTACTCAATACCTTCCTGTACATAAAAAGCTTAGTCTGAGAATATTAATAATCAGCAGCTGTATACAATTACCAACTTTTTTCATTAAGTAAACTTTAAACAGGGAACTAGCTGATTAAATAGAACATGTTATTGTATCTGCAGATGCAATGCTATGGATAATATTTTAATGTTCCAAATATTTCTATCGGTCAATAATTTTAGATCTATGTTGATTTAAAAAAATTATTTTAGGTTCCATTTTTCCAACTTTATTCTAGCCAACTAGAAACACTTTTTAGAGAATTAAGTAAAATGTAATATCATTTTGGTAGAGGATAATGTGTTTTCCCAGTTTAACAAAACATAAAAGTGTCTAAAGCAATATTTTATCTTGAATTTTAAAACTTTCCAGACTTTTTTATGGTGTTTGTTAAGCGCTTATGATATTCCAAGCACTGTATTAAGTGATAGGGTAGATACAAGATAATCATAGTGGACACAGTCCATGTCTCATAAGGGGCTCAACAGTCTTAATCCCCATATCACAGATGAGGTAACTGAGGCACAGAGAAATTAAGTGACTTGCCCAATTTCACACAGCAGACAAGTGGTGGAGTTGGGCCCAGAACCCACACCCTTCTGACTCCCAGGCCTGTGGTCTATCCACTAGACCATGCTGCTTCTTGATGTTTCCAAAGTTGATTAATTTTCCTTTTTTTTCAATTTAAAAAGCTACTGAAATACAACTTGTGAAAAATAAAATTTTATAGCTTATTGTGGGCAGGGAACATGTCTACCAATTCTGCTATATTGTACTCTCCCAAGCACTTGGTGTGATCCATCACTAAATCCTGTCAATCCCACCTTCACAACATCACTAAAATCTGCCCTTTCCTCTCCATTCAAACTGCTACAACGTCAATACAATCACCCATCCTATCCCGGCATTACTGCATAGGCCTACTTGCTTATCTCCCAACCTCCTGCCTCTCGTCACTCCAGTCCATATTTCACCCTTCTGCCCAGATGATTTCTCTACAAAAACATTCAGGACACATCACCCCACTCCTCAAAAAACTCCAAGGGTTGCCCATCTGCCTTCAGATCAAACACAAACTCCTCATCGGTGGCTTTAAAGCAGTCCATCTCCTTGCCACCTCCTACCTCAACTCACTACCCTCCTTCTACAACCCAGCCTGCAAACTTCGTTCCTCTGGTACTAACCTTCTCACTGGGCTTCCATCTCGCCTGTCTTGCTGCCGACTCCTAACCTAGGTCCTGCCTCTGGCCTGGAACGCCCTCCCTCCTCAAATCTGACAATGATTCCCCTCACCTCAAAGCCTTTTGTAAGGCACATCTCCTCCAAGAGGCCTTCCCAGACTAAGCCCCCCGCTTTCCTCATCTCCCACTCCCTTCTGTGTCTCCCTGACTTGCTCCCTTTGCTCTTCCCCCACCTCCCTAGATCCACAGGACTTATGTATGTATCTGTAATTTAATTTTAATTTTATTGATGTCTGTCTCCCCCTTTAAGACTGTAAACTCATGGGCAGGGATTGTGTTAATTTATTGTTGTATTGAACTCTCCCAAGCACTTAGCAGAGTGCTCTATACACAGGAAGAACTCAATAAATATGATTGAATGTATGAATGAATGATCTACACACAATAAACTCTCAATAAATACCACTGATGTTGATAAAGAAGGTCATGTCATGACATTCTTATTTGACTTTTAGGAATCTAACATTGAAATCACTGGACTCTGTGGGATTATCTGAAGTTGGGTTATTTGAACGCTCCTGTAGATTAGCGATTAGAGATCAGCACAAGAAAAGGCAGTCTTGAAAACAGTACCTGGAAAGGCAAGAGGCAGAAACAGCTGATCTATGCTGGGCCCCTGCAAGGATCTATGGGTTAACAAACAATCTAAAGAAAGTCAAACTTGTGTGCCAGCATACACTGTGAAAACCTTTCACAGAACTAGAATCAGCATCAGCAATCCTTTGTTGAAAGCTGTCACTGAAATAATTGTTACCTAAGAAGCACATAGCCCAACCAGGCAAGTAGTAATAATTGTAATAATTGTTAAGCACTTACTTTGTGCCAGGAGCTGTACTAAACGTTGAGTAAAAGCAAATCAGGTTGGACATAGTCCCTGTCCCAGGTAGACTTAAAACTTAACAAATGACACAATTACTATCAGTGTGCCTACATGGTCACTGGTGGATACTGAACTGCCTAGGTAGAAGAATTTAGGGACAACCTGAAGTTGGTTGAGGAAACCCTTTGGTTATGTCTACTCTTTCTCAGTTGCAGGCTGGTAGCTGACATCTACAGACTTATTATCTGTCCAAAGCACAGTGGCAAATCTATGAAGCAGTTAATAATTAGAATCATCTTCTTGTGAATATGTACCAGGAGCCCAGTTGTCAACATATAAAAGTTACTGAATGACTGTTTCATTCAGGATTTTTGAACTAAGTTGAGCTAAATTTCAAAACAGCATGATTTAGTGGATAGAGTACAGGCCTGGGAGTCTGAAGGACCGGAATTTTAATCCCGGCTCCACCACTTGTCTGCTGTATGACCTTGGGCAACTCACTTCACTTCTCTGTACCTCAGTTCCCTCATCTGGAAAGGGGGGATTATGACTGTGAGCCCTATGTAGGACAGGGACTGTGTCCAACCTGATTAACTTCTATCCACCTCAGTGCTTAGAACAGTTTCTTGGCACTTAGAGCTTAACAAGTACCATAATAATTATTATATTATTATTCTCCCAAGCATTTAGTTCAATATTCTGCTCATAGTAAGTACTCAGTAGATACTACTGACTGATTGGTTGATTGCTGGTATTTTCTGAGAGCTTACTCTGTGCAGAGCACTGTACTAAGTGCTTGGGAGAGTACAAAAAAGTAACTGTAAATGATCAATGAACTTGAGGAATTTACATTGTAAACCCCATGTGGGTTGCTTGTATCCACCTCAACACTTAATAGAGTGCCTGGCACTTAGTAAGCACTTAAATACCATTATTATTATGATATTGAAGTTAATCATATTTTTCTATGGGATTGTCATCATTTTCTTTCTTCAGCTTCGTGATTCCTTGTTGCATTCTCGAGTATGGGGGCCTAGAATATGTTTAAACAGAATTGGATCTACCGTACAATCCACTGCTTTAGTCTACTAGGGGTGGAGACAGGATAGAACAGTCCATTTTCATTCAAATCATTTTTATTGAGTGCTCACTCTGCACAGAACTCTGTCCTAAGGGCTTGGGAGAGTACGATATAACAATAAACAGACATATTCCCTGCCCACAACCAGTTTACAGTCTAGAGGGGGAGACACTTTCAACTCTGACACAACAGACCAAATCATCATGGAGTAAACAAAGAATTGCAGGGAATGCGTCTATTATATTGTTGTGTTGTACTCTCCCAAGCACTTAGTACAGTGTTCTGCACACAGTAAACACTCAATAAATACAGTTGATTGATTGATGGATTGAATCTTCTTGAGCTGCTCACGGAGACCAGAACCCATTGATGGGTATGGGTTGTCTCTGTTGCTGAATTGTACTTTCCAGGAGCTGAGTACAGTGCTCCGCATAGTAAGCGCTCAATAAATATGATTGAATGAATTTCCTGGCCTGTAGTAGGTGTCAATTGCTTTTGTAAGGTCATTGAAGATTGTCTAATGATCTTACTGTTGCTACTTGCCCTTTTCATGTAGTTTTCATGTAGCTATGAAGCAGCTAATCTATGGTTTGGTCTGAGTCATGTTTTGGGACTTTGCACTGGAAGATTCTGGCTCATCTATTGGGTGCAATAGAGAGAAGAGAGATTCCCCTGTGATCACCACAGTCTCCCTTTTCCTCTTGAAAATGGTGATTAGAGGTGATATCTTTGAAGGCTGGCAATCTATTTTCAGGACTCCATGTGTTGAGGGAAAACTTGTGCTGATGACTGAAGATGAGGTCCCCTCTTTGTCTAGAGATTTCTACAGAAACACCTCCGATCTAGATGTTTTTCTCTAAACTGTAAACTCGTCCTCTAGCTCGATGTGGGCTGGGAATGTTTCATATTATTATACCGTGCTCTCCCAAGCACTTGGAACAGTGCTCTGCATACAGTAAATGCTTAATAATTACGATTAACTGGCTGAGACTTTGCACAGGACTAAATGTAGAAATTGTTTCCTCAAAAGTTGGAACAGAGGCCACACCTCCAAATTTTTGTCTGGCCTGATATACTTTGAAGGTCTTTCTTCTCCAAAGTGGAAGGGACATTAGCTCCATTTTTAAGATTCACTCTTTGTCTATGGTGAGATCAGTTCCCTCATCTGTCAAATGGGGATGAAGACTGGGAGCCTCACGGGGGACAACCCGATGACCCTGTATCCCCCCCAGCGCTTAGAACAGTGCTCTGCACATAGTAAGCGCTTAACAAATACCAAAGTTATTATTTCTCTCTGTCTCCCGTGCTAGGTTGTAAGCTCCTTGAGGGTAGTCATCATGACTTCTTACCCTGTTGCACTTTTCCAAGCATTGCAACTGTGAGCTTCGTGTGGGACGGAGACTGACCTGAACACCTTGTATCTACCCCACCATTTAGTAGTAGTTGAAGTATTTATTAAGTAGTTGCTGTGTGCAGAGCATTCTACAAAGTGCTGAGACAATTAACTGGTGGGAATAGACACGGTCCTTTCCCTCGTCGTGCTCACAATAGAACATAATTATATGATTATTGTCATATTTATTATATATTTTTATCTTTATATAACATAATGTTGTATATTATCATATATTATTATCATAGTTATTATAATTCTATTTATTGCTATTCTTGTCTGTCCGTCTCCCCGATTAGACTGTAAGCCCGTCTGAGGCAGGGACTGTCTCTATTGGTTGCCGATTTGTACATTCCAAGCGCTTAGTACAGTGCTCTGCACATAGTAAGCGCTCAATAAATACTGTTGAATGAATGAATGAAAAGAATACTTTTTCTTTCTTTTAAATTGGTTGGAAAAGTTTGGCTTGGGTTGGCTTGGGGAAAAATGAGTCATACTTGGGATTGGCACACTTTATGTAGGGAATCAGGGAAAAATCAAGATAATCTGAGGCCCTAGTTGTCAATGTTAATTAAAGATCTGTCATCTTGCTAAATTATTACCTAAAATGTAAAACCTTCTGCCGAAAATAGTTTCCTAATCACCTATTGACCAAAATGTTTTCCTGTTCATTTACCTCTTTTAATTCAAGAACTCAAAGCCTTCAAAGACATTACTTCTTTCAAACTCTTGGGTTGACAAGCACTATTCAGGTTATTGAGTATGAAAACTAGTATTTATGAAGAGTCCTTCTTTGCCAACCTTGGACCATTTTTTTTACTGTAGCTCGTCTCTCTCACAAGGGTTTGAGGTGTAGGCTGGGTACCGTTTGGCATCAGATTATCTCAATATGTAAATTTTCCTAGGGATTCTATCTTGGAAATTCTATTTACTCTCTTAAGGTACTATGGAGTACATTGCAATGGTATATGTTTACAACTGGAGCTTGGGTTTGAAGATGAAATTATAGACAAATGAGATAGTCAGTCTGCGCATGCTTGCGTGGCTGATGTGTGCATTGTGTGCGTATAAAGAATGCCCCATTTTTAATTCCAGTAAACCAGGATAACCTGTTCTTTGCTATTATCTCCGAACCATCCGCTGCCATGCCTCATTTTTTGGCTTCACTGCACCTCTGAAGTGTTTCTTCTGTCCCCCCATTTGTAGTTATCCCCATGTATCAGCTCACTCTAGAGTAGCTCTTTAGTTATCTTGTTCTCTTCAACTCACTCCACACATTCCACCCAGCCTAAGTGCAATGTGATGAGCATTGCTTTAAAGTTATTCGTCCCACTCCATTCCACAATCCTGACTCGCTATTCCACATATGTGGTATGAGAGAAAGAGTCTCAAAACCCTATATGACATTGAATGTCGGTCCAATTGTCACAGCCAACGAGAAGGATGGATGCTACAAATGTTCTGCTTACTTTCGAGTCTGGACTGAATCTTGATGCCATGTGGGTGTAACATTCTGTATTTCAGCACATCAATCCTCGACTCAGTTTTTTTACCTCTTGGTTGATACTTGTCTGGCAAAGTGGATAGAGCCCAGGGCTGGGAGTCAGAAAGTCATGGGTTCTATTCCTGGCTCTTCCACTTCCCTGCTGTGTGACCTGGGGCATGTCACTTCACTTCTCTGTGTCTCTCTTGCCTCATCTGTAAAATGAGGGTTAAGACCATGAGCCTCATGCGGGACTGGGACTGTGTCTAATCTGATTACCTTACATCTACCCCGGTGTTTAGAACAGTGCTTGACATGTAGTAAGCACTTAACAAATACCACAATTACTATTATCATTATTGAAGCCCTATTTTACAATAAGGAAATTGAGGCACTGGGAAGTTCAGTGACTTGCCTAATTTCACACAACAGAAGGTCATGGGTTCTAATCCCAGCCCTGCCACATGTCTGCTCAGTGACCTTGGGCAAATCTCTTCACTTCTCTGTGCCTCAGTTACCTCAACTGTAAAATGGACCATGAGCTCCAAGAGGGACAGGGATTGTGTCCAACACTATTTGCTTGTATCCACCCCAGAGTTTAGCACAGTACTCTGCAGATAGTAAGAGCTTAACAAATACCATTACTATTATTATTATTATGATATGGAAGAGGTGGAATTAGAACCCAAGTCCTATGACTCTCAGGCCAGTGCTCTTTCCACTTGATCATGCTACCTCCTGATTAGAAAACTGTATATAAAAAGATAGCACACAAAAATCAGGGAGGGCTTATATTCTTAAGCAAAGGTGTGGCAAAAATTCATTCATTCAATAGTATTTATTGAGCGCTTACTATGTGCAGAGCACTGTACTAAGCGCTTGGGATGAACAAGTCGGCAACAGATAGAGACAGTCCCTGCCGTTTGACAGGCTTACGGTCTAATCGGGGGAGACGGACAGACGAGAACAATGGCAATAAACAGAGTCAAGGGGAAGAACATCTCGAAAAATCAGGATACTGAGATGATAAATTAGAGAAGCGGCATGGCTTATGGATAGAGCGCTTAGTACAGTGCTCTTTATACAGTAAGTGCTCAATAAATATGATTGAATGAATAGAGCAGAGGCCTGAGAGTCAGAAGGACGAGGGTTCTAATCCCTGCTCCGACACCTGTCTGCTGTATGACCTTGGGCAATCACTTCACTTCTCTTGGCCTCAGTTACATCATCTATGAAATGGGGATTGAGACTGTGAGCCCTACGAGGGACGTGGACTGCGTCCATCCTGATTAGCTCATAACTACCCCAGCACTTAGAACAGTGCCTGGTGCATAGTAAGAGCTTAACAGATACTACTTTTTAAAAAAGCTTGAAAACCAAGATAGGCCCAGGCAGTGTAGCAAAGAATCATGGCTAATGCATTGCTATCCTCACCCACACCTGCGTGCATTAGAAGTGTACTCTCATTCACAAACATATATACACACACACACCTACTACAAATAGAGAAAGGCAGATTCATAAGCAGTTTACTAATACTATCTGAGATAGCAGGAGACCCTACTTTTTCTCAAGGAATGGCTTTAAAAGGAGCAATAATGCCAGACATCGCATAAAAAGGAAGCATTTCAAGCTACCTCTCCTGTACTGTATCTCAGTGCTTCTTCCTCAACTTCTAATTAAAGTTGGTATTTGTTAAGCGCTTACTCTGTGCAGAGCACTGTTCTGAGCGCTGGGGGAGATACAGGGTTATCAGGTGGTCCCACGTGAGGCTCACAGTCGTAATCACCATTTTACAGATGAGGGAACTGAGGCCCAGAGAAGTGAAGTGACTTGCCCACAGTCACACAGCTGCCATGTGGCAGAGCCAAGATTCGAACCCATGACCTCTGACTCCCAAGCCTGGGCTCTTTCCACTGAGCCATGCTGCTTCTAGCCTGTCAGCTCATTCTCTAGACTGTAAGCTCGTTATGGGCGGGGAATGTGTCTGTGACATTGTTGTGTTGTACTCTCCCAAATGCTTAGTAATAATCATGATGGCATTTGTTAAACGCTTATTGTGTGCCGAGCACTGTTCTAAGCGCATGCTCTGCACACCGTCAGCACTCAGTACATCCGATTGATTGATTTCCTATTCCTCTTTCTATCCTTAGCAATGGCATCTTTTTACAGTTGAAATGGGTTCGAGCATAACTTCCATAGGTTAATGGTAGATTCTCGATATTGGCTGTTGAAGTTTTTTTATAAGCTATTTGTATGGGTAATAAGTAGCCATTGTAAGCAATTTAATCATTTCTTTGGCTACGACTTCTGCCAGATAAAATTCAAGAATTGGATGGAAAATATTAAAGTCTGCCCTTTAATTAACAGATTACAATTTGTTTTCTTTTAATACCTGATAAAAAAATTAAAATCAGAATACAGACAGTCAGGCATTTAATTAGCTTCTGAATTCATCCAGAGAACAAATACAATAGACTTACTTATCATGTGCCAAAGTATCATAATGCTTCTCTCAGAAGAAGGGATTTGGAAAGAAGTGTTTTTAACCCTAAACATGCTTTAGTTTACAGGCTATTTTTGGTGTTAAAGGCTATGAACAATGTGGGGGATTCATACCTTCAGATTAGGAAAGTATTAACTTTGTCTCCTTTTGCTGACTCACTTTTTTTTCTTTTCTAATAATGGTAATTGTGATATTGGTTAAGTGTTTACCTTGTGCCAAACATTCTATTAAGCACTGGGGTGGAGGCAAGATAATTGGGTTTCACAAGGGGCTCACAGTCTAAATAGGAGGGAGAAAAGGTGTTGAATCCCCATTTTGCAGAGGAGGAAGCAGGCAAAGAGAAGTTAAGTGATTTGCCCAAGGTCACAAAGCAGCCAAGTAGCAGGTCCAGGATTAGAACGCAGGTCCTCTGACCCTTTCCATGTTCTTTCCACCAGACCACACTGCTTCTCTACAAAATTTTTAGCCGATACCATGGTGACACATTGACTTCCCCATCAGAAAGGTCAGAAGCTAAGATAGCAAATCATCTGTCAGCCAAAAGGAAACTTTCCAAAGGAGAGTTTGGATTAATTATTAAAGTGTCGATAGACAGAGATGCTTCTTGGGTTATTCTTTAGCGTCTCTGTGTGTGTTTTTCCATTTCTCACATCCAAGCCATGTATTGCATCTGATTTTTTTTTTTCTCTTTTGCATTGGAGAAATAATTGTAGTTCTTTTCAAATCTCCCAGGAAATTTTTCTGCTCTGTAAAGTTATAACAAGATGTGACATCCAGTCCTACTTAATCAGTGTTCTGAGTAACCCCACTCCTGAAGACCAAGGGTGGCGCTTCCAATTTGCCCATGACACTGACCAGGTTTTTTACGGAAAAGAGAGTGAGGGAAAATAGCATAAAATACTTAAATTTTTATGGAAGAGGTATAACTTTGTGAAAAAGCCCCATCATAAATTCCCAAAAAGTATATCTTAATGATACACTTAGAGTAAATCATTTGCCTTGAGAGACAGGAGGTCTCTGGTGATCTGTATTGCAGCCACAAGAGACTACCAGACTAGCTACTTTCAGCTAAATGTACTCTCATATTAATATTTTAAAATGCCATAATGCCTCTCTGAAAACCTCAGAGGACAGATCCATCAATTTGCGAGGTCTTCACTCCAGGAAATAGAAACAGGGATAATCTGCCATTAAAAGAAATAGTTCATTATGTCTGCTTCTTGGGAGCACATAAACTACATCCCTCACATACTTAAGTTGCAAATCCTCACTTTAATGTGAAGGGAAACGCCATGCCCCAGAGCTTGACTGTCCCACTGTTTATTAGGACAAAAAGGTTTGTTGTGGTATGAAATCTTAAGCTCGTTGCGGTAATCAATCAGCTTCAAAGAGGCTTTACCCTAAGCCAGAATCATTACAAATAAATCAATTAAACATAAAGTTTCTATTTTCAGAAGGTGTACAATGCAGAGGAGAAGTAGTGCATCATAGTTAAAGAAATAAATGTTCCTGGGAGCTGCTTTTCTTCACAAAGAAACCCCCTCTCCTTTATCGTACCGACCGGGGAGAGATGGAGTTCGCTAGTCCTTCATTTTAGTTAATTGCAGACATTCCTTTTCCTAACATGTATGTTTCATCTGAGTAAAAGAGCATCCATAGGAAAAAGGTGCGTGTTAAGGCTAAAAATATTGCTGACAGCCGGGAAAAAATAAACGATTGGTTTGTGTCTTGCCATTACCAGCTCTACTGTATTTTTCCAATCCCATTTCTAAGATTTTATTTTTAATGCAGGTGGCTCAGTGACAGGCTAAAAAGACCTGCACACACCACAAAGGGATTTCTCCCTAATGCCATAAATAAAGAATGGTGGAGTCCACGTCAGGAAAATCTCACGATTTGGTTTGGGGGGAGGGGAAAATGAGGGCAAGGACCAATATTTCAGCAAAGTCAAACGTATTAACTGAAAAGTAGAAAAATATTAGCTTGTCAATGGCTCCCATTTACTGGTGGTTGTTCCGGATTGCTGAATTATTGTGTGTGTTAATGGAACAATAGTTCTGTAATGTTTGGGCGTTGAAAGACCACTTCAGGGAGGGCCAGAAAACTAATCCTCAGTGAAAAAAAATCATATTCAGGGCTTCATTCCAAGGAACTAGTTTCTCCCTCTGCATTCAAAGGAACACGATGGTCAACCCAAACAGAGAGGCACAAACAACAAGATAATTACATTGCTTCTTATCCCCAAACCCGTCATATCAGTTGGCGAGGATATATAATATCGTCTGCATATGGTGACTTGTCGCGGCGCACTCCTCGACTCATCGAAGAGACAAAGTGGATAAATCACTTAATAGAACGATAGTACTTCTAGAGAATTGTAGCTACCTCTGCCAGCTTCAGAGCAGGATAATTGTTCGAGGAAAAGTAAAAGGCCCACAGTTAAACATTTTCTTTTTAGGACCAGATGGTCCTATTGAAAGCAAAAAATCTCTCTGTTTTCTGTGAACTGACAGGGTGTTGCTCTTATTTGCTTCCTTGAGATAAGGTTGCAACACATCCCCCAGTGGTCATCAAACACCTGCTCTGGAAATAAACAAAGTGTGTGGGGAATAGGCAGGAAGCCACTCTTATGATTGTATTGGAGTCTCAATCAGCACGTTCGATCAAAAAGGCATCAATTAGGTACATCAGCTTTGGAATGCAGGTTGTTTCAACTTTCATCAGACTCAATAAAGTCATTTCTTGGATAATATTACAGTTGATTAATGAGGACATTATATCAGTTGGTCTCAGATTCTGAATGTCAGTGTGGCTGTGTATAAAGAGTGATATAAATGGACACAGTAGATTCACTTCTGATTTGCTCAAGGATGAGAAACCAATATGTATTACATGTACACTTAAAATTATAATTTTAGAATTGAACCAGAAATGAAAACAATATTGGAATTACGGTCCACCTCCTTTGCCTTTGATAAATATTTAATTCTTAAATTATGATCTAGAATCATCTCCCATGGAAGAGGTCATTGATTTTTCACATACAAGCATTCTTGATTAGAGCTTTTGGGTATTTGATAGATTATATATTTCATGGATTCTATATTTCTAAATATATTTTTGCTGGATGGTAAGGTCCTTGAAGACAGGGACTGTGCCTACCAGAGAAGCAGCATGGCTTAGTGGTAAGAGCATGGGCTTGGGAGTCAGAGGTCGTAGGTTCTAATCCCAGATCCACCGCTTATCAGCTGTGTGACTTCACTTCACTTCTTTGCCTTAGGTATCTCATCTGTAAAATAGGGATTGAGACTGTGAGCCCCATGTGGGACAACCTGATTACCTTGTATCTACACCACTGTTTAAAACAGTGATTGGCACATAATAAAGCACTTAACAAATACCATAAGTATTATTATTATTATTATTACCAGCTCTATTATACTCTCCCAATAATTTAATGCAGCACTCTGCAGATAAAGCAATCATATTTATTGAGAGCTTACTGTGTGTAGAGCACTGCACTAAGCACTTGGGAGAGAACAAAATTCAATCATTCATTCTTTCAATCATATTTGTTGAGTGCTTACTGTGTACAAAGCACTGTACTAAGTGTTTGAGAGAGTACCATATAATATTAAAAAGACATATTCCTGCCCACAATGAGCTCATAGTTTAGAGGGGGAGACAGACATTGATATAAATAAATAGATAAATGAGAAGTAAAAAATTACAGATATATACATATGTGCTGTGGGGATGAGAGGGAGGATGATTGAAGGAGCAAATAAGAGCAATACAGAAGAGAGTGGGAGAAGAAGAGAAGAGAGCTTAGTCAATATAACAATAAACAGGCACATTTCTTATCCACAGTGAGCTTCCAGTCTAGAGAGGGAGACAGACATTAATATAAATAAATGAATTATAGATATGGACATAAATGCTGTGGGGATTGGGGGCGGGGGCGGCAGATGAATAAAGGGAGCAAGTCAGGCCAATGCAGAAGGAAATGGGAGAAAAGGAAAGCAAGGCTTAGTCAGGGAAGGCCTCTTGGAAGAGATGATTCTTCAATAAAGGTTTGAAGGGGGCAAAGATGGTAAGCATTCAATAAATAATCTTGATTGAGTACCCCAATTATTTTAGGCTTTTGAGGAGGAAAAGATTTATTTTCGAGAAAGACAATCAAATTCATTAACTTTAAATGGATGCTCGATCTACATAATCTTAATGGAAATTAATGCCCTAGTGTTATCTAGAATCACCAGGTAGCTGTGATCCTTAAAATGAAACAAAAGTCAAAGCTTTTAGATTTTTTGTTTCTCTTTTGGGGAAAGTCAGTCCACTTTCCCTGAATCTCCCCTCTCATTTCATTCATTCAATCATATTTATTGAGTGCTTACTGTACTCTGTGTGTGGGCTGAGTTGTAGTAGGAGAATAGCAAAGTGAAGTAGGAGGGGGCAAACTGATGGAGTGCTTTAAAGCCAATGGAGAGGAGTTTTTGTTTGATGTGGAGGTGTATGGGCAGCCAGTGGAGTTTTTAAGGAGTGGGGTGACATGTCCTAAACGTTTTTGTGAGAGTGAGAGTGAGAGGCAGGAGTTTAGGAGGTCAGCAAGGAGGCTGACAGTAATCAAGTCAGGATAGAATAAGTGATTCTATTGACATGGTAGCAGTTTGGATGGAGAGGAAATGGTGGAATTTAGCCATGTTGCGAAGGTGGAACCGACAGGATTTAGTGACAGATTGAATATGTGGGTCGAATGAGAGAGAGGAGTCAAGGATGGTGCCAAGGTTATGGACTTGTGAGGCAGGAAGGATGGTGGTGTCATCTACAGTGATGGGAAAGTCAGGAAGAGGACAGGGTGTGGGAAGATAAGGAGTTCTGTTTTGGACATGTTAAACTTGAGGAGAGAGGAGGACATCCAAGAAAAGATGGTTTCATGGATATGGTTTCAAGTCCATGAAACCAAAGCTCTCTCCAGCTTCTGTGATCTTCTGAGATTTCACCTCCTTCAGGAATCACCCCTTGTTTAATCATTTTCTCCCTGGGAGCTAGCCTTACAACCACCCATATTATTGGAGCATATTGACACTTCACGCAGGCTACTATTTATTCACGTATCCATTTTTCCATTTTTGTGTTATAACTGGTCGAACCACTTTTTAATCAAAAGTGAAAATAATTTTGTGTCTAGCAGTCTTCCCTGTCAAAACCTAAGTCCTGGAAGGCATGAACCATGTCAACCAAATGATTGATCAATCAATAGTATGTAGCGCGGCTCAATGGAAAGAGCCCGGGCTTGGGAGTCAGAGGTCATGGGTTCGAATCCCGCCTCTGCCACTTGTCAGCTGTGTGACTGTGGGCAAGTCACTTAACTTCTCTGGGCCTCGGTTACCTCATCTGTAAAATGGGGATTAAGACTGTGAGCCTCACGTGGACAATCTGATTACCCTGTATCTACCCCAGCGCTCAGAACAGTGCTCTGCACATAGTAAGCACTTAACAAATCCCAACATTATTATTATTGATAACTTAATTATGTTCAGAAAACTGTACTAAGCACGTGGGAAAGTACAATACGATAGATTTGGTATCATGATTCCTCTCCACATTTAGTTAATGTCCTTTTGTTATACTCTCCCAAGGATTGAATACAGTTCTCTGCTCATTGTAGGTGCTCAAGAAATCCTTTTGAATGATTGGTGGGGTGGGATGACCAGGAAAGTAATGGATTTGTCAGTCAGTGCCTCTTGGAAGATGTGATTTTTTTAAGGGCTTTTAGTAGGACTGGAGGACAGTTTGGAAAGGACGAATGATGATCATCAATCGTAATTATTGAGCGCTTACTATGTACAGAGCACTGTAAGAAGCACTTGGGAGAGTACGGAATTAGCTGCCATGTTCCCTACCCATAAGCGATGGTTAAAAGCAGTACTTCAGCAGCAGTTCAGAGCTGGAGGTGTAAGAGTTGAGGGGGAAAGGCGGGAATTAAATGAGCAGTTATTTGGAGGTGGTTGATAAATAATAATAATTGTGGTGTTAAAGCTCTACAATGTGCCAAGCTACGTACTAAGTCCTGGTCATCAGGTCAGACATAGTCCTACTTGGGCTTAAAGTCTAAGAGAGAGGGAAAACAGGTAATTCAATTCCCATTCTACTGATGAGGGAACTGGGGCTCAGAAACATTAAGTGGCTTGCCAAGGACACGCTACAGAAAAGAGGCTGAGCTAGAATAAAACCCAGGTCCCCTTATCTTCAGGGAAATGCTCTTTCCATTAAGTCGTGCTGTTTTTTTATGGTATTTGTTTAGTGCTGACAATGAGCCAGACACTGTTCTAAGCGCTGGGGTAGATACAAGGTAATCAGGTTGGACACAATCCCTGTCCCGGATGGCGCTCATGGCCAAAACTCCATTTTATGGATGAGGTAACTGAGGCACAGAGAAATGGAGTGCTCAAAGTCATACAGCAGAGGAGTGGTGGAGCTAGGACTAGAACCCAGGTCCTTCTGGCTCCCAGACCCGTGGTCTTCCCACTAGGCGATGTCGCTTTTCTGCTGCTTCTCGTTCTCTCCCTGAAGATTTACGGTGGAACCTTTACTCTGTGCTAGACTCTCCATCCACTTTTAAAACTACATTACACAGAAAACTTTTATGCTACCCAGAAAATCTTTTAATCTCTTCTTTACATTTTGGATTTGATTTACTAGGAGCATTTAGAGACAGCTCATATTTTCTGAATAGTCTGTAAAGCTTTTAATGCCTTAATCAATTTTTGCCACTTTAGTCGCTGTTCTGAACTTGATTAATTTTTCCCTAGGTTCCCTAACTTACAGAGAAGATTGCTTCCCATGTTCACAGAACAAAATGAAACTGCAATTTTTGAAACTCATACATCTCTACTAAAAGCAGACATCAAAATCATTGAAATCTGAATTTGCACTATAAATTTTATGCTAAATATCCAAACAACCGAAAATAAATACCAATCAGTTTGAGAAAAGATGCACGCTTCAGTTCTGTTTAATTTGATCTGTGGGTCTTATTTCATTGACAGACTGCAATTTCTTATCTGCAAAATGTGACAGTGAGGCTAATGGTCAGAATGGGGATTTCTTAAAAAATGGAAACGACGTAGAACATATTACTCTGGTCAAGGCCTTAGGGAGGGTGCAAATGGAGTCGGTGTATCTTCTGAATTAGAGCCTCATGCTTCCACCCAGTCTGGTCAATTGAACACTTAATCATCTTTCTGATATTTTGTCCTGATGTAGTCATACCATTTCATATTTTATTCCTGTTCTTCCTTCTTCTCCCACTGTTTGTGAGATCATTTTAGTCTGTTTTGACCCATTTGACTCTAAGGGAAAAGTTCATTGTTTTGCTTCAATCGCTCTTTCCAAGGTACTCAGTATGATGCTCTGCACCCAAATGTTCATTCAATAGTATTTATTGAGCGCTTACTATGTGCGGAGCACTGAACTAAGCGCTTGGAATGAACAAGTCGGCAACAGATAGAGACGGTCCCTGCCGTTTGACTGGCTTACAGTCTAATCGAAACTGTGGTATTTGTTAAGTGTTTACTATGTGCCAAGCACTGTTCTAAGTGCTGGGGGATACAAGGTGATCAGGTTGTCCCACGTGCGGCTCACAGTTTTAATCCCCATTTTACAGATGAGGTAACTGAGGCACAGAGAAGTTAAGTGACTTGCCCAAAGTCACCCAGCTGGCAAGTGGCGGAGCCGGGATTAGAACCCACGACCTCTGACTCCCAAGCCCGGGCTCTTTCACCATGGTCTAGTGGGTAGACCGTGGACCTGGGAGTTGGAGGACTTGGGTTCTAATCCCTGTTGCTTCATCTTACTGCTGTGTGATCTTGGGCTTAACTTCTCTGGGCAGATCCCAGCTCTGCCACTTGTTGGCTGTGTGACTGTGGGCAAGTCACTTAACTTCTCTGTGCCTCAGTTCCCTCATCTGTAAAATGGGGATTAAGACTGTGAGCCCCACGTGGGACAACCTGATTCCCCTATGTCTACCCCAGTGCTTAGAACAGTGCTCGGCACATATTAAGCGCTTAACAAATACCAACATTATTATTATTATTCTCTGTGCCTCAGTTCCCACATCTGTAAAATGAGGATTAAGGTTCTGAGCCCTCCGTGGGACAGGGATCGTTGTCAACCCGGTTATCTTTTAACTACTCCAGTGCTTAGTCCACTGCCTGGCACATGATAATAATAATAATTATGGTATTTATTAAGCACTTACTATATGCAAAGCACAGTACAAAGCACTGGGGAGGATAAAAGCCAATTGGGTTGGACACAGTCTCTGTCCCACATGGCACTCACAGTTTCAATCTCCATTTTACAGATGAGGTAACTAAAGCACAGAGAAGTGAAGTGACTTTCCTAAGGTCACACAGCAGATAAGTGGCAAAGCCGGGATTAAAACCACGACCTCTGACTCTCAAACCCGTGCTCTTTCCAATAAGTAAGCGCTTAACAGATACCACAGTTGTTATTTTTATTATTACATAATAAAATATTTTATATAAGTAGTTAGTACAATGCTCTGCACACTGTAAGTGCTCAAAAATACGACCGAATGAATGAACGAATGAATTATGCTCAATGAATGCCGTGGATTGACAAGGCCTTCCCCTTCAGCAGTGGTCAGTGAGATGGAGAAGGAACAAAATCTCTGCCAATCCCCTGAAACACTGGGAGAGCAGTGAAGGGAAGCTGTCAAGGAAGGGACAGGGCAATCACAACAGGAAAAAATGAAAACCAAAAAGCTACCTCACATATGCTCAGGCCTGCCAGCCTGCACCGTGACATAATAACATGGCTCAATGGAAAGAGCACGGGCATGGGAGTCAGAGGTCATGGGTTCGAATCCCCAATCTGCCACTTGTCAGCCGTGTGACTGTGGGTAAGTCACTTAATTCTCTGTGCCTCAGTTACCTCATCTGTCAAATGGGGATTAAGACTGTGAGCCTCATGTGGGACAACCTGATTACCCTGTAGACTCCAGCACTTAGAACAGTGCTCTGCACATAGTAAGCGCTTAACAAATACCAATATTATTATAATAACATCATAGAGAACATTTTCGGGGATTAGGAAGACCTTACTTCAAGAATATAATAAATAGTTAAAAAAACAAGAGGAATACTAATAATAACTGGGGAACTTGTTAAATCCTTACTACGTGCCAAACACTGAACTAAGGACTGGGGTAGATACAATACAGGCAGATTGGATGCGTTTCCTGTCCCACATGCGGGCTCATAGTCTAAAGGGAAAGTGAGAACAAGAATCTTATTTGAGATGTACAGATGATGGTACAGAGGCACAGAGAAGTTGAAAGATTTAGTAGAGTGTTTGGCCCGTAGTAACAAATAACCCATTATTATAATTACTATTATTATTACTGAGTGCTTATTAGTTCAGTGCTCTGCTCTAAGCACTGGGAAAGCACTTGGAAAGGCTGAAAGCTTCACAAGACTTGTCCAAGGTCACAAAGCAAGCAAGTGGCAGAGTTGGGATGAGAACCGCTTTCCACATGGCCATACAGCTGAGAAGCAAAATGGTGTAGCGGACAGAGCACAGGCCTGGGCATCAGAAGGTCATGAGTTCTGGTCCCTGGCTCTGCCACTCGTCCGCTGGGTGACCCTGGGCAAGTCACGTCACTTCTCTGTGCCTCAGTTACCTCATCTGTAATATGGGGTTTGAAACTGTGAACCCCACATGGGGCAGGGACTGTTTTCAATTTAATTTGCTTCTATCCACCCCAGCACTTAGTACAGTTCGTGGCACATAGTAAGTGCTGAACAAATACCAGTATCATCATTATTTTTATGAATAATAATAATAAATCTTACAATTAGCAGATCTCAAAATAATAACTAAAGTTCCTAGAATCTTCAAAATAGATTTATGTTCAGAGTTGCCAGTGTCTTTCAAATAATTTGGAATTTAGCAAGATTTACTGTAGATAAACATGTATATCAATCAATCAATCAATCAACCATATTTATTGAGCATTTACTGTGTACTGACAACTGCACTAAGGGCTTGGAGAGTATAAAATAACGGAGTTGATAGACTCTGGATAGACATTCCTTCCCCCAACAAGTTTTCATATAATTATTATGGTATTTGTTAAGTGCTTGCTATAAGTCATGGACTGTTCTAAGTTCTGAGGTAGATACAAGTTAATCATGTCCCAAATGGGGCTCAGAGTCTTCATAGGTGGTAGAACAGGTATTTCTAACTCCTACTAAATCCCCACTTTACAGATGAGGAAACTAAGGCCCAGAGAAGATAAATGATTTATATAAGGTCACCCAGGCAGTATGGGAATTAGAACCCACGGCCTCTGACTCCCAGACCCGTGCTCTTCTCACTATGCCATGCTGCTTCCCAATATATCACATTACTTCTATTTTATTATTCAGGAAAATTCTCTAGTGCTTCAGCACTTTCTCTCCTTTTGTATTCAAGAGTGTTTCATTTACATTTAGTCACTACTGCATTCAAATCTGAATCAGATATTTCAGACTTCAACACGATAGTTCTTCAAACACGATAGTTCTTCAAACATCAAATGATCCAGTACTTTCCCACAATTTACTTGCCCTTTTTTAAAATATAGACTATCAAATGAGAATAATAGTGGCAAACTTTTTGAAGTGAAAATTAAGCCCATAACTAATCAAGTAGGTTTTTGAAACTATGTATTTTCTCATCTTGTGTATTTTGGGGAGTAGCTTGACCTAGTGGAAAGAGCTCAGGTCTTTGAGTCAGGAGTCTGGGTTCTAATCCTGGCTCCTTCACTTATTTGCTGTGTGAACGTGGGCAGTCACTTAACTTCTCTGTACCTCAGTTTCCGCATCTCTAAAGTGGAGTTTAAAGACAATATCGTTATTTGTATTATTATTTTTATTTAGTACTATTCCTATTACTATTCATTTTTCCAGCTTTGGGAATTTGATTAGGGATTTTTCATACTAGATTGTTAAACTGTCATTTCTCCTAAAAATACAGAGAGATTTGTGATCCTCAAATTCTTTTAATCTCAAATTCCTTTGAACCCCTATGTCATGGAACTCAAGATTAAGGAAGTATGTTATGATTCACCAAATTCACTTAATA
This sequence comes from Ornithorhynchus anatinus, assembly GCF_004115215.2. Taxonomy (NCBI): domain Eukaryota; kingdom Metazoa; phylum Chordata; class Mammalia; order Monotremata; family Ornithorhynchidae; genus Ornithorhynchus; species Ornithorhynchus anatinus. The sequence goes on along the minus strand of NC_041728.1, from coordinate 6,195,881 downwards.
ATATGCAGTACAGTCAAAGTTACAGCTGTGAGAAACGTGAGCAGTGAAATCTAAAACCTGGCAGAATTTGCCAGGACTTTGGGTTCAGTAAAAGGTTTGTGGCGTCCAAATGTCTTTCAAAGAACCTGGATCAGCTTCTACATTCAATCAGGGTGACTTCGGATTCAGAAGGAAACTCTGACCAACAGAGTGACTCGAGATTTACTCGGCGTTTTAATGTTTATTCAGATTGAAACTATGTGAACTGAAATGAAAATACCCGGTTCAAAGAACTGCCTGAAAGTTGAAACCTTTTAGTTCCAGGCAGCTGTAGCCATTGTGACAACAAGGCTCTTCTGGAGTTTTTCACCCCGTGGAGTAATTAATATAATGATTGTGCCCAATTTTCATGGTGCATCAAATGGCAATGATCATGAATGATTTCATTTTTCTCCCTTCATCTTTTTCCATGAAATATTTCTATTTTTCAGGGCTTGCTTTGGTGCCATTAAGACAACACATAGAGAACAGGACATACCCCATGGCTAAATGCCTTCCCATTTTAGTATTTCTCCTATGAAATATCAGTATGGACTTATCAGAGCCAGCTGTGAGGAAGCGTGTATTGATGAGTCAACCATCAATGACTCCCTATTGAGTGCCAAGTTACTAATGAATGCCCAGTCGATGCCCCTACTTCTACGGTCCGAAGTGTTATTCAAAAGTGAGAAGCTTAGTGCAAGCAAAGGAAGGACGGAGAGATAAAGTGCCAGCAAAGAGAACAAACATCGGAGTACAGAGGAAGAGATCTGCCTACCCAAGAGTCTTCCTCTGAAACTCAGTGTGAAATGGGCAAAGAATGATTAGAGTATGGCATTTTTTAATTACCTCTATTTATGTTAAGTTCTGGAGTAGATATAAGATAATCAGTTCAGCCCAAATATTAAACCCACAAATTCAGCCTGTCACCAAATCCTATCAGTACAACCTTCACAACATCACAAAATATCTACCCTTTCCTCTGCTTCCAAACTGCTACTATGTTGATCCAAGCACTTATCCAATCCCTTCTGACTACCGCATCAGGTTCATTCAAGCGTTCATTCATTCATTCAATCATATTTAATGAGTGCTTACTGGGTACAGAGTACTGTAATAAGGACTCGGGAGAGTGCAGTGCAACAATAAACAGACACATTCCCTGTCCACAATGAGCTTACAGTTTAGAAAGGGAGACAGACATTAATACAAGTAAATAAATTACAGATATGTATGTAAGTGCTATGGGGATGGGAGGAGGAATGAATTAGTTCATTCAATAGTATTTATTGAGCACTTACTATGTGCAGAACACTGCACTAAGCCCTTGGAATGTACAAATCGGTAACAGATAGAGACAGTCCCTGCCCTCTGAAGGGTTTACAGTCTAATCCGGGGAGACAGAGAGACAAGAACAATAGCAATAAATAGAATCGAGGGGATGAACATATCATTAAAACAATAGCAAATAAATAGAATCAAGGTGATGTACGTCTCATTAACAAAATTAATAGGGTGATGAAAATATATACAGTTGAGCGGACGAGTACAGTGCTGAGGGGAGGGGAAGGAAGGCGGGGGGAGGAGCAGAGGGAAAGGGGGGAAAAGAGGGCTTAGCTGAGGGGAGGTGAAGGGAGGGTAGAGGGGGAGCAGAGGGAGCAGAGGGAAAAGGGGGAGCTCAGTCTGGGAACAAGTCAGGGTGACGCAGAAGGGAATGGGAGAAGAGGAAAGGAACGTTTAGTTAAGGAAGGCCTACTGGAGGAGATGTGCCTTCAATAAGGCTTTGAAGGTGGGGAGAGGAATTGTCTGTCAGATTTGAGGAGGGAGGGCCTTCCAGATCAGAGGTAGGACGTGAGTTAGGGGTAGGCGGTGAGATAAGTGAAATGGAGGCACAGTGAGAAGGTTAGCATTAGATGAGAGAAGTGTGTGGGCTGGATTGTAGTAGAATGGGCAGGGATTGTCCCTATTTGTTGCCGAATTGTACATTCCAAGTGCTTAGTACAGTGGCCTGCACATAGTAAGCGCTCCATAAATACTAATGAATGAATGATAGAGCAGGGAGGTGAGGTAGGAGGGGTAAAGCTGATGGACTGCTTTAAAGCCAATGGTGAGGAGCTTTTGTTTGATATGGAGGTGCTGGGTAACCACTGGAATTTCTTGAGCGGGGAAACATGTCCTGAACATTTCTGTAGAAAAATGATCCGGGTAGCAGAGTGAAGTATGGACTTGAGTGGGTAGAGACAGGAGGCTGGGAGGTCAGTAAGGAGCCTAATACAGTAATCAAGGTGGGATAGGATAAGTGGCTGGATTAAAGTGGTAGCAGTTTGGATGGAGAGGGAAGGGCAGATTTTAGCGATGTTGTGAAGGTGGGACCGACAGGATTTAGTGATGGATTGAATGTGTGGGTTGAATGAGAGAGAGGAGTCAAGGATGATACCAAGGATACGGGTTTGTGAGCCAGAAGGATTGCTGGTGCCGGCTACGGTAATGGGAAAGTCAGGGAGGGGACAGGGTTTGGATGGGAAGATAAGGAGTTCTGTCACAGACATGTTAAGCTTGAGGTTACAGGAGGACATCCAAGTAAAGATCTTTCGAAGGCAGGAGGAAATGCAAGACTGCGGAGAGGTAATAATAATAATAATGTTGGTATTTGTTAAGCGCTTACTATGTGCCGAGCACTGTTCTAAGCGCTGGGGTAGACACAGGGGAATCAGGATGTCCCACGTGGGGCTCACAGGCTTAATCCCCATTTTACAGATGAGGTCACTGAGGCACAGAGAAGTGAAGTGACTTGCCCACAGTCACACAGCTGACAAGTGGCCGAGCTGGGATTCGAACTCATGACCTCTGACTCCAAAGCCCATGCTCTTTCCACTGAGCCACGCTGCTTCAGGTAGAGAGATCAGGGAGGGAGGGCGAGGTCAGCTTCCTTGCTGACTTCCCTGCCTCCTGTCTCTCCCCACTCCAGTCCATACTTCACTCTGCTGTCCAGATCTTTTTTCTACAAAAACGTTGAGGACAAGTCCTGCCCCTAACCTGGAACATCCTCCCTCTTCTTATCCGATAGACGATCACTTTCCCCCCTTCAAAGCCTATTAAAAATCACATTTCCTCTAGGAGGTCTTCCCCAACTAAGACCTCTCCCTTCCGCATCACTCTTACGCCTGGATTTGCACCCTTCATTCACCCCCTCAGTCACAGAGCACTTTGGTACATATCCATCGTTTAGTTTAATGTCTATTTCCCCCTTTAGACTGTAAGCTCTTTGTGGGCAGGGAACATGTTGAGCCACTCTGTTGTTCTGTATTCTCCCACCTTCTAACTACAGTGCTCTCCCACAGTAAGTGCTCAATAAATACAATTGAATGCTTTGACTGACCGATAGACCACACTACCTCCTTGCCCCGTGGCAAGGAGAATGCCCCATGGCATTTCCTCAGGGAAATGACTCTTCTGAAACCATTAATGATTACAAATGGGGGTTAGAAAGTGGGGAGACAATAACAGCTTTCAGGATTGTGTGTGTGTCTCAGGGGTGGGGTTCCCGTCAATCAGTCTGTCAATCAATGACATCTATTGAGTTCTTACTATATGCAGAGCACCGTCCTGTTTGGAAAGGTACAACAGAGTAGAAAGGCACGATCCTTGCCCTCGAGGAGATTTCATGGCTGAGCGAGAAGAAATGACCTGAAATGAAAACATTGATTGGAGATTAGGATGGAGTTTTCAGCCAACAAGGGAATAAAACGAAGGAGGGGCGGAGCCTCCATCCCTGAGGATTTTTGAAGAAAGGACGGCTTAAGAGTTCATCCGTCTGGAGCCAGGGGCTGGGCTGGGCTGGAAGCCCTGTCCCAGCACCACAATTCTATATTTAACACATTCACTCTAAGGCAAACTTTACTTGGATGGTAATGACCAATAAAGGAGTAGAGGTGGGAGTTGGGTGGGAAGTTGGGCATACTAAAATGGACTCTGAATTAGACAACGCTGGACTATATAGAGGTCCAAAATCATTCCAAGTGCTATCATTGAGTTAAAAGGAATAGAAACATAGTGGTCAATTTACACAGACTCTGTTAAGTGAAGCGGAGAGAGAGATACCCCTTGAAGGCCAGGCAAGCCAGCAAAACCTGGGGAGGGAATTTTTCAGACAAAGTCTATGGGGGAAAATGCGATCTTTCCATTTATCTGGAATCTGATTATGGGGACTGTTGACAGATTCTCCTGAGAATTGAGAGAGAATCTAGTTTACTTTAACTAAGGTGCAAGGAAAACAGTGGGTTGATAAATTCATTTAATCTCTTTTTCTAATTACATATGCATCATCACAGGCTAATTATGTAGTTTGCATTATATATGCATAATTAGAAATACAAATGCAACTGGGTATTTTAAAAGTCCTAATTGAAACATTTGGAATTGTCAAAATGGGTGGGTGTGTCCGTGTGTGTTTGTGTGTGTGTGTGTGTGTGTATGTTGGGACAAAATTGTGGCATGTAAAATTGTCTGCTGTATTACAACACAGAAATATCATTTAGAACAGAAGCTTCAAGAGGAGGAGATTGTGAGACAGAATTGATAACAGCAAACACACCCGCACCATAGAGGAGTGTGCGAATATGCACAGCATGTGTAGGAGCTACATTTACAGCGATGTTAATTTTTTCAGGAAGAACTACTGTAAGAATTCACATCAATAGCATCATCTTTGGATCCTAAAGGTGATATACCTTGGTGTAAATGTATATCACACATATATTTGGAAGAATTTCATTGTAAAAAATCACTAAAGCTCAACTGATAGGGAAAGTGGTTGCACATCAATAAAAAGTTCAGGCATCTGAGAGCAGCTTTATATGTACCAGTAGGGTACATATAAATGAGTCTGCACAGGCATCTCTGTGAAGTATAAAATCTTTACTGATATGCAACCATTCCATCTTTTATTTTTTTTAAATTTAAAAAATGATATTTTTCTGAATAAAGAGTTGGAGTAAAGAAAAACATCCTAGTAGTATGGCAGTAAAATATAAATCGTAGCACAATGTATCAATAACTTTGTGAATAATATATATTAAATATAATATATGTATGATTTTATATTAATTTTATATATGTGCATGTGTGAGTATCCATACTGACAACATATATGTGTGTGTATCTATGTGTGTGTGTGTATATGTAGGTATTTATACACACACACATACATTTGTCTATCTAAATATCTCTATATACCTATATGTGGAATGTTTTAGGGTCATCCGTACTGATATGCGTGGCTTAGTGGAAAGAGCCCAGGCTTGGGAGTCAGAGGTCATGGTTTCTAATCCTTGCTCTGCCACTTATCGGTTGTGTGACTTTGGGCAAGTCACAACTTCTCTGTGCCTCAGTTACCTCATCTGTAAAATAAGGATTAAGACTGTGAGCCCCATGTGGGACAACTTGATTACTTTATATCTACCCCAGCACTTAAAACAGTGCTGGCACATAGTAAGCACCTAACAAATACCATCATCATCATCATCATGACATGGATATACTGATATATATCCCTACGTACATATATTTATCATCATGGATGACTCTAAAACTTTAATGTTCTACAGGAAAAAGGGCAGTGAACTAAAGGGATTTGGTGGAAACAGATAAGAATAAATAAAAGGGGAGGAAAAGAGCCTTGAAGCAAATCTATGGTCTAAGCTACCCCCTGGGTCATATGCACATGCAATCAAGATACTAGAACTCTTCCAGTATCGTGGGAAAAGAACTTGTAGATTACTTTATAATAATAATAATTAGGGTAGTCGTCAAGCACTTACTAGCTGCCAAACACTCTACTAGATATAAGATAATTAGGTTGGACACAGTCCCTGTCCCACTGGGGCTCATTGTCTAAAAAAGAGGGAATAGGATGAGGAAATTGAGGCACAAAGAATTTAAATGACTTGCCCAAAGATCACATAGCAGACAAGTGGCAGAGCCAGGATTAGAACCCAGGTCTTCTGACTCTCAGGTCCATGCTTTTTTCTACTAGGCCACGCTGTTCCTCAGTGTTTATAGACTGAATTCTGAATTAATTGAGTAGCATAAATCTTACTTTAGGTAAAAATTAAAAAAACTCCTAAAATATTTTCAGAACAACCTTGGTTTTAGAAGCACCATGATTTAGCTGCATGGTTTTGTACTACACTGGTCTTGCATCTTGTTGATTAGTAAAATGAGTCTCTCTCTGCCAGGCTGGAGAAAGCAGAGATTTCCACAGATATAGGCCAATACCCTACTTCCTGTTCCCTGAAATATCAATCTTGAAACCCATTAGCAAGAGAACACCAGCTGATCATAACAGCTGTGCGGATACATGGGGAAAGAGGCCATCTCTAAGGCAACCCAGGCCCCAAACATATGGAGCTTTTTAAAATAAAGTCAACATTTCAAATGTCTCTCAGAAGCTCTTTTCACAGTGCTAAATTCTGGAGAACAAATATAAAGAATTATGATAATTTATCTCAAAAAGCTTTTGCAGGCTCGATGACAGAATTTAATAGTTACCTAATTAAAGCAGGCAGTGGCTGACATACGAGGTTGAGGGAGAGAACTGTCATATGGACATGGAAGCAGAGTTGTTAATGATCCAGGGGACTCTATAGCTCAGGAAAACAAAATTTGAACCCAGTGACAGAGGGAGGGAAGAGGGAAGATTAGGGCAGTGGACCACTTAACTTCTATGTGAGTTAGTTTCCTGCTGTGTGACCTTGGGTAAGTCACTTCACGTCTATGTGCCTCAGTTACCTCATCTGTAAAATGGGGATTGAGACCGTGAGTTCCGTGTGGAACAGGGACTGCGTCCAATCCGATTTGCTTGTATCGACCCTACCGCGTAGTACAGCGTTTGGCACGTAGTAAACACTTAACAAATACTATTATTATGATTTTCATTAATTCATCTGTAAAATGGGATAAAATACCAGTTTTCCTCCTCCCTTGAACAGCAAGACCTATGTGGACTGGGACCGTATCTGACCAGGTTATCGTATATCGACCCCAGCGATTAGTATAGTAGCATTTCACAAAGATCACACTTATTAGTTTTATTGTTGTTATTTCACTTTTATCAACCACCAGGGCAGGATGAAGGCTCAGCCGGCAGAACCAAGTAGAACAGACTAGGTCACTGGGGGAGAGAATCAATCATTTGTATTTATTAAGCGCTTACTATGTGCAGAGCACTGTACTAAGCACGTGGGAGAGCACGACGCAGGAGAATTAGCAGACACGTTCCTGTCCACAGAGAGCTTACAGTCTAGAGAACTATTGACTAAGGGGTGGCTCCTTTTCCTTTTTCTGACTTGTGTTTCTCCTCTTGTGCTTCAACTTCATTCCCTATTCTGCCCTTTCACCCGCCGTGCCCTGAGGCTTTGAGGTGGCCCTTGACATAAAAGAAGGTAGGGAACGACGGGTGAATGTATAAAAGAAAGAGAAAGGATTCATTCATTCATTCATTCGTATTTCTTGAGTGCTTACTATATGCAGAGCACTGTACTAAGCGCTTGGAATGTACAATTCGGCAACAGATAGAGGTAATCCCTGCCCAACAACGGGCTCACAGTCTGAACGGGGAAGACAGACAAAACAAAACAAAACATGAGAGAAAGGGGAAGGCAAAAGAGGGAGTGAGGGACAAATGATGGGTGAGAGAATAGTAGTATTTATGATAGTAGTAGTATTCATTCAATAGTATTTATTGAGCACTTACTATGTGCAGAGCACTGTACTAAGCGCTTGGAATGTGCAAATCGGCAACAGATGCAGTCCCTGCTCTTTGATGGGCTTACAGTCTAATTGATAAGTAATCAGTAGTACTGATTATTTCTTTTTTTGAATGGTATTTGTTAAGTGCTTACTATGTGCCACACACTGTACTAAGCGCTGGAGTAGCTACCACATAGATTGGACACAGTCTCTGTCCCACATAGAACTCGCAGACTTAAATCCCCATTTTTACAGATGAGGTAACTGAGTCACAGAGAAGTGAAGTGACTTGCCCAAGGTCACAGAGCAGTCAAGTGATGGAGTCGGGATTAGAACCCAGGCCTTCTGACTTCCAGGCCTGTGCTCTATCCACTAGGCCATGCTGCTTCTTTAGTCCACTTGCCGCTGCATACTGAATGAGTTGCTTAGGGAGAGCAGAATAACGGTCTCACATTTCCTCCCGAAGAGGAGCTTACAGTCCAGTGGCGTAGATCAACATAAACATTTTTACGGCTAAAGTGGCCAAAATATGTAAATGGAGCGGACATATATATTTTATCGCCATTGTTCTCGTCTGTCCGTCTCCCCCGATTAGACCGTAAGCCCGTCGAACGGCAGGGACTGTCTCTATCTGTTGCCGACTTGTTCATTCCAAGCGCTTAGTACAGTGCTCTGCACATAGTAAGCGCTCAATAAATACTATTGACTATGAGTCCTAAGGAGGATGTCAGTACATTCATATGGTCTAGAGTTGGCTAAAGGATTAGATGGCTCGGGTTGTTGGGATGTTAGAGGAAGGGGGTGTTCAGGAGGTATTTGAACAATAATAATAATTATGGTATTTGTTAAAAAAGTGCTTACTGTGTGCCAGACATTGTACTAAACACTGGGGTGGGATACAAGCAAATCGGGTTGGGCGCCATCCCTGTCCCATGTGGGGCTCCCTGTCTCAATCCCCATTTTACAGATGAAGTAACTGAGGTCCAGAGAAGTTAAGTGACTTGCCCAGGGTCACACAGCAGATGAGTGACGGAGCGGGATTAGAACCCATGACCTTCTGACTCCCAGGCCTGTGCTCTAGCCACTATGCCATGCTGCTTCTCTAGGTGAGGAAAGCTATGGTCTGATTGATGTGAAAAGGGAGTGAGTTCCAAATCTTTTCTTTCTTATGGTATTTTTTGTGCACTTAGTATGTGTCAGTAACTATTATAAGCGCTGGGGTAGATACAAACTAATCAGGTTGGCCATAGTGCATGTCCCACATGGGGTTCACAGTCTTAATCTTAATTACGGATGAGGTTAACTGAGACCCAGAGAAGTGAGGTGACAAGCCCAAGGTCACACAGCAGACAAGTGGCAGAGTCAGGATTAGAACCATTCATTCATTCAATAGTATTTATTGAGCGCTTACTATGTGCAGAGCACTGTACTAAGCGCTTGGAATGAACAAGTCGGCAACAGATAGAGACAGTCCCTGCCGTTCGACGGGCTTACGGTCTAATCGGGGGAGACGGACGGACGAGAACGATGGCGATAAATAGAGTCAAGGGGAAGAACATCTCGTAAAAACAATGGCAACTAAATAGAATCAAGACGATGGACATTTCCAACCCAGATCCTTCTGACTCCCAGACCTGTGTTCTACCCACTAGACCGTGTTGCTTCTCCAAGTCGGGGGAACAGTGTGAGAGAGGGGACAGAGGAGGAAGAATCAAAATTGAGGCACTGCTAGAAGGTTGGTGTGGGCGAAATGAAGACTGTGTCTATGAGAATAGGTAAACTGGGGGCCAGATAGTAGAAAGCCTTGAAGCCATTTGCCCTATACCACGTCTCTTTGGGCTCCCAGTAACTCTGACAACCAAGCACTTTCTCAGAGCTCCCTCGGGGAAGTCCAGAACTACATTTCCATTATTCTTGGGAAAGCAGTGAATGGCACAAGGTTTTATCAAATACCAAAGTTTTAATTTCTTAAAACTCAAACCCTTACTCAAACATTTACCGCCCAGTGAAGTAATGAGCGAGGTCTAGTGGAGAGAGCACGGGCCTGGGAGTCAGAAGGTCAAGGGTCCGGTCCTGACTCGGTCGCTTATCTGCTGTGTGGCCCTGGGCAAGTTGGTTCACTTCTCTGTGCCTCAGTTACCTCATCTGTACAGTTCAATACTCTGCAAGGAGTATGCACTTTATAAATACACGGCGGAATGACTGATTGATTGAAGACCGGCACAAAAAGCAGAAACTTCCTCTCTGGATCCAGTGACATCTCATCTCTTTTGAGGAAGTTCACTGGGAGCAGGGACTATGTCTACCCTGTTGAGAAGCATCATGGCCTAGTGGAAAATACAAAGGCCTGGGAGTCAGAGATCCTGGGTTCTAATCCTCATTCTGACAACTGTTTTCTCTGTGACCTTGGGAGAGTTGCTTTACTTCTCTGTGCCTCCGTTCTCCTGTTCTCCCTCCTGCTTAGACTGTGAGCCCCTTGTGGGACACGAAGTGTCCAACCTAATTAATTTGTATCCAGTCCAGCACTTACAACTGTGTTCGATATATAGTCAAGCGCTTAACAAATGCCATAAAAAACCCTGTTATATTATGCTCTCCCAAGCACTTAGTACTTGGTATGGTATTTGTTAAGTGCTTACTATGTGCCAGGACAGTACTAAGCACTGGGGTGGGTACAACCAAACTGTGTTGGACACAGTCCCTGTAGCCCCGGGGCTTACTATTTCAATCCTCATTTTATAGATGAGGTAATGAGGCAGAGAAGTAAAGCGACTTACCCAAGGTCACACAGCAGACAAATGACAGAGCCAGGATTAGACCCTTCTGACTACCAAGCCCCTGCTCTATCCACTACCATGCTGCTTCTGAACACAATGTTCAGTGTCTACAGACTGATGATTTTTCTATCTTTCAGCTCTACCCCGCCATTGCGTCTAGTGAATTAAATCAATTTTACCCCCCTAAATGAAAGTTTCTGTATTTTGTGACCCATTTATCAGAACGACTGATCTAGGGAATAGTCAAAAAAATTCAAGATTTACGATCTATTGTACACCACTGGGAAGAATGGCTATCAGCCTATAAAGGATATAACTAGAATTTGCAGCAGAAAGAGTCAGGGGATCTGGATTCTAATTCTGGTTCTGCCACTTACCTGCTGTGTGACCCAGGCAGGTCACTTCACTTCTCTGTGCCTCCACTTTCTCATCTGCAAAATGGAGATTTAAAAACAAAAAACAAAAACTTTTCTCCTCTCCCTTTAGTCTGTGAGCTCATGTGGGACCGGGGCTATGTCCAACCCGATTCTCTTGTGAGAGCTTAACAAAAATGACAATTATAGTAATCATATTTATTATTAGTAGTACTAGTAATATTAGCGACAGAATGAAATTGTGAATAGGAAATGGAAACTAAGTTTGTAGGGAAGATCCCTGCAGGATCCTACAGTCTGGGAAATCCCTAGGACCAGGATTTGACTTATGATTAAATGACTTAACACACTAAAACATAAACCTTCCGAGAAGAGCTGCCGGAGAGGGTAGTTGCCAAGAGAACCAGAACGATTTTTCTCCATCTTTGGATTGTACTGGCGGATGTGTTTCCAACTCTTATTTTAAACCCCATTCGTTCAGGATCATCATTCCTATTAGTTCTAGCTCATCTTTATGTTGGCTCGGAGACTAGAGCAGCAGATGAGGATATTTGATGTTTGTGCTTTCCAAGTCCCCTTTGAAGACTCAACTCTTTCATGTTTTTCAACAGGTGTCTTCCTCCTCCCTCCTCCCATTGCTACATATTTTCCTGATTACTCTCTGAATTAGCCTAAAGACTGCTCCAGTTTGAGGAACTGAACCAATCTGCTATTGCCGTACACTGTAGTTTCCTAATGAATTCTAACCACCATGATGCGTTTCGGCCCGGCAGAGAATATGTCCATTTACATTTCCCTGCCTCTATTTTATGAATTGATTTCTCGTGATAATTTTTTACCCCGGCTTCCCTGTGGTGACCCTGGAACTGGGTTTTATTTAAAGAATAAAAACTCAGACCTTCAGTAGAAAAGGAACAGAGTATAGATTTTAACTGAATGTGAAAGTAAGGAGAGGAAGAAAAATGAGCTTTTATCTGATACTTGGTCAAAAAAGAACTTGGAACATCTTACTTCGAAATTATTGACATTTTCCTGGTTCGTTAACTAGCCGTACTCATAAGTTATTGATGTCAGAGATGTTTTAAGGCAGTGTCTTGCCTGGAGATCTCTTATGTTTATATTTTAAAGTACTTTCACCTCTGGGTCATGGTTGTAAAAGTTTGATGAACATTTCTGATCTCCTTTGGATGTATAAAAGAAAATTTTGATTCAACAACATCATATATCTTGTCCAAAACATGTCTGGAAGTTGGGCAGAATATAGTACCATAAAGTACAACAATTTTACATCACAATCAGAAAGGTAAACACGTACTTCCCTTTTGTAGTCTGCCAGATGAAATATACGAACAGTGATTGAGCGTTCTCTTTTAATTGACACTGGGGGATCCAGGCAGATTACTTAATTTTGCAAACAGCAAAGGTTCAAGGGCACTACTACATCAAAATAATATTTTTTCCTTTACTTTGACAAGCTTGGTTCATCAATTCAGGTATTACTTATGATTATATTGCTTTTGAGTCAATGCAGCATAGTGAGGAACAGGGAAGGACATAGTCACTACACTAAAATTTCTTTACTCTATTTTCAAGGAAATGAAATTACATCTTTTAGTCTGGTCCTTCTAATGGCATGAGCAGCAACAGCAGCAGCAGCAGCCGCATTTTTTCTACAAAAACATTCAGTCCATGTTTCCCCTCCCCTCAAGAACCTCCAGTGGTTGCCCATCCACCTCCACAACAAACAGAAACTCCTCACCACCTGGCTTTAAAGTAGTCAATCCCCTTGCCCCCACTTACCTCACCTCACTACTCTTCCACTACAACCCAGCCCACAAACGTCGCTCCTTTGCCAATTTATTCATGTATCTCCATCTCCTCTATCTCACTGCCAACTCACACACATCCTGCCACTAGCCTGGAACACCCTCCCTCCTCATATCCGGCAGACAATTACTGTCCCCGCCTTCAGAATGTTATTGAAGACACATCTCCTCCAAGAGGCCTTCCCTGACTTAGCCTTCCTTTCTTCTTTCCCTCCCTCTCGGCCCCACAACACTTATGTAGATATCTCTAATTTATTCATTTTTATAAATGTCTTTCTCCCCTTCTAGATTGTAAGGTCATTATGGGCAGGGAATTTGTCGGTCTACTGTTATAATGTACTCTCCCAAGCACTTAGTATAGTGTTCTGCACACAGCAAGCACTCCATAAATACGACTGACTGACTGACTGATTATGAAGTGCTTACTATGTGCAGAGCATGATGTTAGATGTGGAGAAACATACTAGTAACAGTTGTGACATTCTTTAAGCAATTAGTATGCCAAGCACTGTGCAAAGCCCTGGGGTAGATACAAGATAATCAGGTCAGGCACAGTCTCTGCCCGGTAAGGGGCTCACAGGTAAGGGTGAAGGAGAACAGGTATTCAATCCCCATTTTACAAAGGAGGAAACTGGGGTATGGAAAATGCAAGTGACTTGTCCAAGGTTGTATAGCAGAGCCAGGATTAGAACCCAAGTCTCTTGAGTTCCAGGCCAGGGCTCTTTCTGATTAATTCATCAATCAGTGACATTTACGGAGCACTTAACACATGCCGAATACTGTACTGAGCACAGCGTGGCTCAGTGGAAAGAGCACGGGCTTGGGAGCCAGAGGACGTGCGTTCGAATCCCAGGTCTGCCACTGTCAGCTGTGTGACTGTGGGCAAGTCACTTCACTTCTCTGGGCCTCAGTTCCCTCCCTCTGTAAAATGGGCATGTGGGACAACCTGATTACCCTGTATCTACCTCAGAGCTTAGAACAGTGCTCCGCACATAGTAAGCGCTTAACAAATACCAACATTTTTATTATTATTACAATATAACAGAGTTGGTAGACACATTCCTTACCCACAGACAGCTCAAAGTCTAGAGGGTCACTAGGTCAATCCATGCAAATCACCATAATGAACGTCTATCATGTTCAGACTATTGTAGTAGGTGGGTAGGAAAATACAATAGAAATGAATTGTACTGTCTCTGTCACTGAGAAACTTACAATTAATTGCCCAAATTGGTAATATTGCCGTACATATCAATGGTCAGGGTGGGGTGAAAATCTATTTCAGTCTTGACCCCTCTTATCTCACCTCGCTACTCTCCTAGTATAACCCAGCCCTTACACTTCAGTCTTCTAATACCAACCTATTCACTGTACCTCAGTCTCATCTGACTCACCGTCAACCTCTCACGCAACATCCTGCCTCCTGCCTGGACTACCCTCCCTCCTCATATCCGACAGATAATTACTCTCCCCGCCTTCAAAGTGCTCTTGAAGACGTCTCCTCCAACAGGCCTTCCCAGACTAAATCCTCCTTTCCTCTTCTCCCACTCCCTTCTGCATCACCCTGATTTGTTCTCTTTGTTCACTCCTCCCTCATCCCCACTGCACCTATGTACATATCCATAATTCATTTATTTATATTAATGTCTGTCTCTCCTTCTAGACTCATTGTGGGCAGGAAATGTGTCTACCAACTCTGTTATTTTGTACTCTCTCGAGCACTTACTACAATGCTCTGCACACATTAAGCACTCAGTTAATACAATTGATTGATTGATTGACTGCTTTGTAGGTAAGCAGGCAAGCAGATTTGAAAATTTATTTTATGGTCGATTTAAAGCATTTTCATAGCCTCACTCTCCGAGTGTTCTTCTCTAGTCAGCTTTTAATCAATTTGTAGGCGAGTGCTGGCCTAACTGATAGGGCATGAATACATTTGAGCTGATTAATAACAATTATTAATTTAGGAAACTAGCATTCGAAAAGGAAACTAGTAGGGCCTGTGTCCGGGGATATTCTGAAAGTGAGAACCGGGGAATCAGAAAACACATTATGAGTTCTGACAGGGATCCAGAGGATATAATTGAAAAACAAAACATTTACTACATTCACCTATAGCACCCAGAGGGATAAAATTTGGCTTCAGGGCTTCTCCTTCCTATTGGCTTAACCCCCACTGATGTTGGAGGGGAGATGTGGGAAAGAGAAGGGATGGTCTCTCCCCTTCTAGACTGTGAGCCCGTTGTGGGCTGGGATTGTCTCTATATGTTGCTGCATTGTACTTCCCAAGCACTGAGTACAGTGCTCTGCACAGAGTAAGCACTCAATAAATATGATTGAATGAATGAAATGGGTAAGAGGGGTGGAAGAAGAAGGGGAAGGCAAGAAGGAGTGGGGGATTGTAGAAAATAATAACTGGAGTAGAGATTCAGGGAGATTATGGGGGCAGAGAGGCCCAATATTGGTTTGGGAGATTAAACTCAAACTTTAAAAACTGGAACAGGTGATAATAATAATAATAATGATAAACTGGAACAGGTGACAATAATAATGATAATAAAAATGGAATTTGTTTAGTGCTTACTCTGTGCCAGGCACTGAACTAAGCACTAGGGAGATGCAAGCAAATCAAGTTGGACACAGTTCCTGTCTCACTTGTGGCTCACAGTCTTAGTCCCCAATTTATAGATGAGGTACTTGAGGCACAGAGAATTGAAGTAACTTGCCCAGGGTCACACAGCAGACAAGTGGCAGAGCTAGGATTAGAACCCATGACCTCCTGGCTCCCAGGCTTGTACTCTATCCACTAAAAACTGAGGTAAAATTGCCCAATCTCAAAAGTCCATAACATAATTACTTGCATGTGTACACATCTGCATATGTCTTGGGCATTCACATCCCTAAGGTTAAGCAGTTATAACACCTAAAAACAGCAGTGAAAAAAATTCCATTAATCTGACACAGAAGAATAAAGGTTTCCTTTCCACTTTAGGTTTACAAGTTTTTTTTTTCAAGTCAATGTTATAGATTTGAAAAAGATCCTGAAGCCTTTACATTCCTTATATGACCAACTCCATTTTATAAAGAAGCAAAGGCTGCCTGGGTATTTATGTGTATTTTATCAGTTACAATTGTGCAAGTAAATGGCAGTTTCCTAAAAATCAGATCATGATAGGAAACCATTCTGAAAAGAAACGTATTACTCTCTAGGGATTACAATTCTTATGACTGTCAAAAGTTTAAAATGTGTCTGGGGTGGTTAGCTGTTCACTTATTCTTGTAAAAGATGAAATTGCTTTGATGGATGAATATGTGTAATTTAACATTTCTCCTGTAAATTGCCAAGGGTGTGTGCATATTTAAAGTACTCTACTGCTCTTCCTCATGATAGACTGACCAGATCGGAATTGACCAATCCTTTCCCCATCACCTAAGACCATCTCCTTCATCAAGAGGCAAGTTGGTGACTATAAGCTTGTTGTGGGCAGGGAATGTGTCTACCAGATCCGTGGTATTGTATTCTCCCAATTGGTAGGCACAGTGCTCTGCATGCAGGAAGTGCTCGATAAATACCTCTGAAGCATCATGGCCTAGTGGATAAAGCACGGGCTTATGGGTCAGGAGGACTTGAGTTCTAATCTCCGCTCTGCCACTTGTCTGCTCTGTGACCTTGGGTCAGTCACTTCATTTCTCTGTGCCTCAGTTACCTCCATCTGTAAAATGGTGATTAAAAGTGTGAGCTCCACGTGGGACAAGGACTGGTCCAACCTGATTAACTTGCACCTACTCCAGCACCCAGAATGGTGCTTGATATGTAGTAAGGGCTTAACAAATATCATTATCATTATTTTTATTATGAAGCCATGTTGAGGTACCCACCAGAGAGGGGCAACCAGCCCCTTCGCTGCCTTGGAGACTTAATCAATCCATCGGTCAGTGGTATTTATTGGGCACTTATTGTATAAAGAAGCTTGGGAAAGAACAGTACAGTAGAATTGGTAGATGTGATCCTTGCCTTCAAGTAGCTTAAAATGTAGCAGACAATCTAGACCCTCCAGTCATGGTGGTTTGGTGCCAGAAAAATAAAAGAATCAATCAATCAATCATATTCGCTGAGTACTTCCTATGTGCAGAGAATTGTACTGAGCACTTGGGAGAACACAATACGACAGAATTAAGGGACGCTGATTCAATCGTATTTATTGAGCGCTTACTGTGTGCAGAGTACTGTACTATGTGCTTGGAAAGTACAATTCAGGACTAAAGAGAGACAATCCCTGTCCTCATTGGGCTTACAGTCTAGAATGGGTGAGATGGACATCAAAACAAGCAAACAGGCATCGATATAAATAAATAGAATTATAGATATGTACAGATATACATAAGTACAGTGGCACGGGGAGTGGAAGGGAAGAGCAGAGGGAGTGAGTCGAGGTGACACAGAAGGGAGAGAAAGCTGAGGAAAAGGGAGCCTTCAGTAGGGCTTTAAAGGGCGGAATAGTGATTGTTTGGCGGATCTGAGGAGGGAAGGCATTCTGGGCCAGAGGTAGGATGTGGGCCGGGGTTGACATCGGGGCAGGGGAGATGGAGGCAGAGTGAGGAGGTTAGCGGCAGAAGAGCAGAGGGTGCGACCTGGGACGTAGAAGGAGGGAAGGGAGGTGAGGTAGGAGGGGATAAGGTGATGGGAGCTTTGGAGCCAATTGTGAGAAGTGTTTGTTTGATACGGAGGTTGATGGGCAACCAGGGGAGGTTTTTGAGGATGGGGGGTGACATGCTCAGAATAGTTCTGTAGAAAGATAATCCGGGCAGCGGAGTGAAGTATGGACTGATGTGGGGAGAGACAGGAGGTTGGGAGGTCAGAAAGGAGGCCGATGCAGTAACCCTGTCAGGATAGGATGAGTTATTGTACTAATGTGGTAGCCGTTTGGATGGGGAGGAAAGGGCGGATCTTGGCCATGTGGCGAAGGTGAGACCGGCAGGATTTGGTGACGGATCAGATATGTGGGGGTGAATGAGAGAGCAGAGTCAAGGATGACACCAAGGTTGCGGGCTTGTGACACTGGAAGGATGGTTGTGCCGTTCACAGAGACGGGAAAGTTAGGGAGAGGACGGGGTTTGGGAGGAAAGGCAAGGAACTCAATCTTGGACATGTTGAGTTTTATTGAGCACTTACTGTTTGCAGAGCACTGTGCTAAGCGCTTGGAAAGTACAATTCGGCGACAGAGACAATCCCTACCCAACAACGGGCTTACAGGTGGCGGAAGGACATCCAAGTAGAGATATCCAGAAGGCAGGAGGAGGTGCGAGAAGGAGAGAGAATAGGGGAGGAAATATAGATTTGGGTGTCGTCCGCATATAGATGATAGTTGAAGCCGTGGGAGAGAATGAGTTCTCCAGGGGAGTGAGGGTAGAAGGCTGCAGTGTGCTTATGACTCTTGGCAAATACCATAAAAAAATTCATGTCGGAATATTCCTTTAGTAATGTCCTGTTCGGAACCATTCTGGCTTCCACACCGCTCCTCTGTTTACACCTCTCCCTCATTCTCTAAACCCCATTTCTTCCTCTCTCCCTCGTCAATGCTTCTCCTGCTCCTAGCCTCCAGACCCATTTAATTCTGCTAAAAACTATTGTCCTCGGCATCTGGCTGGCTATGAGGCTTGGGGTGGAGCCAGATTCATTCATTCATTCAATAGTATCTATTGAGCGCCTACTATGTGCAGAGCACTGTACTAAGCACTTGGAATGGACAATTCGGCAAAAGATAGAGGCAGTCCCTGCCCATCGGCGGGTTTACGGTCTAAACGGGGGAGAAGGACAGACAAAAACAATAGCAACAAACAGAAACAAGGGGATGTACATCTCGGTGTCTCAGTGGAAAGATCCTGGGCTTCGGAGTCAGGGGTCATGGGTTCGACTTCCGGCTCTGCCACTTGTCAGCTGTGTGACTGTGGACAAGTCAGTTCACTTCTCTGTGCCTCAGTTCCCTCATCTGTAAAATGGGGATTAACTGTGAGCCTCACGTGGGACGACCTGATTACCCTGTATCTACCCCAGCGCTTAGTACAGTGCTCTGCACATAGTAAGCGCTTAACAAATACCAACATTATTATTATTATTAACAAAATAAATAGGGTAATAAAAATATATACAAATGAGTGGACGCGCACAGTGCGGAGGGGAGGGGAAGGGAGAGGGGGAGGAGCAGAGGGAAAAGGGTGGAAAAGGTGGCTACCCTGGGGCAGCAGGGTAGCCAGATCAAATAGCCACACCAGGATTATTCTATCTGTTTATTCATTCGTTCATTCCATCGTATTTATTGAGCGCTTACTGTGTCCAGAGCCCTGTAGTAAGGGCTTGGGAGAGTACAGTGCATCAGTAACCAGGCTGCCCACAGCAAGCTAGAGGGGGAGACTGACATTAAAAGGAATGAATTACAGATATTTACCTAAGTGCTGTGGGGCTGGTAGGGATGATTAGTAAAGGGAGCGAGTCAGAGGGTCACAGAAGAGAGTGGGAGAAGAGGAAAGGAGGGCTTAGTGAGGGAAGACCTCTTGGAGGAGATGGGCCTTCAATATGGCATTGAAGAGGGGGAGAGTCATTGTCTGTCTCCCTGAATGGCCAGTGAGCCATCCAGACAACCTGGAAAATGCAGCAATTTAAGCGGGGCTAGTCCAGCTCTAAATTCACCTACATCTGCCTGGAAATTGGAGTCATTTCCAGAGCTTCAATGGCACCAGGAGGATGTATCTGCATTGGCATAGTCCATTACCTAGCTGGGGCAGCAGGGTAGCTCAGCAGGTGACACGGAAGTCCCACGACAGAGCAGAATCGAGCAGCTCTCCTGACCTGCTCCAGACGAAAGACTGATTCAAGAACGCTGAGGAATGGAGAGGATATTCTCTGGGCTATTCGAGCCTCAGAGGAGAGGAGGGGAAAATAATGAGAGGTAATGGATTCCCGAAAATGGCTCAATTAACCAGTGATTTGATGGGCTTGAAATAAAAATCAGAGAGTTGGATGAAAGAATACAGTCATTGGATGAATTCAATTCGGTGTTTAAACAGGGCACAGAAACCTCCGAGGAGCCTATTGCAGTTATAATTAGGGATAATGTTTCCCTTCATTTTCCCGAATGAGTCACCGGCAGAGACGCTGGAGGAAGGGAATCTATCTGCATTTGTTTGTGTCCCCAGCTGGTTTGGGGGTGAGGAGCCTCCAAAGTGTTGGAGCCCATTTAAAAAGAACCTTTCGACATAGCGTTCACACTAAAGCGGATCAACAAATCAACAAAAAGAGTTTTGAAATGCTAAGTGGAGGAGACAGGGATTTTTCATAGATTATCCATAGCCTACGGGCCCAGCATAAGAGAACATCATCGTCAGCGGGTCTACCCAGATCATTTCATTTGTAATGAATACTGAAAAGCAGCATGACTTAGTGGAGAGAGCCCAGGCCTGGGAGGCAGAAGGCCGTGGGTTCTGATCCCAGCTCTGCCACTTGTCTGCTGTGGGTCCTAGAGTAAGTCACTTCACTTCTCTGTGCCTCAGTTGCCTTATCTATAGAATGGGGATTGAGACTGTGAGCCCCACATGAGATAGAGACTGTGTCCAACCCGATTTGCTCGTATCCACCCAGCACTTAATGGCACATAGTAAGCACTCAACAAATACCATAATTATGATTATCATTCAGAGAGATAAAATAAATAAATTGTGGTATTTGTTAAGCGCTTACTATGTGCAAAGCACTGTTCTAAGCCCTGGGGGATGCAAGGTGATCAGGCTGTCGCACGTGGGGCTCACAGTTTTTTAATCCCCATTTGACAGATGAGGTAACTGAGGCACAGAGAAGTTAAGTGACTTGCCCAAGGTCACACAGCTGACTAGCGGCGGAGCCGGGATTAGAACCCGTGACCTCTGACTCCCAAGCCCGCTCTCTTTCCACTGAGCCACGCTGCTTCTCTGATAATAATGTTGCTATTTGTTAAGCGCTTACTATGTGCAGAGCACTGTTCTAAGCGCTGGGGGAGATACAGGGTAATCAGGTTGTCCCACATGGGACTCATGGTAGTTTTAGGGTCTATATGCCTAAAGGCAGGGAATTTGTCTGTTTATTGTTATATTGTATTCTCCCAAGCGCGTAGTTCAGGCTCTGCACACAGTAAGTGCTTAATAAAAAGGAAGGAAGGAAGGAAGGAAGGAAGGAAGGAAGGAAGGAAGGAAGGAAGGAAGGAAGGAAGGAAGGAAGGAAGGAAGGAAGGAAGGAAGGAAGGAAGGAAGGAAGGAAGGAAGGAAGGAAGGAAGGAAGGAAGGAAGGAAGGAAGGAAGGAAGGAAGGAAGGAAGGAAGGAAGGAAGGAAGGGGATGTCTTTAACCTTCAACCTGAGACAAGGGATAAGATGGAGAGGGGAGGGGATTAAATAGCATGTGGTTTTAGTAGGGGTTTACTTAGGGTCTCCATGACACATTCTCATGACCATGTAAGTGTTTTAACAAGTGGTATTCTCTAAGGCCTTTCAAATTTGGCTTTGAGGCATTTACCTTAATATTTTCTAAGTGTTATCAATCAACCAAGCAATAATATTTATTAGATAGAGCTGAATGGAGTTAGTAGCAGTCAATCAGTGATATTTATTGACTGCTTACTGAGTCCAGAGCACTGTTCTAAATGATTGGGAGAGTATAGGAGAGTTGAAAGACACAAAACCTGACCACAAAAGAGTTTTCATTAATAATTAAATGAATAGATAGAATAGATAGACTAGAATAACATCATCATTATGATCATCACCAATATTTTTTGAGTACATATAGATATGTATATGCTGAGTGGCATCTTCAGTACGTGTTCTGGTTAGAAGATGAATGAATGAATTAATTATGGTATTTGTTGAGACTATCAGCTCCATTCATTCATTCAATAGTATTTATTGAGCGCTTACTATGTGCAGAGCTCCATACGGGACAGGGACTGTGTCCAACTCGATTTGCTTGAATCCAACCCGATGCTTAGTACAGTGCCTGCCACATGGTAAGCGCTTAACAAATATCATCATTATTGTTCTCAACCACTTACTTATGTAAGCTTGTCGTGGGCAGGGAATGCATCTGCTAATTCTGCTGTGTTGTATTTTCCCAAGCGTTTAGTACAGTGCTCTGCACTTAATAAGCACTGTGAGCTCCTTGTGAGTAGGAATGTTTCTGTTTGTTTCTGAATGTTTCTGACCTGGGTTCTCATCTCTGCTCTGCCACTTACCTGCTCTGTGACCTTAAGTCACTTTAACTTCTTGCTGCTTCAGTTTCCTCATCTGTCACGTGGTTTTAAAAATCTATGTGCCCTGTGCCTTTAGACCAAGAACCCCGTGTGAGACAGGGACTGTGTCTAACTTGGCTACTTTCTATCCACCACTAGCATTTAGTACAGTGACTGTGTTGTTGGATAAGCCCTTACTAGGTGGTAAACACTGAACTAAATGCTGAGGTAGATATGAGTTAATCAGGTTGGACCCGGGTCCGATCCTTCATGGGACTCACCGTCTAAAGAGAAGGGAGAGGGGATATTTAATGGCCATTTCACAGACGAGGAAAATGAAGCTCAGAAAGATTAAGAGATTTGTCCCAGATCACAGTGGGATTAGAACCCAGGTCCTCCGACTCCCAAGCCCATGCTCTTTCTACCCAGGGACATAGAAAGCACTTAGCAAATACTACAGTGTTATTATATATCACATAGAAAAACTTTGCGAAACCAAACTCGATTCCCAAATGTTTTAGTCCCATGTAGGGAAGAGTCAGAAATCATTGTTTCACTTGCTGGTTATCTTTCCATTAGGTTAGTGATGTCCACATCTGTATCAGGAGATGCAGCTGGTTTAGTTCAATTGCTCCCAAATAATTAATTTGGTTGGTATCAATCAGTCAATCCCATTTACTGAGCACTTACTGCGTGCACAGCACTGGACTAAGCGCTTGGGAGAGTACAATCCAACAGAGTTACTAGACACATTCCCAGCCCGCAATTAGCTTACAGTCTGGAGGTGGGGGAGATATTAGTATCAATAAATGAATAAATAAATTATGGATGAGTATTCAAATGCAATTTAAATTCTGCAGTTGAAGTAAGGATCCAAAGCAGTTAATCCTGGTTCTGGTCATTGATTTTGATGTCTGCATCCCCTGTTAGATTATAAAAACTCGGCAGCAGGTATGATTTCTCATTCAACTGTAGTCTCCCTAACCCTCAGTAGAGTGCTCTGCAAGGAATAAGTGCTAAATAAATACTATTTAGTTTCTACTATTATGGGAAGCAGCATGGTGTAGTGGCTAGAGCATGGGCTTGAGAATCAGGAGGTCACGGGTTCTAATCCTGACCCTGTGACTTGTCTGCTGTGTGACCTTGGGCAAGTCATTCACTTCTCTGTGCCTCAGTTACTGCAGTTGTAAAATGGGGATTAAGACTGTGAGCTCCATGTAGTACAGAGACTGTGTCCAGCTAGATTTGTGTGTACCTACTCCAGTGCTTAATACAGTGCCTGACATGTAGTAAGTGCTATACAAATGCCATTATTATTATTATTATTGTTATTTTCTGACTGACTGATTGATTCTGAATTTACTAGGGGGATTTCTATTTCCAATAATTTTGTTAGCTGTGTGCAAGGCCTATCCACTCTAAAAGGATCCTGGAATGGATTTAATAATGATAATAATAACGTTGGTATTTCTTAAGTGCTTACTATTTGCAGAGCACCGTTCTAAGCGCTGGGGGAGATACAGGGTAATCAGGTTGCCCCACGTGAGGCTCACAGTCTTAATCCCCATTTTACAGATGAGGTAACTGAAGCACAGAGAAGTGAAGTGACTTGCCCACAGTCACACAGCTGACAAGTGGCAGATCCGGAGTCGAACCCATGACCTCTGACTTCCAAGCCCGTGCTCTTTCCATTGAGCTATGCTGCTTCTCTCTTTACCATTTCAACCTCCAAGCTTTCAGGCATGCACATGATACCACCTTTAGAATCATGTTTCATAAAACCAAGATATTTATGTAGAAAAAGGCAGATCAGAAAGGCAATGGCAAATCTGGGAAGCAGCGTGGCTCAGTGGAAAGAGCCCGGGCTTCGGAGTCAGAGGTCATGGGTTCGACTCCCGGCTCTGCCACTTGTCAGCTGTGTGACTGTGGGGAAGTCACTTAACTTCTCTGTGCCTCAGTGACCTCATCTGTAAAATGGGGATTAAGTGCGAGCCTCAGGTGGGACAACCTGATTACCCTGTATCTACGCCAGCGCTTAGAACAGTGCTCGGCACGTAGTAAGCGCTTAACAAATACCGACATTATCATTATTATTATTATTATTAAATCAATGTGCCGTGTTCCCTAATATGATCGAATCCAAGCGTTTTTAAAAATAATTAAAAATTTAGTTTACAGTTGTGTATAATTCTGGATAAATATTCCTCCCCAATCTCTTTTCCAGATCTACTAAGTTATTTTTAATTAATTTCAATTAAGTGGCTGAATAATATTATTCCTTATTTCCTCTTTTTTTAAATATCTTTTCCCCTTGCTGCGAAAGTTTTCTTTCTCTTACTTAACTTTTACTCTTAGGAATGAAAGAAATGGCTTTGACCAGATTACTCCAGAAATTATTGCAAGCATGAGATTGTATACATATTCCTTTATCTCAGAGGTTTATGTAATTTAAGGCAAAGACTAAATTCGCAGAGGCTGGGGATGGGCTGGAAACACAGGTTATCTTTTTCCAATGGCAGTAACAAGACAAGATTAATTAGAGTACACACGAAAGGAGTTATTATGCCTTCATAAAACTATTTGCAATCTTTGGATTTTGATGTCTACACATTTGGGATCTTTGAAGTTAATCGCCTGTAATAACTGAGGTAAGAAAACCATTCAGTAGTAGTTAATGAGCGCTTACTATGTGCAGAGCACTGCACTAGGTGCTTGGAATGTACGATTCGGCAACAGATAGAGACGATCCCTGCCCACTGACGGGCTTACAGTCTATCGCGGAAGCTATGCCTCTCCTCACCTCTCCACAGCTAAGTCCTCTTTTCCCCCCTCTCCCTCTGCTCCTCCCCCTCTCCCTTCCCATCCCCTCGGCACTGTACTCGTCCGCTCGACTGTATATATTTTCATCACCCTATTTATTTTGTTAATGAGATGTACATCACCCTGATTCTATTTATTTGCTATTGTTTTAATGAGATGTTCATCCCCTCGATTCTATTTATCGCCATCGTCCTCGTCCGTCCGTCTCCCCCGATCGGACCGTGAGCCCGTCAGAGGGCGGGGACCGTCTCTATCTGTTACCGATTTGTCCATTCCAAGCGCTTAGTACAGTGCTCTGCACATAGTAAGCGCTCAATAAATACTATTGCATGAATAAATGAATGAAAGCTAATGATATTTAGCCTTAAACAACTTTTCCCTGAATGTTTTCCCCAATATTACAGAAGTCCACTGATCCGTAGAAGAGAGAAGCAGAACTCTACTGGCATAATAATAACTTTGCTATTTAAATGCTTACAAAGTGCCAGGCACTGTACTAAACGCTGGGATGGTTACAAGCAAATCGGATTAGAAAGAGTCCCTTTCCCAAATAGGGCTCACAGTCTCGATCTTCATTTTACAGATGAGGTAAATCAAGCCCAGAGAAGGAAAGTGACTTGCCCAAGGCCACGCAGCAGACAAGTGGTGGAGGTGGGATTAGAATCTGTAACCTTCTGACTCTCAGGCCTGGGCTCTATCTACTACGTCACTCCGGCATGCAGTCATAAGAATTTGGGCATTGGTTAAAGCACTTTTTATGTGCCAGGTAGTGGAGTAAATACAGTATAATTCCAGCAGTCAATCAGTCAATCAATAGTATCGATTGAGCGCTACTGTATGCAGAGCACTGTACTAAACTCAGATCAGACACGGCCCCTGTCCCCCACGGAACTGACCATTTAAAAAGGAGGGAGAACATATATCTGATTCCCATTTTACAGATGAGGAAACTGAGGTACAGAGAGGTTTACATTCTTTTTCATGGTGCTTATTAAGCACTTACTATGTACCGAGCACTGTTCTGAGCGCTGGGGTAGATACAAGATGGGTCAGGTTAGACACAGTCCCTGTCCCCCATGTGGTTTGCAGTCTGAGTAGAAAGGAGTAGAGGGTTTAATACCCATTTTACAGACAAGGTAACTGAGGCACCGAGAAGTACAGTGACTTGCCCGAGGTCACACAGCCGACAAATGGCGGAACCGGGATTAGAACCCAAGTCTCCCGAGTCCCAGCCCATGATCTTTCCACCAGGGACCCTGCTTCTCAGTAGGGAGAGGCTGGACTCTTCCAGTCAGGGAGGAGGGAAGAAAAACTCCACAGACCTGCAGTAGAGAAGCAGTGTGGCATAGTGGATAGAGCACTGGCCTGGGAGTCGAAAGGACCTGGGTTTTAATCCCGGCTCTGCCACTCATCCCCTGTGCGACTTTGGGCAAGTCACTTCACATCTTTTGGTCTCAATTGCCTCCTCTGTAAAATGGGGATTAAGAGTGTGAGCCCCAGGTGGGACAGGGACCGTGTCCCACTTGATTAACTCGTATCTTCCCCAGGACTTAGAACGGTGTTTGCTACCATAATTATGATTATTATTAGATGTTTCGTCAGACCCTAAAATACCTCTGAACTCTCTTCTCTGCAGGTCAACAGGATATACCTTCTTTAGCCTTTCTGTTGAGTAGGGGAAGAAGCACGGCCTAGTGGAAGAAGTGTGGCTCAGTGAAAAGAGCACGGGCTTGGGAGTCAGAGGTCAGGGGTTCGAATCCCGGCTCTGACACCTGTCAGCTGTGTGACTGTGGGCAAGTCATTTCACTTCTCTGTGCCTCAGTTACCTCATCTGTAAAATGGGGATGAAGACTGTGAGCTTCATGTGGGGCAACCTGATTACCCTGTATCTACCCCAGTGCTTAGAACAGTGCTGTGCATATAGTAAGCGCTTAACAAATACCAACATTATTATTATCAGTGGAAAGAACATGGGTCGAGGAGTGAGGAAACCTGATTTCTTATCCCAGCTCCTCCGTCTGTCTGGCGTGAGACCTTGGGCAGGTCATTTGATTTCTTGTGCCTCAGTTATCTCATCTGCAAAATGGGGATTAAACAGCTGTTCTCCCTCCTGCTTAACCTGTGACCCTCATGTGGGACAGGGACTCCTACCCGATTACCTTGTTTTTACCCGAGCGCTTACAACGGTGCCTGACACGTAGTAAGCGCTTCACAAATACCATCGTTATTATTATGTCACAGAATTTGAGTGAATGAATGAATAGAATTTACTTCATGGGCATTTTTAGGATCCTGAGCCCCACCTCGTAATCAGGCCCCAGGGGATTAGGGTCTTAATATTGCTAAATAATTTTCTCCCTCTAATACGGTTTTCCTAAGCCACCGCCATGTCAGCCTCATTTTCATAATAATATGCAGCTCCAAATGAGTGCGTTATTTCAGATGCAGAGTCACAGATAGCACGCAACCCCGACAGGGCTACATTCATCGGTCACAAAACAGAAGTAAATGCGGCGATTTTTAATGGGCCTTGATCATTTGGAATCTTCACACCTGGTATGGAAAACTTTTTCGTTATTTACAATGCCTGGTGAATTTGCTAGGATCTGGACAGTGCTGTTCAGAGCCTTCGGACTGAAACAATCTGCTTGTTTGCTAATTATTTAGATTGGTTTTGGGCACAGTTCCAAGTTTTCTAGATAAGTGGGTAATCCCCAGTTACCCCGCCTGTGCAGACAGAGATCATGTGCTCTATTGTTTGCAAGTGAGAGCTGCATAGAGGTACAGAAAAAATGCTTGACACATGTATCCCTGAGCGGGTGGGTGAAAGGCAGACCCCAGACTCTTCATATACCCTCGGCCACTCAATCCCAAAGAAAGGGCCAGGAAGGAATAGGACAAAACTCCTCCAAGAGGCCTTCCCAGACTAAGCCCCACTTTTCCTCATCTCCCACTCCCTTCTTCGTCGCCCTGACTTGCTCCCTTTGCTCTTCCCCTCCTCCGAGCCCCGTAACACTTACGTATGTACCTGTAATTTCGTTTATTTATATTGCTGTCTGTTTATTTGTATTGATATCTGTCTCCCCCCTTCGGGACTGTGAGCTTGTTGTGGGCAGGGATTTTCACTCTTTGTCGTTGTATTGTTCTTTCCCAAACGCTTAGAACGGCGCTCTGCGCACACTGGCCCTTTTCCTGGAAGTTTCACAGATTACCCAGGGCCACTGGTCCATTTCTCCGCCTTTCTCCAGGCTTGCTCCTAGATTGTAAACTCTTTGAGGGCAGAGAACTCTACTTTTTAATTATTATTATTACCGTGGTCTCTGTTAAGCACTTACCGTGTGTCCAGCGCTGTTCTAAAATCTGGGGTAGATAGAAGTTAATCAAGTCAGATCCAGTCCCTGTCCCACACGGGGCTCACAGTCTAAAATAGAAGGGAGAACAGGTATTGAATCCCCACTGTACAGTTGCAGAAGCTATGGCACAGAGAGGTTACCTGACTTAGGAATTATTAATAGTCATTAAATATTGATCAATCAATCATATTTAAAGAGCACTTATTGGGTCCAGAGAACTGTACTAAGTGCTTGGGGAAGTACAGCATAACAATAGTAATTATGGTATCTGTTAAACCCGCAGTATGTGCCGAGCACTGTTCTAAGCGCTGAGGTAGACACAAGGTAGTCAGGTTGGACCCAGTCCCTATCCTACATAGGGCTCACACTCTTCACCCCCCTTTTACAGATGAGGTGACCGAGGCCCAGAGAAGTGAAGTGACACGTCCAAGGTCACGCAGCAGACCATGACCTTCTTACTCCCAGGGTCGTGCTCTAACCACTACACCATGCTGCAGACTGCAAGCTCATCAGCTGATTGTAAGCTATCAGCTGGGCTGTTTTGTCCTCTCCCAAGCACTTAGTACAGTTCTCTTCGCACAGTAGGTGCTCGAGTAGTTATCACCCTGGTCCAAGCTCTTGTGAAGTCATAATCTGAGTATCATACCAGGCTCTTCATCCTTCTCCTCGCCTCCACCCTCTTTCCCCTTAGTGGAAAGAGCCTGGGCTTTGGAGTCAGAGGTCATGAGTTCGAATCCCGACTCTGCCACTTGTCAGCTGTGTGACTGTGGGCAAGTCACTTAACTTCTCTGTGCCTCAGCTCCCTCATCTGTAAAATGGGGATGAAGACTGTGAGCCCCACGTGGGACGACCTGATTCCCCTGTGTCTCCCCCAGCGCTTAGAACAGTGCTCTGCACATAGTAAGCGCTTAACAAATACCAACGTTATTATTATTATTAACCCTACTCTACTCTGTTGCCTAGGCTGTCTTTTTACAATTTTTCTCAACAGATATTTCTTCGCTCCTCAAAGTCCTGAAATGGCTATCTTTCTCCTTCCACCTGACGCTTGGTTTCAAGACTTTCCATCGGTTTGTTCCGTCTTACATAACGATCGATCGAGCATATTTATTGAGCGCTTTTTGCATGCAGTGTACTGTACGTGGGGGAGTACAAAATAACAGAGTTGACCGACACATTCCCCTCTTACAAAGAGCTCACGGTCTAGTGGGGGAAGTGGTCAAATGAGGGAGACAGATATGAAAATAAATAAATGAATTATGATAGGTACATAAGTGCTGTGGAGCCAAGGTGGGGTGAACAAAAGGTACAAATCCAAGTTTGAGGGTGACACAAAAGGGAGAGGGAGTAGGGGAAAGGAGGGTTTGTTTAGTCGGTAAAGACTTCACGGAGGAGAGGTTCATTCATTCAGTCAATAGTATCTATTGAGCGCTTACTATGTGCAGAGCACTGTACTAAGCGCTTGGAACGTACAATTCAGCAACAGATAGAGACAGTCCCTGCCCATTGACGGGCTTACGGTCTAATCGGGGGAGACAGACAAAAACGAAAGCAATAAATAAAATCAAGGGGATGTAAGTTCGTTCAATTGTATGTATTTTCATTACCCTATTTATTTTGTTAATGAGATGTACATCACCTTGATTCTATTTCTTGCTATTGCTTTAATGAGATGTTCATCCCCTCGATTCTATTTATCGCTATTGTTTTTGTCTGTCTGTCTCCCCCGTTTAGACTGTAAACCCATCAGTGGGCAGGGACTGTCTCTATCTGTTGTGGACTTGTACATTCCAAGCGCTTAGTACAGTGCTCTGCACATAGTAAGCACTCAATAAATACTACTGAATGAATGAATTAACAAAATAAATAGAGTAATAAAAATATATACAAATGAGCAAATGAGCACAGTGTTGAGGGGAGGGAAAGAGAGGGGGGAGGAGCAGAGGGAAAGGGGGGAAAGGGGGCTTAGCTGAGGGGAGGTGGAGGGGGGGCAGAGGGAGCAGAGGGAAAAGGGGAAGATCGGTCTGGGGGGGAAACTCAGTCTGGGAGATGTCAACTCCCGTCACTCACTTCTCCCAAGCTGACCTTCTAACTGTACCACCTCCTTAACATTAACATTAAATCTGTTAAATGCTTTTTATGTGTTGAACACTAGAGTAATCACTAGAGTAGATATAATAGCAGATCAGACACTGTCCCTGTCCCATACTGGGGCTCACCGTCTAAGGGAAAGAGAAAAACCAGGTGTTTAATCCCCATTTCACAGATGAGGAAAGTGAAGCGCACAGAAGAGAAATGATTTCCCAAGGTGACACGGCAGGCAAGTGGCAAATCTGGGATCCGAACCCAGGCCCCCGATTCCCCAGCCTGTTCTTTCCTTGAGGCCATGCTGCTTCTCAGACTAATTCTTAACCCTCCTGCATCTGACCCTAGCTTAAACTATTCCCCCAGACTTGAACTTCCTCCCTGGTCTTCAGTTTCCTTTACCTCCTTTCTCTTCCAAGAAGCCTTCAATCACAACTTCCCAATCACATCAGCCCAGCATCAATTCTTGATATTTACATTTTCTTCCTATCTTCGACGCCCATCTAGACATGTATGTTTTTATTCATATATGTATGTAAATGTACATATACAAAGATCATTTATATATGTCTACAGATATATAGATATATATCTACAGTCATATATATATATATATGAATATATATATATATATATATATATACAGGGAAGCAGCATGGTATAGTGGAGAGACCAAAGGCCTGGAAGTCAGAAGGTCATGGGTTCTAATCTCAGCCCTGCTACTTGTCTGCTGTATGACCTTGGGCAGCTCTTAACTTCTCTGAACCTCATTTTTCTCATCTGTAAATTGGGGGTCGAGTCCGTGACCCCCATGGGGGACAAGGAATGTATCAAATCCCAGAGCTTAGTACAGTGCCTGGCACATAGTAAATGCTTAACAAATGCCATTATTATTCTTTTATATAGTTTAAACATTTATTTTTTACATTCAGTTTTTTTGTTTAGCAGATTCATCCTGGTATATTTCATTCATTCATTCAATAGTATTTATTGAGCGCTTACTATGTGCAGAGCACTGTACTAAGCGCTTGGAATTTTACAATTCGGCAACAGATAGAGACGATCCCTGCCCATTGAAGGGGCTACAGGCTAATCGGGGGAGACAGACGGACAAAACAAGACAACTTAATCACGATATTTGTACTGCTCTCTATTCTGATTCTTCCTCCTGCTTTCGCTATCTGCAAATCATTTTTATCTCTGCCATTAAATTGTAAGCTCCTTGAGGGTAGTGCATTTGCATCTGGCCTCACTGACTCTCCTAAGCACTTACTACAGTGTCTAGCAATCAAGTCATCTATTTATTAAGTATCAAGTAATCCAGTTATTTATCAAGTAATTCTATTTATTGTTATTGTTCTTGTCCGTCCGTCTCCCCCGATCAGACCGTAAGCCCGTCAAAGGGCAGGGACTGTCTCTCTCTGTTACCGATTTATACATTCCAAGCGCTTAGTATGGTACTCTGCACATAGTAAGCGCTCAATAAATACTATTGAATGAATGAATGAAAGTATCAATTAGTCAGTAGGATTTATTGAGCACTGACTGTGTGCAGTAAACATTCGTCCTAAATGTCATCGATCGACTTGCCTCGTCTTACACCATCAAGTCGTCTCCGTCCCATAGCAACTCCATCTGTCCCAGAACACCCCACTTCCATCTGCCTTCATTCCACTAGTGGATCCATGGGGGTTTCTTGGTAAAAATCTGGAAGTGGTTTACCATCGCCTTCTTCTGCACAGTCAAACTGAGTCTCACCCTCGACTCTCTCCCGTGCCACTGCTGCCCAACACCGGTGAGTTTTGACTTGTAGCCGACGGCCTGCCACTGGCTAGCCGCTGGCCAAGCTAGGAATGGACCGGACAGGCCTCTGCTTGACTCTCCCTCCCATAGCCGAGACTGGTAGAGGATTGGAACCTCTCCAGGTGCGATCTTGAGAGGGGATTGATTGACTACTTGACTCTTTTTCTTCCTGAACTCTGATTTCATGTGGTTTTCCCCCAGTCACAGGCCATCCAAGATGATCACTCAATCCTGAAAACTGTGCATTTATTTTATTAACGATGTGTATGTATCTATATATCTATATACAGATCTATAACATATATCTATAATATATAAACATATCTATATTTATATTTATTTATATGTATGCTACTGATGCCTGTTTATTTGGTTTCATGTCTGTCTCCCCCCTTCTAGACTGTGAGCCTGCTGTGAGCAGGGATTGTCTCAATTTTTGCTGAACTGTACTTTCCAAGCACCAAGTACAGTACTCTGCACACAGTAAGCGCTCAAAAAATACGATTGAATGAAGTGTCCTCCATCAGTTAATCAATCAATTGTATTTGTTGAGCACTTTCTGTACGCAGAGCGCTTTACTAAGCATATGGGATACAAGAGAACAGAATTAGTAGACACAATCCCTGCCAAACAAGGAGCATCAGTCTACGGTCCTCCCATGTATTCAGGCAACCGCTCCAAACGTTCATTCAGTTGTATTTATTGAGCACTTACTGTGTGCAGAGCACTGTACTAAGCACTTTGGAGAGTACAATATAACAATAAACGGACACATTCCCTGCCCACAGTGAGCTTACGGTTTCGAGGTTTACACTCCACAGTCTATGCCCCAGAGCCTCCAGGAGGACAAAGTTACTACGATACCCAGACTTGGTAAGTTATAACACTGGGCACTAGTCAAAAATTGCTCAGTAAGTCTCACCCACCATCACTGAGGAAATTCATCCTAAGAGGTAGTGGCCAAAATAAGTGTAGAGAAGCAGTATGGCTAGTGGAATCTGGTGGTAGAGGACCTGGGTTCTAATCTCACCTCTGCCACTTGCCTGCTGTGTGACCTTAGGCAAGTCACCTAACTTCTTAGTGCTCCCTTTTCCTTATCTGTAAATTGGGCATAAAATACCTGCTTGTCCTCCCTTTTAGACGGTGAGCCACATATGCGTGGCTCAGTGGAAAGAGCCTGGACTTGGGAGTCAGAGGTCACGAGTTGTAATCCCAGCTCAGCTGCTTGTCAGCTGTGTGACTTTGGGCAAGTCACTTAGCTTCTCTGTGCCTCAGTTACCTCATTTGGAAAATGGGGATTAAGACTGTGAGTCCCACATGGGACAACCTGATCACCATGTATCCGCCCCAGTGCTTCGAACAGCGTTTTGCACATAGTAAGCACTTAACAAATGTCATTATTATTATTATTATTATATAGGATTGGGTCTGTGCCCAACTGGCTTACCCCAGTGCTTAAAAAATACCACAATCATTTAGCTAAGCACAGCTTCCTGGATCCAGAAAATTTAAAAAAAAAATCCCAAAAAGTTTCTTGGATAGCAAACAGGCAGTCCAAAATAATAATTTGATGAGTCAAGTGTGAACAAACCAGAAACACATGTATTCTGTTCTCTTAAAAGTTCCTGATGGGTTTTAGATTTTATTAGGCCCCAAATTTTGGGGAAATAGTTCAAGATGTTTGACCTAAAATGCATCCAGGTTCACTCCTGGTAATATAAATTAGCTATCACAGAAATGTGTCGAAGAGCATTCCTTTGATCCACTTCAAGGATTTGATTTCCAGGTCACCTAACCCAACTTTCTATTGTCTCACAGATGCAATTAAATGTGCGGCTGGGTTTACTTTCTTTTCACTGCAATTTCCCCCGCACACACACACACACACACACACACACACACACACAAAATCACAGGAATTCGGCCCTTGCAGAAAAAGAGAACAGGTAAGACAATTGGGAAAATACAATGTCTTCTGTATCAAACCTTAAAAAAACAAGAAGAAACTCAAACCATCCCAACATTTCAAACAACAAATGAATAAGAGCAGCTTCGGAAGTTTCAGGAAACAGCTCAACCTTTTCCGGGCGATTCTTCATCTTTAAAGAATTCTTCTCTTGAGATATTGGAGCGTTTCATCTTAATAATGTTTCAACGGTGCTATGTCCAGGATTATATATGTCATGAAAACAGTCAGTTTTCTTTAGCCTTGTGGGTAATATCTTTTCTCTAGCCTTATGGGTAATATCCCTTTGGGATGTGTTTTCCTGATGGAGGATAGAACTGAGGAAATCACCTCTGCCAACAGAGTGCACAGAAGCCATGATTCTAACCAATTACACACTCAGTCACTGGACACACAGGCCAGTGCAATAACTGAGCTCCTTATCTTTCCTCCTAAACCCTGTCCTCTCCCTGACTTCCCTGTCACCGTGCACGGCACGACCACCCTTCCCATCTCACAGGCCCGCAATCTCGGTGTCATCCTCGACTCTGCTCTCTCATTCACCCCACACATCCAATCGGTCACCGAAACCTGCCGGTCTCGCCTTCACAACACCGCCAAGATCCGCCCTTTCCTCTCCATCCAAACTGCTACCTTGTGGGAAAGGCTCTCGTAATATCCCGCCTGGATTACTGCATCAGCTTCCTCCCTGATCTCTTCCTCCTGTCTCTCCCCACTCCAGTCTATTCTTCATTCCGCTGCCCGGATCATCTTCCTAGAGAAACGCTCTGGGCACGTCACTCCCCTCCTTAAAAACCTCTAGTGGTTGCCTATCAACCTTCGCATGAACAAAAAGTCCTCACTCTTGGCTTCAAAGCTGTCCATCCCCTGGTCCCCTCCTACCTCACCTCCTTTCTCTCCTTCTCCAGCCTACCCCGTACACTCCACTCTTCTGCCGCTAACCTCCTCACAGTCCCTCCTTCTTGCCTGTCCCACCAACGACCCCCTGGCCCACATCCCACCACCAACCTGGGATGCCCTCCCTCCTCACATCTGCCAAATTCTCTTCCCCTCTTCAAAGCACTATGGAGAGCTCACCTCCTCCAGGAGGCCTTCCCAGACTGAGCCCTCCCTTTCCCTCTGCCCCTCCTCCCTTCCCCATTCCCCCTACTCCCTCCCTCTGCTCTTCCCCCTTCCCCTCCCCACAGCACTTGTGCATATAATAATAATAATAATAATTTGGGTATTGGTTAAATGCTTACTATGTGCCAAGCACAGTTCAAAGCTCTGGGTAGGTACAAGGTAGTCAGGTGGTCCCATGTGGGGCTCACAGTCTAAATCCCCATTTTACAGATGAGGTCATTGAGACACAGAGAAGTAAAGTGATTTGCCCAAAGTCACACGGCTGATAAGTGGCAGAGCTAGCATTAGAACCCACGACCTCTGACTACCTCTGACTCCCAAGCCGGTGCTCTTTCCACTGAGCCACGCTGCTTCTATCATATATTTGTATATATTATTCATTATTCTATTTTGTTAATAATGTATATATACCTATGATTCTATTTAACTTGATGGTATTCACGTGTGACTACGTGTTTTGTTTTGTTGTCTGTCTCCCCCGTTTAGACCGTGAGCCCGTTGTTGGGCAGGGATTGTCTCTATCTGTTGCCGAATTGTACATGCCAAGCACTCAGTGTGGTGCTCTGCACCTAGTAAGTGCTCGGTAAATACAACTGAATGAATGAATGAAATGGAGATCATTTTTAAGAATCCTTACCTGTCCCAGAAACCCTATCCCAAGCAGAGCCCACACCCGAAGTGCTAGGGGATTGAGCTCTGCTGACGGAGTTACAGCTTCCAGAGTCGTGAGCCACTAATCCTGCCTCGGAGCCACCTCGAGAAACTCCAGCATCATCCTGTCACTCTGTTTGACAGACTGTACCGTCGTCCACCCTCCGGCCTAGATCTCCACCCCGTCGCTCCCCTGGGTGGCCTTCCGGTGGGCTCCAGAATGCGCACAGACCAGATCGATGGATTGTACTCCCCCCACCGCTCCGTACAGTGCTCCGCACACAGTAAGTGCTCAGTGAATACGATCGAATGAATGAATGACCCTGGCGGAAAAGTGCTGGGCCCGGACTGGCTCTGCTAGCTCTCCTGGAAGCCACTTTCCACCAGACCAACTGCTTTACTGTTGTATTGTACCCTCCCAAGCATTTAGTATAGTGCTCTGCGCACTGTAAGTGCTCAATAAATACGACTGAATGAATGAATCAGTAAACGGGAGACCCCAGTAACATACCCAATCAGCCCTACCTGCCCGAGCGCGACCTATCATTTTCGAGGCCTGCCAAGCTGAAGTGTGACAAAACCTACCAGCTGACAGTTCCCTTTGTTAGTTGGCTAACAAGTCAGATCACGTTAGCGCCGTGAAGAGACAGGTAACTTCAGTGAACTGCTTTGAACCTGGCAACGAATCCGCCCAGTGAACACACTGGGATTCAATTTCAAACATTTACTCTTTGGAGTCTGTAAGATTAATTTTCTGAATAGTTTGGGAAGGGCAGGGGAGTGAAGCTCTTACCACCTTAGTTCAATACTTATTCATTTTCTTATTTCAGATTTCTTGTGAGGTTTGGCTAGCCTATGATGTCACTGTATACGTATGCCCATGAAGTTCTTGTAATTTGGATGGAGTTCAAGGTGAGACAAAATGGATAAACAGCCTAAACAGCTCCCAGCTAATACATTGGTGTGATGGAGATTGCTTTTTTTTTTTTTCCCAAGGGAAGGAGTTTGGAAATGTGTGCTCAAATCAGATTTTACCCTTTCCTTTTGAGGGAGGCACAGGGAGAAAAATTTGGTCAATGCAGAAGGCAGAGGTGAATGGCTTGTCTAGACATTTTTTCCCCACTTTCTTAATATAACATCTATTGTTTGGCCAGATTAGAGGTGGCTTGAAGAGCAAAGGATAGAGTGGAAAATATCTCATTTTCCCTAAAGGCTCTTGGTGTTAACAACGTCCTAATACTTGATGCTATCTCCTTTTCAGGTTCATGGGTACTTGAACCTTCTACAATGGCTTGCCTAATTCCCAAGTACTAGATCCTTTCAGAATGGCCATGATGCTCAGGCCTAGAGTGATTTTTCTGTACACAGAGTAAAAGGGAAAAGGGAGAGGGAGGGAGGAAAGGAAGAAGGAAAGAAAACATGCTACTATCCTCTCACGCACTGCAGCCTCCAAAGGCATCCTTTTACCTCTTTGACTGGTAAGAACCTCACATCATTTCTTTGCAAATGAAGACCAGCTTGCAATGACCCATACTTGTCATATTGTGAAGTGGGATGTGCCCACTTTTCACTTTGCTACATCAGTGGAGAGGACATAGTCTCCGTCCCACGTCGTTCTCCCAGTCTGAATGAGTATCTTATCACTCACTCATTCATTCATTCATTCATTCATTCATTCAATCGTATTTATTAAGTGCTTACTATGTGCAGACCACTGTACTAAGTGCTTGAAAAGTACAGTACACCCATACAATTCCCCACTGTCTTTAGTACAATTCCATATTCGATTTTAGCGAAAGACTTTTTTTGCCTTCCTAAGCAAACCCTGAGGAAGATCAGACTACAAATCTTCTTCCACAGGAACATTAATTTAACCCAAACCGTCAGTTGACTGTTTCAGGCAAACATGCCTTCTAGGCTTAAGAAAATGCCTAAAGGGTCTTAGGATGTGATTAACTCTTTCTGGGTCAAGCCAGATCCAATAATCAAATTATAAAGAGAAAAGATCCTGAACTCGTCTCTTAGATTTACTACCATTTTGGAACTGAAGCTGTATGGTCCAGTGAAAGCAGCCAAGGCCTGGGAGTCAGAGCACCTGAGTTCTAATCCCGACTCTGCCATTTGCCTGCTGTGTGACCTCGGGCAAGTCATTTAACTTCACTGTGAGCCTCAGTTTCCCTCAACTGTAAAATAGGGTTTCAATACTCGCCTTCCCTTCTACTTAAATTTTGAGCCCCGTATGGGACAGGGACTGTGTCCCATCTGATTGACCTATATCTATTCCGACACTTAGAACAGTGGTTGGCACAGAGTAAGTGTAAAACAAATACCATTTAAAAAAAAACGGAATTGGAGGTAGAGGTTCGCTTTTAAGATTTGCTGTGGCTTTTTTTCACAAATTTTGGATCAATCATTATGGAACTTCTCACATTGGACATTCCCTCCTTAGACATGATGGTCCAGCTTGGAGTTCCTCAAAGAACCTTGTTATTGTTATCAATAATAATAAATGATAATTGTGGGGTTTTTTTAGTTCATTCATTCAAACATATTTATTGAGCACTTACAGTGTGCCAAACACTGTACTAAACACTTGGAAGAGTATAATACAACAACTGACAGACACATTCCTGCCCACAGCGAGCTCACAGTCTAGAGGGGGAAACGGACATTAATATAAATAGACTAAAGACATGAATTACAAATATATACAGAAATACACATATGTGCTGTGGGGATGGGATGGAGGATGAATGAAGTGTTTATTAAGGGCCAAGCCCTGTGCTAAGTTCTAGGATAGATACACTACAATTAGATCAGAGACATTCCTGTGCCCACATAGGTCTCCCTGTCTAAAGAGTATCTTATCATTCATTCATTCATTCAATCGTATTTACTGAGTGCTTACTATGTGCAGACCACTGTACTAAGTGCTTGAAAAGTACAATTCAGAAACAGAGACAACACCTGCCCACATCGGGCTCACAGTCTAGAATCGGGGAGAAAGACATCAAAACAAGCAACGGGCAATCGTCCCCATTTTGCAGATGACGATGCTGCCGGACGGAGAAGTTATGTGACTTGGCTAAGGTCACACAGCAGGCAAGTGCTGGAGGGACTCTGGGGTTTATTCTGGAAGACAGACTAGAAATCATTTTATTGTCCAGGCAGTAGCCTTAGAAATCTCTCCCACTCCATGGGCGCAGAAGATCATTCTGATTGCCAAAGACAGACTTGAAACTTATGACACTTTTTAAACCATAC
This sequence comes from Ornithorhynchus anatinus, assembly GCF_004115215.2. NCBI lineage: Eukaryota > Metazoa > Chordata > Mammalia > Monotremata > Ornithorhynchidae > Ornithorhynchus > Ornithorhynchus anatinus. The sequence continues at coordinate 6,156,821 of NC_041728.1, read as the reverse complement.
ATGATATAGATGATCACGTCAAGGGTTCTCTTAGGTTATTTTTAGTGTTGGGGAAGTTATTATTGCTGAAACCAGAAGCATTTAGTGTAGGATTTCTAGAACAGTATGCAGCTATTAAGAAAATAAATTATCCTCGCTACGTAAGCAAAATCGAAAAAGCCACTCCCTTAATAAAATGTGTTTTGTGGAGATCCTACACAAGCTTAGTGTTTGTCAGAATTTTTTGCCCAGAGGACTGTTTCCTTGCAAGACAATCGAGTTTTGAAAAAGAATGAAGGAACCGAGAGAACTGGTAAATAGATGGATTAAGTATCCATTAGAAGACCAAAAAAATCCACTCTCTTGTGCATGTTTGGGACAAACTGACTCGCTTATCAGAATGTCAGTGGTCTCTTCCAATCTTTAAAAGAGATATTTAACGATTGTTCAACCATTCCCATGTTTTTCTCTACGTAGGACGATGGCAACAGTAGTAACACCAAAGTCCGGGCTAAATGCTCTGTTATGTGATGAGAATCACAGTTGAAGTTGTGGGCACACTATAATGGATTCTTTTACCTGAAAAATCTCTCCAGTAGATGGTGTTTGGATAATCCGAGATCTGAGTCAATCAATCCATCAATCGATTATATTCACTGAGCGCTTACTGTGCGCAGAGCACTGCACCATCGCTTGGGACAGTACAAAATAACAAAGTTGGTAGATGCTTTTCCACCCACCATGATCTTACAGCGTCTAGGGGGAAAGAGAGACATTAATATAAATGAATAAATTACAGAAATGTACACGGGGCCGTGGGGCTGAGGGAAGGCCACTAAAGGGAGCAAATCCAAGTGCAAAGGCGACACAGGAGTGGAAGAAGAAATGAGGGCTTAATCGGGGAAGGCTTCTTGGAGGGGATGTGCCTTCAATAAGGCTCTGAAGGTGGGGGAGAGTGATCATCTTTTGGACATGAAGAGGGAGGGTGTTCCCGGACGGAGGCGGGATGTGATCAAGAGGTCGGCAGTGAGAAAGATGAGATCGAGGTACAGCGAATAGGTTGGCGTTCGAAGAGCGAAGTGTGTGGGCTGGGTAGGAGTAGGAGAGTGGCGAGGTAAGATAGGAGAGGACAAGGTGATTGAGTGCTTTAAAGAGTCAGATGTAACATTCACAACATGGAGATGAAACACTTGTAGATTGCAATTAGGCCTCCCAAATGTCGAGCCAATACACATTTCTGTGTTTTGTGTATTCTCTTCTGGAGAAAAGCATTGACTAGGTCATTTGCTAGTTACGAACAATGCAGCTGTTGAGGCATTTTGCATGGTCGGCGATTGGATTTTTCATTAAAAATATGGAGTTTAACAGCAGCCGACCTGATTTGCATGTGCGTGTTTCTGATTTGTTCACCGCAATGCCTCCTGTCTCCTACATCTTAATCACATCCAGGCGCCCGCCCCATTACATTACCAGAAGGGAAGTGATGGACACCCTTTGACTCTCGTCATGACCCCCTGATAATCCTGTTTCACACACAGACTCCCCGCTGGAGGAAACACAAAAGCTGCCACTGTAGTTCTTTCCTTCCAGTCGATATTCTGACAGACTTGATCTAACAAATTAGTATGCTGGGGTAGGGGCACGACAAAAGACCCTTTTGACACACTCTGAATCAATACAAAGGCCAACAGAGAGAGCCATTTCACCGTAGTTCTGTTATTTTTCCCCTTTTGATGACCCTTCTTTTTTTTTAGCTTATATGACCTTGTCAGATTTAAAAACATAATGTTAGAAAAGTCGTCGTCGTGTGCGCGTGCACGCACACACACACACACACAATCACACAGATTCAGAATAAATTGAGACAGAAATATTGCTTGATCAGAAAACTACAAGTGACATTGATTGGGGAATGCGCTCTGCTTACCTAAATGATCATTTTTGTCTTTCAAATTTCTGCAGGTTAGAATCGAATTCAGTCAAACATATCCTTATATTGTCCCTGAATGGTTTTTCTATTATCACTTATAAACTGGCTAGTCTGAGAGTAGATTTCATCTTATCACCTTTTCTATTTGCTGCTTGTCTTACTGTTAGCTTTGCCGTGGTTTGCGAGTAAGAGAATAAAGCCCTGGTGATTGTGAGATTATAATTAAATCAAGATTAAATAAAGCATTTCTTGCTAGATTCAAAGATGTGTGACAGTGTTATATTTTGAATTTTAATTAGTGACTAAGAATCATACTGGCTTCCTATTCTTCTTCAATTTTACCTAAAGCCTTTCAGCTTTTTTTGTTTACTCAGTGAAATCAATCAGTCTTGTATAGGACTAGGAAATTATATTAGTGTGCTCTTTGACTTGGTTACACATTAGGTAAATATTACTCTTCACACTATAATCTATTTACTATCACATGTTTAACGGAATATCTTTAATGTTTCTCTTTAGAAAAAATGCATAAATATTGATTATAAATGTTGATCCTCTATTAAGTATGCTTAATGTATAATTATATCAAGTACATGTAAATGTTAAAACCTAGCTTCATTATCATCTTGAAGGTATAATTATGCATATTATAAAGGCAATTTCCTTAATTTATGTACCTTTTACTCACTCTTTACATCCAACCATATTTTTTAAATAGCTGTGCGCCAAAATAATACAAGTTTCCTTCTTTTCATATTCCACCAAAATTCAAATCCACCCAAAACACTTGAAAAGATTTTCAGAGGTCGATCTATGGTCCTTGCCAGAGAAAAGTAAAGTCAATAAAATGAGACATTCCCAGCCTGAGAAAACACTTTACTGTATCTAACAAAGAAACCTCTCCCTAAAACAGAGGTGCGCAAATTTCTCACAGTGTTTGCCAAGGAGTAGCTACACTACCTTTATGGCCCTTCATCATTTGGAAACACAGTAACCTTCTTCTCTCAAACAGAACATCTCTTCAGCCCCAAGGGCCTAAAGCATACTTTATCAGAAACTCAGACCACTTGAAACTACTCATCCGAAAAACTAAATAGAAATCTGCACTATTTCACTTCATGGTGGGTTTTATTTTGCGTAATATGAAACAGCTTATGCGATTTCCTTCTTCCCTGCTCTAGTGCAAATGCCAGCGCAAATGGGATAGGCATTTATATGCAGTAAGAAACAAAAATGTATATGCAAGTTATATTCAGTAAGAAATAAAAAATGTTGATCAAGTGAGTCCCATCTTTATAAATCTTTTTACCAACCCCTAGATGGTAAGCTCCTTGAATGCAGGAATCGTGCCTTCTAACTCTATTCTCCCAAGTATTTAGGACATAGTGCTCTGAAGCAGCATGGCCTAGTGGATAGAGCAAGGGCCTGGGAGTCGGAAAGACCTGGGTTCTAATTCTGCCTCCGCCACTTTGCTATGTGACCTTGGACAAATCACTTTTCTGGGCCTCATTCACCTCATCTGTAAAATGAGGGTTAAGACTGTGAGCCTCTTGGGGGACGGGGATGATGTCCAACCTGATTACCTGGAATCTTCCCCAGCTCTTAGTATAGTTCTTGGCACATGGTAAGCACTTAACACATACCATAAAAAAGTGCTCAATGAATACCAGTAATTTATTGATTGAGAATATCAGGACAACATTGGATGCAAAAGGTTATAATCAATCAATAAATGAACTGTATTTTTGAGTGCTTACTATGTGCAGAGCACTGTATAAATGAATTGTATTTTTGAGTGCTTACTATGGGCAGAGCACTGTACTCAGTGCATGGGAGAGTACAGAACAGAACAGAGTTGGTAGACAAGTTTAAGCTCAAAGTGAATTTAGCGCGACAGATTCAATATCAGGAAAAATTGCTTCTAAAATTCAAGGACAAAATATAGTCCAAAGAATGTTTTCTCATACCGTTTGAATAAAGACAAATATCCACACTTCATGGCTGAGGGAGATTTTTTTAAATGGTATTTGTTAAGCGCTTAGAAACAGCATGGCCTAGTGGATAGAGCACGGACCTGGGGGTCATGGTTTTAATCCTGGCTCAGCCACTTGTCTGCTGTGTGATCTTGGGCAAGCCACTTCACTTCACTGTACCTCAGTGACCTCATCTGTAAAATGGGGATTGAGACTGTCAGCCCAATGTGAGACAGGGACTAGGTCCAACCAATTTGCTTGTGTCCACCCCAGCGCTTAGTACAGCGCCTGGCACACAGTAAGCGCTTAACAAAAACCACACTTAACATTATCATTATTATTAATATGTGCCAGGAACTGTTCTAAACACTAAGGTATATACCAGCTAATCAGGTTGGACACAGTCCATGTCTCACCTGGGGCTCAGTCTCAATCCCCATTTTACAGATGACGTAACCGAGACACGGAGAAGTTAAATGAGCTGCCCAAGGTCACACAGCAATTGGGCAGAGCAGAACTAGAACTCAGGTCCTTCCGATTCCCAAGCCCATGTTCTAGCAGTAGGCCATGCTGCTCTTTGACTTGTTTACACAGATATACCTCTTAACACCATAAGTATTTACTGTCTCAAGTTTAACAGAGTATCTTTAATGACTCTCTTTAGTAAAGAAACATTGTTCTGGCATCTCACCCCCCGATTAGACCGTAAGCCCGTCAAAGGGCAGGGACTGTCTCTATCTGTTACCGATTTGTAAATTCCAAGCGCTTAGTACAGTGCTCTGCACATAGTAAGCGCTCAATAAATACTACTGAATGAATGAATCTCACCTGCTCAGTTCACATAATCCTTAGAGAAGCAGCATGGCCTAATGGCAAGAGCTTGGGATTGGGTGAGACACTTAAGTGCTTAGTATAGTACTTTGCACACAGTAAGCGCTCAGTGAATACAATCGAATAAATGAATGAATGCACTGAACTTCTCGGTGCTTCGGTTTCCTCATCTGTGAAATGGGGAGGCTGTATCTGCCTCAGCAACTCGCATGGTGCCTGACACATAGGACTTAACGAATGTCATTATTATAATGTTGATAATGATGATGATGATGATGCATGGTTTAGTGGAAGGAGCACGGGCTTGGGAGTCAGAGGTCGTGGGTTCTAATCCCAGTTCTGCCACTTGTCAGCTGTGTGACCTTGGGCAAGTTACTTAACCTCTGTGCCTCAGTTACCCCATCTGGGAAACGGGGAAGAAGACTGTAAGGCCCATGTGGGACAACCTGATTAGCTTGTATCTACCCCAGGGCTTAGAAAAGTGTTTGGCACATAGTAAGTGCTTGACAAATACCAATATTATTATTATTATGGTCTCTCTGAAGCTCTGTGGCATTTTTGTCTGGGCCCCAAATGTTGGAAAAAACAAAACAGGCACACACTGAAGCCATATATTCCCTTCCTTCTTGGGGTGTTGCCAGCTATGCCATTAGATGGAGAAGTTTTATCATTCCTCATCGTTCCAACCCAAGCAGTGACTTCTACAAATTTTCCGTGAAGTCTTTACAAGTCGGCAGTTTTTTCTTTCTCTGAAGGGCCTCATAATTGGTAGTGGAGGCCGCATATAGAAAACCACTGAAGGGTTGCATCTTTTCTACAAGATTCCTAGTTGTCTATTAAGAGTGAAGTGGCATCTTCACACTTCAGCCACTACCTCCCGAGACCCAAGACACACAGGATAATTGTAGTATTTGTTAAGCGCTGACTATGTGCCAGGCACTGTACTAAGCGCTAAGCCAAAGAGCACTGGGGTGAAGACAAGCAAATTGGGTTGGACACAGTCTCTGTCCCACATGGGGCTCCCGGTCTCAATCCCCATTGTACGGATGAGGTAACTGAAGCACGGAGAAGTGAAGTGACTCATCCGAGGCCAAACAGCAGACAGGTGGTGGAGGAGGGATTAGAACCCAAGACCTTCTGACTCCCAGGCCCATACTCGATTCACTAAACTATGCTGCTTCCCCTATCTGTAATTCACTTGAAAGTCTGCCACATCCACTAGATTATAAACTCCTTGAGGGCAGAGATCCAGGGCTACCAACTCCCCTTTATTGTGCTTTCCCCAACACTTAATACGACACAGAAAATGCTCACCAAGATTCCATTGCTTGATCGTCCCTATAGATTCTTCAGGTCTGTAAAAAAAGTCTTTGATGTTTGCTGATGATCCGCGTTGACAGTACAGAGCTAGATCCTTTCAGTTCTGTCAAACCACCCCAATTACTCCTATTCTTTAATTTGGCTTCCACAGAAGCATGAGGAATGCAGAGCGTTGACGATGTCCCTCTATTACTAAATAGCAGTTCCATCGGTATTTTGCTGGGCCATGCTCAATGTCAAGTAGCGGGACAAGATCACGGGCGGTCAAGTCCATTGGAGAAGCAGTGTCGCCTAATAATAATGTTGGTATTTGTTAAGCACTTACTCTGTGCCAAGCACAGTTCTAAGCGCTGGAGTAATAATAATAATAATAATGATGTTGGTATTTGTTAAGCGCCAACTATGTGCAGAGCACTATTCTAAGCACTCGGGTAGATACAGGGGAATCAGGTTGTCCCACGTGAGCCTCAAGTTAATCCCCATTTTACAGATGAGGTAACTGAGGCACAGAGAAGTTAAGTGACTTGCCCACAGTCACACAGCTGACAAGTAGCAGAGCCGGGATTCGAACCCATGACCTCTGACTCCCAAGCGCGGGCTCTTTCCACTGAGCCACGCTGCTTCTCTAAATGGGGATTTAGACTGTGAGCCCCACGTGGGACAAGGGACAGTGTCCCATCTGATTACCTTGTCTCTACCGCGGCGCTTAGAACAATGCCTGGCACAAGGTAAACTCTTAATAATGTTGGTATTTGTTAAGTGCTTACTAGGTGCAGAGCACTGTTCTAAGCGCTGGGGTGGATACAGGATACTCTTAACAAATACCATTTCTTAACAAGTCTCCCTAGCATCCAAGTTCCGCCAACCATAACACACCTACATTGAGTGGGATTTGTGAGGGGAATGGATGACAACTGGCTACCCAAACAGCTGCCTTATGGTGAGATGACTTCGGGAGACGGCAAACAAGGAGGGCAGAGGAAATATTTTAAGGCCTTGGTGAGATAAAACTTCAGACAATACTGCGTCCCAGCTGAAAGCTGGAACTCAGCTGCCAGAGATGGGATGGCAGGTTGCGCTGCCATAAAGAAGAAGTACTGCACACGGTAGTGCTCAGTAAATCCGATCGAATGAATAAAGAGTGAACAAAGCGACTGCTTTGTAAAGAATACGAGATTAGGAGGCTAAAGAGTTAACAGTGACAAATGCTGCAAATATCTCTCAGGACAGAACAAGGAATAGTCTTTTTGTGTGCAGAGTGTGGCTGGGACTGTCTGCTGTGTGACCGTGGGTAAGTCATTTCACTTTTCTTTGCCTCAATTACCTCATCTGTAAAATAATAATGTTGGTATTTGTTAAGCGCTTACTACGTGCAGAGCACTGTTCTAAGCGCCGGGGTAGACACAGGGTAATCAGGTTGTCCCTCGTGAGGCTCACAGTTAATCCCCATTTGCCAGAAAAGGGAGCTGAGGCACAGAGACGTTAAGTGACTCGCCCACAGTCACACGGCTGACAAGTGGCAGATCCAGGATTCGAAACTATGACCTCTGACTCCCAAGCGCGGGCTCTTTCCACTGAGCCACGCTGCTTCTCTGAAATGGCGATTGAGACTGTGAGCCCCACGTGGGAAAGGGACTGTGTCCAACCCGATTTGCTTGTATCCATCCCAGCGGTTAGTCCAGTGCCTGGAATATAGTAAGCGCTTAACAATACCACAGTTATCATTATTATTAGTATCATTATTATTATTAATATTCTCCATTGGCCTTTTTAGCCACAGTAAACCTGACTTTCATCATCAGGAGTGTCTTCAAATACGAAGAGCAATTAGATATCTCGTTTTCCCTACTCCTTGACAGTGAGCCCCTTGTGAGACTGGCACTGTGTCTGAGCTGATTATCTTGTATCCACCCCAGTGCTTAGCACAGTGCTTGGCACAGAGCCAGTGCTTAACAAATGCCCCTGTTATTACTACTAATAATATTGATATCATATAGTATATATTATTTTATGGCATCCGTTAAGCACTTATTAAGTGCCGGGCACTGTATTAAGCACTGGTTTAGATACAAATCAATCAGGTTAGATACAGTCCCTGTTCCACTTATGGCTCACAGTCTTAATCCCCGTTTTATAGATGAGGTAACTGAGGCCCAGAGATGCGAATTGACTTGCCCAAAGTCACACAGCAGGCAAGGGGAGGAGTCTGAATTAGAACCCAGGTCCTTCTGACTCCCAAACCCGTTCTCTCCTCACTAGACCATGCTGCTTCTCGATGATGATGTCAGCTAGCATTTCAGTGAATGCGATATTTCTTAAGAGCTTACTTTGTGCCAGGCACTGTTCTAAGCGCCGGGGTAGATACAAAGTTGGATACAGTCCCTGTCTCAAGTGGGGCTCAAAAATCTTAATTCCCATTTTCCAGGTGAGGTAACTGAGGCCCAGAGAAATGAAGTGGCCCACAGCAAACAAGTGATGGAGTTGGGATTAGAACTCAGGTCCTCTCACTCCCGGGCCCGCGCCCCATCCATTAGGCCATGCTGTTTCTCAGAATATCAGAATCAGACGAAGGAACACCAGCTCTTCAGAAAGAACAAATCCTGTCCAACTATGAATTCCCACTGTTTCTCTGAGGGAAACTGAACGTGATAAGCAACTTGGGAAGCAGCGTGGCTCAGTGGAAAGAGCCTGGGCTTCGGAGTCAGAGGCCATGGGTTCGACTCCCGGATCTGCCACTTGTCAGCTGTGTGACTGTGGGCGAGTCACTTCACTTCTCTGTGCCTCAGTGACCTCATCTGTAAAATGGGGATTAACTGTGAGCCTCACGTGGGACCGCCTGATGACCCTGTATCTCCCCCAGCGCTTAGAACAGTGCTCTGCTCATAGTAGGCCCTTAACAAATACCAACATTATTATTAAAACTAGCCATGGAGCCAAGAACCGGCTGCTTTTTCTTCTGGCAATGTATTTCTGCCTTCAATTGTGTCAGCTGAGCAATCAGACAGATTTGCCTCAGAAAATTGGAACTTTGCCTGGAGGCATTGCTGACCATCTGATGACCTTCTGCCTGCCCAGAAAAACAGAGTTCTTGTACGCCACCAGCCATGATGCAGTTGCTCTAACAGGATGAGTGGAGATGAGATTCTGATCCAGATTCTGCACGTAGCTGGATACTGTGATCCAGAATCAACATCCCTTTTGGGAAGAGTGGAAGATTTCTACACATTTGTTGGAAACGATGCTGAAATGATAGTATCCAACCACCCCTCTAGACTGTAAGCTCCTCGTGGGCTGGGAAAGTATCTACTAACTCTGTTATATTGTGCTCTTCCAAGAGCTTGGTACAGTGCTCTGCACACAGGAAGTGCTCCATAAGCAATAAACAATGTGCTAAATGGTGGAGGAGATACTAAATAATAATTAGATCACCTACAGTCCCTGTCCCACATAGCATTCGCAGTCTAAGGGGGAGGGATAAGAATTATTCAATCCTCTATAATTATTATTATTACTATTATTAGTGGTTGTGATTAAGTGCTTACTATGTGACAAGTGCTGTGCTCAGTATTGGGTATGCACAAGACAGTCGGATCAGCCACAGTCCCTTTTCATTCATTCATTCATTCAATAGTATTTATTGAGCGCTTGCTATGTGCAGAGCACCGGACTAAGCGCTTGGAATGTACAATTCGGCAACAGATAGAGACAATCCCTGCCCATTGATGGGCTGACAGTCTAATCGGGGGAGACAGACGGACAAAAGCAAGACAACTTGATCACGATAAATAGAATCAAGGGGATGGACACCTCATTAACAAAGTAAATAGGGTAATAAAAATATATGCAAATGAGCTCAGTGCTGAGGGGAGGGGAAGGGAGAGGGGGAGGAGCAGAGGGAAAGAGGGGAAAGGGGGCTTAGCTGAGGGGAGACGAAGAGGGGGCAGAGAGGGAGCAAAGGGAGCAGAGGGAAAAGGGGAAGCTCAGTCTGGGAAGGCCTCTTGGACGAGGTGACCTCTCAGTAGGGCTTTGAAGAGGGGAAGAGAGTTAGTTTGGCGGAGGTGAGGAGGGAGGGTGTTCCAGGACAGTGGGAGGACGTGGGCCAGGGGTCATCGACGCGGGATAGGCGTGAACGGGGGACGGTGAGGAGGTGAGCAATAGAGGAGCGAAGCGGGCGGGGTGGGCAGTAGAAGAGAGAAGGGAGGAGAGGTAGGAAGGGGCAAGGTGATGGAGAACCTTGAAGCCCAGAGTGAGAAGTTTTTGTTTCGTGTGGAGGTTGATAGGCAACCACTGGAGGATTTTAAAGAGGGGAGTGAGATGCCCAGAGCGTTTCTGCAGGAAGATGAGCCGGGCAGCGGAATGAAGAATAGACCGGAGTGGGGAGAGACAGGCAGAAGGGAGATCAGAGAGAAGGCTGACACAATAATCCAGTCGGGATACAATGAGAGCTTTCCACACAAGCCTCACGGTCTAAGGAAGAAGGTGAAAAAGTATCTAGTGAGTACTTTACAGAGGATGAAACTGAGCGCGGCGAAGTTAAATGACTTGTCCAAGGTCGCACAGCAGGGAAGTGGCTGAGGGGGAATTAGAACCCAGGTCTCTTGATCCCAGTAGTGTGCCTTCTCCAAGCAATCGATAATGTTTTTGAGTGCTTACTCTGTGCAGAACATTGTACTGAGCTCTTGAGAAAGTGTATTAGAATTAACAGACGGAATCCTTGCCCCCCGAGGAGAGCAAAGGGGCACGGGAGACAAGCGTATGTATGTGTCAGAGTGCTTTTCTTAGAGAAGACTGCTTAGAGAAGTAGCGCGGCTCAGTGGATAGAGCGTGGGCCTGGAAGTCTGAAGGATCTTGATCCGTTCTGCCACTTCTCTGCTGTGTGACCTTGGGCAAGTCACATAACATCTCGGTGCTTCGGTTACCTCGCTTGTAAATGGGGATTAAGATTATGAGCCCCTTTTGGGACACGGATTGTGTCCGACCTGATTAACTTGTATCTACCCCAGTGCTTGGTGTGGAGCTTGGCACATAGTGAGCACTTAGTGATTACCACAGTTATCATTATTACGATTACATCTACCCCAGTGCTCAGCGCAGTGCTTGTCACACAGGAAGCTCTTAGGAAATACCAGTTATTGCCAAGTGCTTGCTAAGTGATTCAGGCATGATCCCTATGACAGATCACTCAATCTAAAAGGTAAATTTGAGAGGAGCCACTTTGTGAAGACGAAAATAAGATACAACAGGTCGATAACAGATCAAAACAATTCAAGTCACTGTATAAAGCAACCGCAACAATTCTCTGAAGTCGATTCATTGTGTGAGTACTCTACGGAAGGAGTTCTCCGTTGTCTATACACAAATACAACAAATACTTTTTATATATATGGTATTGGTTAAGCCCTTACTATGTGTCGATCACCGCTGTAAGCACTGGGGTAGATACAAGATAATCCGGTTGGACACAGTCCCTGTCCTACATAGAGCTAGCTCACAGTCTAAATTGGAGGGAGGAGGATTTAATCCCCATTTGGCAAGGCAACTGAAGCACAGAGAAGTCAAGCAACTGTACAAGGTCTTACAGCCAGCAAATGGCAGACCTGGGATTAGAACCCAGGTCTTCTGACTCCCAGGCCTGTGCTCGTTCCACTAGGCCACACTGTTTCTCAGTATATCGGTTTTTTGTCTGTTTCTTTTTTTATACGATGGTATTCGTTAAGCGCTTACTATGAACCGTACTGAGCGCTGGGGTGGGAATCTGTGGATATTTATATCGGGATCCCCTCACAGCTCACCCCACGGCAACTGCTAAACATCCTGTTACAAAGAATAGCAATCTGGCCAACCCATCTCCCGTATCTGTCATTTCATATTATGATTTCAGAATGCCGCCATTTTACCATCATGACTGGATTTCTTCTCTCCCTTCCTGTCCTCCGTCCTGAGTGATCGGGTCAACGGCCAGAGTCAGACTTGGCATCTGCTGGGGGAAAATTGTCAGAAGTTACAATATACGTTCTTGCAACGACGGCATTAGGCTCCGCGGCTGGTTCTTGGACTAGATTCACGGCTGGCTTTGTAGTTTTCATCAGCGCTGAGTGAGCGAAAGAGAGCGAAAGAGAGAGAGAGAGCTGGGGCCTTACCCAGCGGACTCGAAGCCAGAGGATTATGGCGATGGTGGAACTCCTCAGACACCGCTGTCTTTTGGCCCAGATTATTGGACCGATAGTGTGGGACTGTTTTATGGCTAGAAATAAATCCTCGTTCTTATGGCGAGCAGCGTGTCCTCGTGACATTCAAGCTACTTTAAAGTCTACAAGGGAATCTGCTCCAAAATGCTTTTTCAGAAATGCAATGATGCACTCTGTGTTTCGAATTCATTAAATATGAACTTTTTCCCCCGCTGCTAATAAGAATGACAGTTGTGGTATTTGCTAAGTGCTGCTCGGGTGCGAGACACAGTACTAAGTGCTGGGGTAGATGGAAGGTAATTCAGTCCGTCACCATCCCTGTCCAAAATGGAGCTCACGGTCTAAGTTGGAAGGAGAATAGGCACTGACTCCCCATTTTGCCGATGAGGAAACTGAAGCGCAGAGAAGTGAAGTGATTTATCCAAGGTCACACAGCAGGCAACTGACAGAGCTGTTTTTACATTTTCTGACTCTCAGGCCAGTGTGTCTTCTACTAGGCCATGCTGCTGAGCGTGTTCAGCTCAATTTGGATATAGATTGGAAATATAGACTAACCCTAATGTCTAGCTTGTCAAGGGTTCTAATCCTCGGTCCATCACTTGTCTGCTGGGTGGCCTTGGGCAAGTCACTTCATTTCTCCAGGCCTCAGTTACTTCATCTGTAAAATGGGGCTTGAGACTGTGAACCCCACATGGGACAGGGACTGTGTCCCACCCACTTTGCTTGTATCCACCCCAGCACTTAGTACGGTTCCTGGCCCCGAGTAAAAGCTTAACAAATACCATAATTATTACTATTATTATTAAAAACAGTGCAAGACTTGGCCCACTAAGCACTCACCAAACAGCACAATTATCATTATTATTTTTACAGTATCTAGATTTTTTTCATTTTTATTGCCCTCTAGACTGAAAACTCACTGTGGTTGTGAAACGTGTCCACCAATTCCGTTCTCTTATACTCTCCCAAGTGCTTAGTACAGTGATCTGCACACCATAAGCACCAATAAATGCAACTTATTGATGGATAACTGTTGCACTGTGCTCTCCCAAGCTCTCGGTACAGTGTTTTCCACACAATAAGCACTCACTAAATACCAGTGATTTACTGGTTGTACGTAGCCCTGCACTTAATACAGGGCTTGGCATGTACCAAGAGTTTAACAAATAGTCATTCATATTTTTAGAGTGCGTACTGTGTGCAGAGCACTGTACTAAGTGCTTGGGGCAAACAGTCACAAACAGTCACATTCCTGCCCACAAAGAATAAATACCACTGTTATCATTATTACTATCATTTGTGGTCAGGGAAACATTCAGAAAGCTGAATATAAACCCTGATCTCATCTGAATAATAATTATTATTATTACTATTATGGTATGGGTTAAGCACGTACTATGTGCCAGGCACTGTTCTAAAGGCTGGTGAGATACAAGATAATTAAATTGGATATGGTCCCTGTCCCACATAGGGCTCAAAGTCTTAAAGCTCCTCACCCTAATTTCTTTTTCTATCCATGAGGGTGTCCTGCCAACAAAACCAAATCTTGCATAATTAAACCCAGATTTCACCTTCCTTTTGACGAACTTAATCCTGTCACTATGTTTTCTGCAAAACCATTCTGGTTGTTGCTTCACAACCTGGTTTCTTCAAGGTTTTGTCTTCATTCGACACTGATTGGCCCATCGTTTTTGACTCATTCTGCTTCCAGATCAGGTTTTCTAGGGTCATCTCTCTCTCCTGAGTGGAAAAGAGCAGGGGACTGCACAGTGTTCTGCACATAGTAAGTACTTAATAAGTACAACTGATTGATCGATTGACTGGGATTCTGGAAACCTGGATTCTAATCTCAATCCTGCCACCCTCCTGCTGTGTAATCCTGCAATAGTCACTTTGTGTCTCTGTGCCTCAGTTTCTTCATGTATAAAATGCCACCCGTTCTCCCTCCCGCTTAGAATGGGAGCCCTACGTGGGACGGGGATTGGGTCTGCAGTACTGCATCAACCCCAGTGCTTAGCCCGGTTCTTGGAGCACGGTAAACACTGAACGTACGGCATTATTACTGTGTCCAATCTGATTATCTCGTGTCTACCTGAGCATTTACCCATCTTAGAATTACACTTGGAGAGTTTCCAGTACTCTACGGGTCTCAGCTTCAGGAGACAGAATCAAGCAGAGATATATCCATTCCATCCTTAGCTTGGACAGTGGCTAGCAAGTGGAAGGCAAGCTGCGACAAGTCAAAATTCACCTGTGCTGGGCAGCAACGGCAAAGGAGAGAGTCAAGGGTGGAGACTCAAGTTAACTGCACGGAAGGGGGCAATGGTAAACCACTGCTGGATTTTTAACCAAGTAAACTCTCTGGATCCACTACCAGAAAGATTGCAGATGGAGGTGGGGTGTTACGGGAGTCGCTGGGGGTCGAGGATGCCTCGTCGCCGTAAGATAAAACCTGAGGATGCTTCGTCGCCATAAGATAAAACCTGAGCATTTAGCAAAGTGTTTTTGCACATAACAAATGCTTAATAAATACCCCAGTTGTAATCACTTAATTCAAAATGCTCTTTGGCTTCTTTCCAAGTTTAAGGGATCTCCCCAGATCTTCCCTTTTGGAGTGAGGACAGCAGTTTCTGCTGTGAATCTATTTTTCTGACACATTAGTGTGTCAACACCATATGTGGAAAGATTTCTTTCATTGGAAACATCTTTCACCAGCATTTTCTGCGGTCCAGCTGCCCGCTTTATTTTATGTTCTGCCTGTTGATCCATCCCCTTTTCACTTTTTAAACAATTAGCCGCTTTTTCCCTGCAGCTTGGTCTGGTGGATAGAGCATGGGTCTGGGAGTCAGAAGGACCTTGGTTCTAATCCTGGCTCTGCCACGTGTCTGCAGTATGACCTTGGCAAAATCACTTCGCTTCTCTGTGCCTCAGTTGCTTCATCCATGAAATGGGGATTGAGACTGTGAGCCCTTCGGGGGACAAGGAGATGTGTCCAACCCGATTTGCTTGAATCCACCCCAGCGCTTAGTACAGTGCCTGGCAAATTGGAAGCGCTTAGCAAACACCATTATTATCATCATCATCATTTCTTACTCCTTCCAATAATGAGTAACATTTTCCCTTTTCATTACCTTTCCCCTGAAATCTCTGTGGTACCTTTTTCTATTTCTCTTGTCTTTGGCAAATGGTGTCATTTCCTGCTTTAGCTCTGAGACTTTAATCCTATAAGCCTCAGCTATTTTTGATCTACACTCTCATGGAGTTTGTATGTTAAGAAGACCAAATCAACAGGCCAAGTGTCTGGAGTGGTTGTTTGCTTTGTTTTAGGAAGGTAAACGTTCTCTGATATCTCTGCCCTCATCTGACCCATTGATTTGTCAAAAGTGGCTCGGTATTTGCATTGGGTTGAGCCTTAAATAGGGTTTTGACTAGGGGGAAGGGGTTGGCAAGCGTGTGATGTGGGAAATGGCAGAAGGAATAATGGAAGCTAGCATGGCAGGTGGGAGGAAGGGAAGGAGACAAAGGAAAACAGACAGAAGGTTGAGTTACTGAGATGAAGGGATTGTGTGGGGGAAGGATACAAAGAGGAAATGTAAACAGGGAGACTAGTCAAGAGCTGTGAAATCAAGGATGAGTCAGTTGGAATTGGTACAGAAAATATTAGTACTTAGAAAATTTGAGTTTGAGAAAGGGACGTACAGAGTCAGGATGTCAACTTTTTTTAAAAAAATGCCCGCCTACCGAATTAGATAGCAGGAATCGCCTCTACCGACTCTATCGGATTGTTCGCTCCCAAATGCTTAGTGTAGTACTCTGCAGACAGTAAGCGCTCAATAAAGACTACTGACTGATTGATTCCTGAAGATCTCAACAGGTATATCAGTTTCGTGAACTCTGCTGTTCTTCAAGACTCAGATGGGATGATGCCGTCATGTTACGTGTTCAAACAATCAGTAAATCAATAGGAATAATAGTACAGTGCTCTGTACGTAGTAAGCGCTCAATAAATGCTATTGAATGAATTGGATGCCTCCTACGTGCAGACCACTGTATTGAACACTTGGGAGAGTGCAATAGAAATTAGACCAGGATCTCTGCCTTCAAGGAGGCTGCAACTAGAAGGGGAAAGATTGTGTCTTCAATATATCTTAGGTAGGATGAAGAGGGTAGAGGAGATGGTTATGTAAATTCTTCAGTGGGATTCTATAAAATGGAGATTAAATACCTTCTTTCCCCTGACAGCGAGTTCCAAGTGGGAGATTGGATGATCTATATTTTAATGGTATTTGCTAAGCGTTTACTATGTGTCAAACACTGTTCCAAGCTCTGGACTAGATGCAAATTAATTAGGTCGGACACAGTTTTTTTTATGATATTTGTTAAGCACTTATTATGTGCCAGTCACTGTGCTAAGCGCTGGTGTAGATACAAACTGATCAGGTGGGACAGAGTCCATGTCCCACATGGGGCTCGCAGTCTTAATTGCTATTTTACAGATGAGGTAACTGAGGCCCAGAGAAGTGAAGTGACTTGCCCAAGGTCACACAGCAGACAGGTGGCGGAGTCGGAATTAGAACACAGGTCCTCTGACTCCCAGGCCTGTGCTCCTTTCCACTAAGTCAAGCTGGTTCCCCTGATTATCTTGTATCTGCCCCAGCACTTAGTACAGTACCTGGCACATGCTAAGGGCTTAATAAATACCACAGTTATTATCATTGTGAGTATTTATGTGCTTTTGGAGTGCAGAAGAGCTGCAGTGAAAGTTGAGAGAATCTATACTGGGGAGACTAATAATAATAATCATAATGGTATTTGTTAACTTCTTACTATGTATCAGGCACTGTAGTAAGCACTGGGGTTGTTACAAGCAGAACAGGTAGTTCCTGTCCCAGGGGGGGCTCACAATTTCAAACCCCATTTTACAGAAAACATAACTGAGGCACAGAGGAAGTGAAGTGACTTGTCCAAGGTCACACGGCAGACAAGTGACAGAGCACAATTAGAACCCATGACCTTCTGACTTCCAAGCCCGTGCTCTATCCACTGGGCCATGCTGCTCCTCTTGGAATCAAGGCTAATCAAGGAAGGCTTCCTGGAAGACAAGTCATTTACGAAGGGCTTTGAACACAAGAAAAGCTGAGGATTGGCAGCTGTGAGGGATTTCCACATAGGAGGAATATTTTTGCAAGAGATCAGCAGCAGGGGAGATGAGAACATAGTGAAGCTGCATTTAGAGGATCGAACAATGCAAGATAGGGAGTAATTGAAGGGGAGAGAATGAGTAAGTCAATGGGCAAGAGTTTCTACTGGGTGTTGAGAGAAATGGACAACCATCGTTGGTTTTTGATGAATGGAGAGCATTTGCGTGACAAGACTTCAGAATATTATGTCTCTAGTCTCTGGGAGTTTGATATTCAGCTTTCAGGATGGTTTTTTGCCACTTTGGGATTCATTAGTTTTTAATCATCAGTGAAAATTTGGCTGTAACGTGATGTGATAGTCTAGCATTTAGTAGCACGTATAACACCGATAGCTCTAAAGATCATCAATCAATCGTATTTCCTGAGGGCTTAGTACGTGTAGAGCCCTTGCCTTGGGCGAGTCATTTCACTTCTCTGTGTCTCAGTTACCTCACCTGTAAAATGGGGATTGAGACTGTGATGGTCTACGTGGGACAGGGACTGAATTCACCCCAGTGCTTAGTGCAGTGTCTGGGGCATAGTAAGCGCTTCACAAACGTCATAATTATAATGATGATGATGATGATGATGATGATGATGATGATGATGAACTTCTCTGCCATGTCTGCCTGGAGCTATGAATTGACTCATAGTCTGAAGATAAGCAAGCATGTATCAGCAAACCCTGAACGCAACCAAAGTTTTTCACTGGGACCAGGAATTGAATGCTTTCACAGTCAATCAATCGACAGTATTTGTAGAATACTATTACTTACTTTACTTATTGCTTCCTTTATGCAAAGCACTGTATTCAGAGCTGGAAGAGTATAACAGAGTTATGGTACTTGTTAAGCACCTACTATGTGCCAAGCACTGTTCCAAGCACTGGGGTGGATACAAGCATATCGGGCTGGACACTGTCCCTGTCTCGCTTGGAGCTCACGGTCTCAATCCCCATTTCATAGGTGAGGTAACCGAGGCACAGGGAAGTGAAGTGACAGTGACTTGACTAAAGGCCGTACAGCAGATAAATGGTAGATCCGGGATTAGAACCCATGACCTTCTGACTCCCAAGCCCAGGCTCTAACCACTACGCCTAGATATGATCTCTACACTCTGCCACATAGGTTACGTTGTCTACTTATTCATACCATAGTATTTATTGAGCACTTATAGGGTGCGGTGCACTGTATTAGGAACTTGGAAGAAAGCTCCCCTCAAAGTTTTGTAAGATTAGACAATTACATAGAAACCAACGTGGCTTCAGACTTCAAATAGGAGTCCACAGTGCCTGAGGTTCAAATGCACTCCTATAAGCTTATCAGGCCTTAGAGAAGCAGCTCGGCCTATAGAGAAACAGCGCGGCCTAGTAGATGGAGCACGGACCTAGGAATCAGAAGGACCTGGGTTCTAATTCCAACTCCCCCACTTGTCTGCTGTGTGGCCTTGGGCAAATCACTTCACTTCTCTAGGCCTCAGTTATCTCATCTGTAAAATGGGGAGTAAAATTGCGAGCCCCACGAGGGACGGGAACTTTGTTCGACCTGGTTAGCTTGTATAGCTCCAGCGCTTAGTACAGTCCCTGGCACTTAGTAAGCCCTTAACAAATGCCGTACAAAAAGAGGCCCGGTCCTGTCAGAAATGCCAACTCTGGCTGGCTGCCCCCTACTCTAAACTCACTCCCTTCACCCCCTTAGTCACATCGTTCCCCTAGACTGGAGTTCCTGCTCACCCCCAAACCACCAGGCCTCAACCCTATCCATCTTCAAAGCCTTCCTAAAATTCCACCAACAAGCCTTGAATTAACCAATCAATCAGTCAGTGGTATATATTGAGTGCTTACTGTGTGCAGTGTACTAAAATGAAATAGAGGAAAATAATTCCTACACACACCCGATAAGTTTCTAATGCTTTACTTCAATTATTTGGCTTTACATTTTAGATCTAGCTATTTTTGAAATATAGATTGTAAATGGAATTTTCTCTTAAATGATTTCTTTTAATGACTGTTTCCCCCTCTAGGTTGTAAGCTCGTTGTGGGGAGGGAATGTGTCTACCAACTCCGTTATACTGGATTCTCCCAAGAGTTTAGTATAGTGCTCTGCATGCAGTAAGCACTCTATAAATATAGTAGATTGATTGACTTGATAGAAATTATTTTAAATCATTTATTTATATTAGTGTCTGTCACTGCTTCTAGACTGTAAACTCAATTTGGGCAGGGAATGAGTTTACCAACTCTGTTGTATTTTGTTGTCCCAAGAGCTTAGTACAGTGTTCTGCAAAGAGTAAATGCTCAATAAATATAGTAGAGTGACTGATTGAATGACTGAGTTTAAAAACAACATGTGTTGTTCATTAGTAAGGCTAGATGTGGAGTAATTATTTTGATATAATACTGAGAATTTTGAGCATATGTCTCTAGATATCTGGAGCATTATTATCAATATCCATTGGATTAATTTGAAATATATTTGTTCATTTTAAAGCACTGATGATTTTTTATTAACGAGCAAAAGACATCTTGAGCACACTCATTTTCTGGCAATCTTATGTTTCATACACAGTTTGAAAAAACTACTGTGGGAAAAATATCTTCCCAAGGGGAGATCTTCTAAGCCAGATTTACTGCTGAGTTTATAAACCCATGACAATAGGGGTTAATAATGAAAATGCTGGTAGACCTGTAAGCATAATAGAAGGAACAGGCCTGCTATAATTACAATTTTCCTTCTTGACGGTTATAAAGAAATGAATCAATATCCAAGTAGAAGGAGAATAAAAATCCTCAATAATTTGTACCGCTCTTCAAAAGAAATGACTTGAGTCCACAAGTCAATGGTCTAATTCAAAAGTATTACAAGTCCATTTATCAAATTGTGTAAATTAAAATTTGCTGTGATCTCCCGAAAGATATTTTATGCTATTTTCAGGAGAACGCTTGAATAAACATGCAGTTTCCTTTCTGTTGCCGAAGAGCGTAATGAGGAATCAATATTTCAAAGAACTCCAGGAGAACCGGCTCCCGTACGTTTCTTGCGAAGCTCAGCTGACACTGAGACTGTATCACATGAAGTACACAATTAATCAATGGTTTTTATTACTGCGTGTGAAGCACTGTACTAAGCACTTAGGAGAGCACAATATAATAGAGTTGGTAGACACAATTCCTCCATTCAAGGAGCTTATCCTGTAGTGGAGGAAAGGCTTACTGCCCTCTTGTTTCACTGATTGGGCCGGGAAAATGTGTGATCACCAAGTAGCCTGGGCTTCTTACTAGTAAAGTGATATTTTTTCTAGTTTAGAACATGATGGGAGAGTGAATAGGCAGACGACAGAGAGGAAGGAGTAGTCGGTAGAGTATTTGCTCCTGACGTGGGCCTGGGAGTCAGAAAGTCATGGGTTCTAATCCCAGCTCTGCCGTATGTCTGCTGTGTGACCTTGGGCAAGGCACTTCACTTCTCTGTGCCTCAGTTACCTCATCTCTAGACTGTAAGCTTGTCATGGGCGGGGAACGTGTCTGTTTATTGTTGTATTTTGCTCTCCAACGCACCAAGTACAGTGCTCTGCACTCAGTAAGGGTTCAGTAAATCCGATTGAATGGATCTATAAAATAGGGATTGAGATTGTGAGTCTAGTGTGGGACAGGGACTGTGTCCGACCGGATAAGCTTGTATCTACCTCTACACCTAGTATAGTGCCTGGCACATAGTAAGTGCTTAACGAATACCACAATTATTATTAAGCAGGAAGCATCCTCCCCTCTAACCTGAGAGAGCAGGTGCTGGTGTGTATCTGGCCAGATCTGTAACGTGAATGTTGAAGTAGACTGGTACTGTAGTTCACTCAAACTCCTACCTGTCCTGGAGACAAGATGCTGTGTGACATTGGGCAAGTCACTTCACTTCTCTGTGCCTCAGTTACCTCATCTGGAAAATGGGGATTAAGACTCGGAGCCCCATGTGGGACAGGGACTGTTTCCAAGCCAATTACCTTGTATCTACCCCAGTGCTTAGAGCAGTGATTGGCAAATACCATCATCATCATCACATAGTTAGCGCTTAACAAATACCAATTCAGACGGCGCACAATCAAAGCCGTGAAAAATGTTAAAGTTTTCAGATCTGACGGTATCCCTGCAGAAATCTACACATTTGGAGGAGAGCTGACTCTTGGTTGTCTGTCCGAGCTTTTCCCCAGTACATGGAACACTGAGGGAATGCGAGAAGATGTGAATGATCCATCAGTGGTGCTTGTCTTGTCTTATGCTGTCGAGTTATCTCCGGCCGATAGTGACACCACGGTCACATGTCTCCCAGAATGCCCCACCTCCATTTGCAGATGGTCCAGAAGTGTATCCATTAGAGTTTTCTTGGTAAAAATCTGGCAGTGGTTGACCATCGCCTCCTTCCGCGCAGTAAACTTGAGTCTCTGCCTTCGACTCTCCCATGCTGCTGCTGCCCTGCAAAGGGGAGTCTTGACTTGTAGCAGGTTACCTTCCACTCGCTAGCCACTGGCCAGGCTAAGAATGGAGTAGGTATGCCTCTGCTTGACTCCCTCTCGTATTAGAGACTTGGCAAGAAGGAGGTCACGGGTGACCTTAGAGAGAGCGGTCTCGGTAGAGTGGAGGGGACGGAAGCCAGATTGGAGGGGGTCCAGGAGAGAATGGGAGTTAAGGAATTCTAAGCAGCGATTGTAGACGACTCGTTCTAGGATTTTGGAAAGGAAGGGTAGTAGGGAGATAGGGCGATAACTGGAGGCGGAAGTGGGGTCGAGAGCGGGTTGACCCCCTTCTCCCTCTACTCTCTCTACCGCTCCCCCTTCACCTCTCCGCAGCTTAACCCTCTTTTCCCCCCATTTCCCTCTGCTCCTCCCTCTCTCCCTTCCCATCCCCTCAGCACTGTACTCGTCCGCTCGACTGTATATATTTTCATCACCTATTTATTTTGTTAATGAAATGTACATCGCCTCGATTCTATTTAGTTGCCATTGTTTTTACGAGATGTTCTTCCCCTTGACTCTATTTATTGCCATCGTTCTCGTCTGTCCGTCTCCCCAGATTAGACCGTAAGCCCGTCAAACGGCAGAGACTGTCTCTATCTGTTGCTGACTTGTTCATTCCAAGCGCTTAGTACAGTGCTCTGCACACAGTAAGTGCTCAATAAATACTATTGAATGGAGACTGATAGAGGACTGGAAAATCTTCAGGTG
Source organism: Ornithorhynchus anatinus (assembly GCF_004115215.2). Taxonomy (NCBI): domain Eukaryota; kingdom Metazoa; phylum Chordata; class Mammalia; order Monotremata; family Ornithorhynchidae; genus Ornithorhynchus; species Ornithorhynchus anatinus. Next base: position 6,134,209 of record NC_041728.1, on the reverse strand, counting down.
CAACCCTGAGAGGGTATTTACTGAGTGCTTAATGTGTATACCGCAATGATGTCACTCATGATATAGCTAACTATTATTTTTAAAAACCAAGGGGCAAAAACTGAATGTGGAAATTAAAGGAGGACTCTTTCTGCTTCCTTCTATCCCTATCTCTGGTCATTCCTTCTCAAGACACAGAGGTTTTCTAACTTCCCCGATTAATTTCTTCATCAGCCTCGGACAGATGTTATCTAATAATAATAATAATAATAATAATGGTATTTGTTAAGTGCTTACTATGTGCCAAACATTGTTCTAAGTGCTGGGATAGATAGAAGGTATTCAGATTGGATCCAGTCCCTGTCCACGTGGGGTTCACAGTCTTAATCCCGCAGCATGGTACAGTGGAAAGAGCCCGGGTTTGGGAGTCAGAGTTTGAATCCCGACTCCGCCGTTTGCCAGCTGTGTGACTTTGGGCAAGTCACTTAACTTCTCTGTGCCTCAGTTACCTCATCTGTAAAATGGGGATTAAAACTGTGAGCCCCACATGGGACGACCTGCTCACCTTGTTTCCCCCAGCGCTTAGAACAGTGCTTTGCACATAGTAAGCGCTCAACAAATACTACCATTTATATTACAGATGAGGTAACTGAGGCACAGAGAAGTTAAATGACTTGCCAAGGTCACACAGCAGACAAGTGCAGAGCTGGATTAGAACCCACATCCTCTGACTCCCAAGCCCCTGATGTTTCCACTAAGCAACGCTGCATTGTAAACTCCATGAGGGCAGGGTTCGTGACTAGTTTGTGGTGTTTTTTCATACAGTAGATCATAGAAAGGTGCTTTGGATCCAGATTGTTTCTTCTGTTCTTTCTGCCACTGTTATTTGTATAACACAGTGAATTGGAGAACTGAGCAATTCCTTTTGAATAGTGAGGAGTCAAACCTATGCAATCCAACAAAAATACCTAGTTCCATGAAACTGTTTTTCAGGGTGGCATTATCTACTGCTTCAATTCTTCCCTTCCCTTTCTTAAATATTTGAGAGTACAGTGTCTCACTTTCTTTTCTCCCTTCTTTGCAGTGAAGTCATTATTAAGGCCTAGCCAAAAGGACCCGGATTACGTTCTCACTTTCAAATAACCTGGAGCTAAAAATCACCCAATTTATGAGATCTAGTAAGGTTCTTAACCTTTACAAAGCAAAGATGTGAATAATTTTTGGTTACTTATTTACTTATCCATAATAATCCCTTAAAGTAAGGGAACTGCGTTTGAGAAGCAGCATGGCCTAGTGGAAAAAGAAGGGGCCTGGGAGTCAGAGGACCTGGGTTCATTCATTCATTCATTCAGTCACATTTATTGAGCCCTTACTGTGTGCAGAGCACTGGACTAAGCGCTTGGAAAGCACAATTCAGCAATAAAGAGAGACAATCCCTGCCCACACTGGGTTTACAGTCTGGAAGGGGCGGAGACAGACATCAAAACAAGTGAACAGGCATCAAGCCCATCAATGGGCAGGGACTGTCTCTATCTGTTGCCTATTTGTACATTCCAAGCGCTTAGTACAGTGCTCTGCACATAGTAAGCGCTCAATAAATACTATTGAATGAATATAGATAAATAGAAGAATTATTCTAATCTGGCTTCTCTTTCTCCCTGTCTACCTCTCTCTCCCTCCCCCTGACTACTTCTCTTTAATCAGGCAATCAATCAAGGCTCTTCAACTATCCCAGGGTTGAAAATGATATTTCTTAGAATTTGAGAAACATTTATTATTCAATTGGTCTCACCCGCTTCTCCTACAGCATCTGATGATGGAGAATGGGTGTGACAGAAATGAAGAAAATGAAGAGGGGCCTACTTCTGGTTTGATCTAAGTACTGTCCTTGCTAATTTGCTCTTGACAGAAGGATATTAAGGAAGAGACTAAACACTGATTGCTTTGCGTGAATATGTCTCCTTTCTCAGGCCAGACTGGACTGCAAGCTGAGAACTAAGAGGGTCATGAAAAACAAGTTATCGCCCACTCTTTTAAGCATTTGTTCCCATGAACCTAATCTATTGCCCTTTGGGAAAGAATTCAGTACTACAAAGACAGGTGCTGTTGAAATGCTCAGAAGGGGATGAAATAAGCCTGGGAGTCAGAAGGATCTAGGTTCTAATCCCTAATCCCGGGTCTGCCGCTTGGCTCCTGTGTGACCTTGGGAAAGTCACTTCACTGTTCTAGGCTTCAGTTACATCATCTGGAAAATGGGGATTAAGACTGTGAGCTCCATGTGGGACAGGGGCTGTGTCCAATCTGATTACTTTGTATCTACCTCAGCGCTTAGAACAGTGCCTGACACATAGTTTATGGCTTGGTAAATGTCATTTAAAAAAAAAATCAGAGCCACTTTCTCACCCACCTCTGGTACAGGGTACTACCTATTTATTTTCTTATCCAATTTGTGTTTTTTTGATTTTCATCATTCGTCCTTTTGCTTTTCAAAGATGATTTTCTTTTCATGTTCTATGGATTGTACGTCACCCGTGTGAAAGGACTGCTTGATCTGCTTATCAATCTAGAGGTAAAGATTTTTTAACATTTTGTAAAAAAAAAAAAATGAGTGGTGCTCATCTTGATTTGCTGCTGTTCCTCCTAATTCCCCAAACTGATTTCCATATCAAATGCCATGTTTTCCCTCCTCCTGTAATTGCCGTGAACTGCAGAATTCAGGGCTGAACTTAATAGAAGAACTTGACTACCACTCGGTGAAGTCATAAAAGTCACATAAAATTGTACCATAATGAAAAAGAAGATGAGATGATTAAATCATTTCATGGTGAAATTTAAAGTAGAAAGCGTGATCTTTTTTCCAGCTATGATCAATGGCTGATTGTACAAGTTCATAAATATAAATAAGAACCTGAAGAATGAGATGAAAATAATTGTCTAAATCAGGGCATTTTTATTTTTCAGCCTTATTTATACATCACTGAACATAGACAAAAGGGCCATATTTTCAAATTCAAGTAGAGTAACTATAAAATGAAGAATAACCACTTTTCGGGCAAGAAGTTAAATTAAGCCCATTTTGCCAAGATCAGTCACCAAATAGCAGCATATTCAATTATTTCATTTTCTATTTCTATCTCTGTTTGTCTTCTTTTCCTTTCAGCTCGCAGAAAATACTCACACGGATACTTCCGACCAACGCAGCTAACCTTGATCAAAACGTCTCGCGTTGGCGGAAACTTAACTTGTTAGGAGTGACTGAGCCAAGCCAGATGATTAAAAAGCTTCCCTAGAAGGATCGGGGTTAGCTCGGGCCTGAAGTGCAAGCAGGAGGCAAGGGAATAATGTCCCTCCCTGTTCATCTTGCTGGAGAGATATGGCTTTTCCTGCTCTTTATTCCCTTCTAATTTCCCAATCTCCTCTTTCTATAAGATAAGCTAGTGGTAATTTTATCATTTCATCGCTTGAAAAATACTAAATTAGTCCCACGTTATAAATTGCTCTGTGGGGCTAATTGTGAAAATAAAATAACAAAGCAGCTCCTCTTTAGGTGTGACTCTTTCAGGCTCCCGGCAGACAAAGCTCTTATTCGATGAGCTAGGTTCATTTCATATTTGCGTAATACCCTGGAAGAAATTAGGTTGCAATAAAGTCCATTTTTGTCCCCGCATGGAGCAATGAATATTATACTCAGCAGGGCCCAGTGGCACCTGGCTGTCCAGACCCACTGCAGCTCAAAGCCATCTGGGAGTAATTACAACAAGGTATTCTTTAAGGACCAGATGGGATTGAGGCACAGAAGCCTTTACCCCTCCCAGTCATTTACAACATAATTCCTTTCAATGATATACTTAATCCTCCCACCAGCTAAGCTTTTCAGTTGGCTGTTGTCACTGTTCCTTTATGTTAATTCAGTTGAGAGACGGAAAAAGGAGAGCTGAGAGGGAGGGAGAGAAAGAGACACAGAGAGAGATAGAGAGAGCAAGAGAGGGAAGGCCTCTGGTACCTCAATGGACCCAGAGAAATTATCCCCATCTAGAAATCGTTTCCACTAGACCAAGTACAGTAACCATTTTTGTTTTCAAAGAGGGTTGAAGCCATCCCAGAGAAGGGTAATGTGACGGCTCCGGGGAGCACCAGCTGAGGTTTACTACGTAGACACCTGTTAACGGGGACAGCTCTGCATATGCTTCTGTTGCATTTAACCAGTTTAAAGGGTCTTTATTGACAGCTAGGGCTCCCTCCATTCAGAAAGTTCAAGCCGGGGCCCTGCTTTGTGATCATACGTGGCACACGAGACTTAATTCAATTATGTTGTAAGCCTACCCAGTTTGCATCGGTGCCCTTTTACTTTTGTGTCGTTTGTCTTAGCCGTTGTAAAGAGTTCTCGTTTAAAAAGGAAGGAGCACGCTACCCCTGAACTGCCTTTATGTTTCCCTCCAGGTTTGCGCTGCAGGTGGACGGAACCTTAACCCCTACCATTTTATTGACGTACAAGGGGCAGGATCAAACCGAGCCCATTCGATATTTTGCGGGATGCTCTTCTGCACTTTTAAAACATAATCGCCATTCTGTAAGCTTAGCTGCTAAGAAGACACTCGAGTCGGTACGTAGATTCAGGAGGGGTTGAAATTAAGAATAACTGTCATAGTGACGGGAGATGGGCCGGTGTCGGGAGCGACAGAAGAAGCTCCTGGATTGATCTAATATGGAATCTTCACAGTTCAGCTGCACCTAGCTGGCCCTAACTTTTAAACATTCGATCGCATTCGTTGAATATGTATGAAATAGAAAAATGGGAGCAGGTGATACCTTTGAAGTTACATTTCTAGAGTGAGCTGGGGGAAAAAAAAAAGTAAAATCTTTTCATAATACATTTTATTTTGATTGATTGCTCCAGTATCCTGAAGTTGTGACAATTTAAATCTTCAAATGTTTAATATTTTCACAATAATTTATAGAAATTTGAAATACTAAAAGGTAGAGCCATTTATATCTACTCAGGAACTGTAATATTTACTTTCATAATCTTCCCGTTTTCTTTTTATTCTTCCTAATGTGCCTAAAACTATTCACTGAGCAATTGATCCATCAATCACTGATATTTACTGAACGCTCACTGTGTGCAGATCATTGAACTAAATGCTTAGGAGAGAACAGTAGAAGGCAAAGTTCCTGCTCTTGAGGAGCTCACAATCTATCTACAATGATAATCAATCTATCAATCGATGGTATTTATTGAACAGCACATACTGTGTGCAGAGCACTGAGAGAGAGCTCAGTACAACAGAGTTGGTAGATACACTGCTGCCCACAAAGAAGTTTAAAGTCTACAGGGGGAGTCAGATATTAAAATAAATTAGAGGTATGTTCAAAAGAGCTGGGGGGATGAGAATGGGGTTTAAAGGGTACGGAGTGTTGAAAGGGTACAGATCCAAGTACATAGATAACACAGAAAGAAGAGGGAGAAAGGGTAGTGAGAGCTTACTCAGGGAAATCCTCTTGGAGGAGATGTGATTTTATTAACATTTGGCAGGTGGGGAGAGTTGTGATCTGTCGTATGTGAAGAGGGAGTGAGTTCCAGACCAGAGGAGAGATGTGGGCAAGATGTCATTGGTGAGATGGGAAAGATTGAGGTCTTGTCTTATGCTGTCCAGTCGTTTCCGACCCATAGCGATATCAAGGACACGCCTCTCCCAGAACGCCCCGCTCTCCATCTGCAATCATTCTGGTAGTGTATTCATAGAGTTTTCTTGATAAAAATCCAGAAGTGGTTTACCATCGCCTCCTTCCATACAGTAAACTCGAGTCTCCACCCTCGACTCTCTCCCGTGACGCTGCTGCCCAGCACAGGTGAGTTTTGACTTGTAGCAGATGGCCTGCCACTCGCTAGCCACTGGCCAAGCTGGGAATGGAATGGGTAGGCCTCTATTTGACTCTCCCTTCCATAGCCAAGACTGGTGGAGGACTGGAAACCCTCCAGGTGCCACCCTGAGAGGGGAAGACTGAGACACAGTGAGTAATTTGGTATTCGAGGAGCAAAGGGTGCCAGCTGGTTGTAGTAGAAAATTAGTGAGATAAAGTAAGGGGGGGTGAGGTGGTTGAGTGCTTTAAATCCAATGATTAGGAATTTCTGTTGGATGTGGAGGTGGATAGACCAACACCAGAGGTTCTTGAGGAGTGGGAAAATGTGAACTAAACTTTTTTTAGAAAACTGATCTGGGTAGCAGATACAGGAGGCAGGGAGGTCACTAGTCATGATGGGATATGATAAATATGATCGGTGTAGTAGCAATTTGGATGGAGAAGAAAGGGTGGATTTTAGTGATGTTGTGAAGGTAGAACTAACATGATTTGCTGACAGATTGGATGTTTGGGTTGAATGAGAGGATGAGTAGATAATAATGTCAAGTTTTGAGCTTGTGAGATAGAGAGGATAGTAATTTTGTCTACAGTGATGGGAGACATGGAGGCAGGGCAGGGCAGAGTTTGGTCAAGAAGATGAGATGTTCTGTTTTAGGCATAATTAGTTGGAGATGTCTGTGGGGAATCCAAATAGAGATGTCCTGAAGGCAGCAGGCAATGTAAGTCTGTGGAGAAGGAAAGATACCAGGGCTGGAGAGGTGGATTTGGGAATTTTCTGTGGAGAGAAGATAGTTGAGGCCTTGGTTTTGGGTGAGTTCTCCATGGGAGTGGATATAGATGGAGAATAGGAGGGGACCCAGAACTGACTCCCATAATTAGAGGGTGGGTGATGGAGAAGTCTGTGAAAGAGACTGAGAAAGACCGGCTGAAGATATAGGATGAGAACTAGGAGGGGATGGTGTCAGGGAAGCCAAGATAACATAATGTTTCAAGGAAAAGGGTGTGATCCACAGTGTCAAAGACAGTTCAGAGATGGAGAAGGATTTCATTCATTCATTCATTCATTCATTCATTCATTCATTCAATGGTGTTTACTGAGTGCTTACTGTGTGCAGAGCACTGTATTAAGGGCTTGGAAAGTACAATTCATCAATAAAGAGAGACTATCCCTGCCCATATGGGGCTTGGCAAACAGAGGGTCATTAGTGACCTTAGCGAGAGCAGTTTCCAGGGAGTGAAGGGTGTAGAAGCCAGATTGAGGGGGTCAAGAAGAGAATTGGAGAACAGGAAGTGAAGACAGCAGGAATAGGCAACGCAGTTGAAGATTTTTAGAAAAGAATGGTAAGAAGTAAATAACTAGAGGAAACCATGGGATGAAAGAAGAGTCTTTTTTAGGAGAGGAGCTACATGGGCATGTTTGAAAGCAAGGCATAGCATGGTATACATTTAAAATCAAGAAAATATGCTCTTTCATGTGAATTCAAGTTTCCATGTCAAGTCTTCATTATACTATTTGGTGGGCTTTAACCAGATTCCAAAGAGATTAAACTCCCATGGAAGAGGAAAACTCTCCTTTGCCTTTTGTTCATTGTTTTCTTTTTTTCATTCAAGTCAGAGAGAGGACAATAGTGCTAAAATACTTACCAGTGTCCTATAATAAGTGGGTAGCAATATCTGTTTCAACAATAACGATATTCAAGTGCTTAGTATAGTGCTCTGCACATAGTAAGTGCTCAATAAATACTATTGAATGAATGATGTTCCGTCTGTGAGTTTTTAGTTTCTTTTCCTATTGCTAAATCAGAGCTAAAATATGGAAGCCGTCTATCCCCAAGATTACCCACTGAAACACAAGGATAGTTAGACAATTCTGCAAAGGCCTCATTGACTACAGAGAACACTCTATCTGTTGTCGTATGCTGTCGTATTGTGTCCGACCATGTACTTTCCAACTGCTTAGTACAGTGTTCTGCCCACAGGAGTGCTCAATAAATACCACTGAATGAATGAATGAAATAGAGAAGCCGAGGACATAACTCTCCTAGAACGCCCCACTTCCATCTGCAATTGTTCTGGTAGGGTATCCGTAGAGTTTTCTTAGTAAAAATCTGGCAGCGCTTTACCATTTCCTCCTTCCGCACAGTAAACGAGTCCCTGCCCTCAACTCTCTCCCAGGCCACTGCTGCCCGGCAAAAGGGAATTTGGACTTGTCGCCGATTGCCTTCCACTTGCAAGCCACTGCCCCAAGCTAGGAATGCAATGGGTAGGCCTCTGCTTGGAAAACTAATCTTTTCACATGAAGAAATTTCACTGTCAATGGTGGTGCCTGCAAATATGCAAGGTGAATCACTAAGATGGATGTTAGAAGGAGCTACAAGTCAGGCTGGAAAATGACACTGATGACAGTGAGATTCCATCTCTCTGTGCGATCATGGCTGACAGTCTCTCCGCAACTCAGCATGTGAACAAAGTTGTTACCTTTCTTAGAAACTCCGCTACCTCCCATCTGTCTCCCTAATAACCAAGAAGATAATAAAAAAGAAATAAAGATTTAGTTTAGGATTAGGAAAGGGGGAGAAGTAGGAAGGCTTATTTACTGGGCTCCCAATGGGTGTAGCACACTGTATAAGAGCTAGGGAAAGTGCAACCCAAAAAGACAATTTGCTCTCCATTTGCAAGGATCTTACACTCTACCAGCAAAGACATATAGACAAATATTCATTCATTCATTCACTCAATAGTATTTATTGAGCGCTTACTATGTGCAGAGCACTGTACTAAGCACTTGGAATGGACAAATCGGCAACAGATAGAGACAGTCCCTGCCCTTTGACGGGTTTACGGTCTAATCGGGGGAGACGGGCAGATGAGAACGATGGCAATAAATAGAGTCGAGGGGAAGAACATCTCATTAAAACAATGGCAAATAAATAGAATCAGGGTGATGTACATCTCATTGAACAAAATAAATAGGGTGATGAAGATATAGACAGTCGAGCGGACGAGTACGGTGCTGAGGGGATGGGACGGGAGAGGGGGAGGAGCAGAGGGAAAGGGGGGAGAAGAGGGAGGGAGAAGAGAAGAGAAAATATCAAAATGAAGGCTCAGATGGATAACTGGATAAGCATATAAGTGCTGAGGATCGATAAAAATAAATACATAGGGTAGAAACAATTGGTGGGTTTATAGAGCTTGGGTTGTTGAAGGTCATGGGTTCAAATCCAGGCTCTGCCACTTCTCAGCTGTGTGACTTTGGGCAAGTCACTTAACTTCTCTGCGCCTCAGCTACCTCATCTGTAAAATGGGAACTAAGACTGTGAGCCCCACATGGGACAACCTGATAACCTGTATCTACCCCAGTGCTTAGAACAGTGCTTGACATATAGTAAGTAAGCACAAATACCATCATTATTATTATTAAACCTAAGGAGTAATGGGTGGAGACATTTGGTGTGTAAACTAGGGAGTGTAGGTGAAGAGCCTTAAGATATTCATGATGTGTCTTTGGTTTTTATTTTTTTGGTTGTTGTTGTTTGTTTTTTAATGGCATTTGGTGAGTACTGACTGTGTCCCAAGCACTGTACTAAAAGCAGGTGTACATAGATGATAATCAGGTTGTACACAATCCATGTCCTATGTTTGATTCATAATCTTAATCCCCATTTTACAGATGAGGTAACCGAAGCACAGACAAGTTAGGTGACTTGTCCAAGGTCACATAGCAGACAAGCAGCAGGCACAGCTGGGATTAGAACCCAGGTGCTTGGACTCCTAGGTCCATCCTCTTTCCACCAGGCCATGCTGCATGTAATAACATTTGTTTGGTCCCAAACTTGATTATTTTTTTCCAAACTATAAAAATGCTTTCTATTCTACAGCAAAGTTTCCAAAGTTACCTGTTGCTCTTTTGAGAGGCCAAGTGTAGACCTTATAAATCACATTGTTTAATAGACAAAGTTGTGCAATGATATCCAGTTTTGTCTTTGGATCAACCATCTGTGGATCAAATAATGTGAGATCCAAAAGAAGGCTTACTTATAACTCCAATTCATATAAACTTCATGGTCAGTCGATTTCATTAGTTCAGATTTCAAGAGCAGCCTGCCATTCTCTTCTTTCTCTCTCTCGCGCCTTCATCCTCTTCTCCCTTTCCTTCTCTCCTCCCCCTTCCCTCCTTCCCACCCTCCTTTATTTCCTCACACACATAACTTTACCATTCACTTTGCTCAGATTCTTACCAATTTTTTCAGTGGTCAGCTGTGCACAGCTCTTTTATTTCTCCAAATAAAATGCCAAAGTGTCACTGTCTGTACTAACAAACCCACAAATACTAACATATATATTCTTATTTAAAGCAGTGCATTCAATCAACTTTTTACTCAGATCTTGAGGACCTCACTTGACTCAAAAAGAACCATTTGCTTTCTCTGACCAAATTGCTTTTTCAGACTAAATGCAACTTTTCAAAACTTTCATGGAAAGCACAATTTATTTCCTTTTTTTTCCTCTCATCCTCCTGTGGACAAAGGAAATGTTTAGCTCAGGAGGGAAAAGTTTGTTGTGGACAGATGCACTCTTGAGAAGATCTTGTTCTTTAGGAGAAAAAAGAAAAATAGAATTTGGTGGTTCTCCAGAATTAATTGGAATTTCATTCTTTGTCATAATTAATTCATTCAATAGTATTTATTGAGTGCTTACTATGTGCAGAGCAATGTACTAAGCGCTTGGAATGTACAATTTGACAACAGATAGGGACAATCCCTGCCCAATGACGGGCTTAGAGTCTAATCGGGGATGACAGATCCTGCCCAGAATTCTGCCGTAGAGTACCATTCTTCTATGAGAGTGGTATTCATTGTGGTAAAGCAAAAACAAAACTCTATCGAGCAGTGCTTTCTGCTAAGCACTTACTATATTCCTGGAGCAGGTACAAAATAATCAGGTCAGGCACGGCTCCCATCCCATATGGAGCTCATAGCCAGAGAAAGAAGAACAGGTATTAAATCCCCATTTTAAGGATGAGGAAGCAGGCACAGAGAAGTTAAGTGATTAGCTCAAGGTCACACAGCAAACGAGTGGCAGAGGTAGAATTGGAACCCAAGTCCTCTGACTCCCAGACCTGAGTTCTTTTCATTAGGCAGTGCTGCTTCTGCTAGAGGAAACTTCATAGCTCAAGATAACCCAGGGTTTGATAACAAAGATACTGGCTTGTATCTGAGCTGTGCTGATTCTGGGGAATCCAGAAGTGGTTTCTATTTTACCAGCACACTTCACAGCTTTTAAATGCTCTGTGGAAGAACCAATCTTGGGAACTCAATCATTTTACAAAGACTGAGTGGTCACTATTTGACTTCAGCAGAGAGCAGACGTAGAAGCAGGGTTAGTGTGTCTGTTTCCTGTTGGAGTCAAATTGCAACGAATAAGAACTTCAAAAGTTCAGAAGCGTAGTCCTGGTTTTTAAATGAGGAGTCTTTGAGGGAATAAAAACACTGGCCTGGGAACCACAAACTGAGCCTCCAATTTGGGAGCACATAATCCTCACTGGATTTCCTCTTTAAACTGGATTGATTGTATCATCTACTCCATCTCTCACAACTCTAAGTTTGTTTTTTGTTTTTTTTAGATGGTATTGGTTAAGTGCTCATTATGTGTCAAACGCTGTTCTAAGTGCTGCGGAAGGTACAAGTTAATTTTGTCAGACATAGTCCCTGTCCCATATGGGGCTCACCATTTAATAAGGAGGGAGAACAGGTATTTAATTTGATTTTACAGCTGGGGAAATTGAGGCACAGAGAAGTTAAGTGACTTGCCCAATGTCACACAGCAACCCATTGGCAGAGCTCAGATTAGGTTGTCTGATTCCAAGGCCCAACCATGCTCTTGCCATAAGGCCAAGCTGCTTCTCTGAGTTGTCAATCTGGTATTTTTTTCAGGTGCAGAGGTGCTCTATATGCTAAAGATGTTGATATCCATAAGATCATTTTTATGAATTATACTTGTAATCAGTGAAAATATAAGGCCTCTTTTGGAAGTACTGTAACATATTTTCGACTTGAGTCTCATTTACCAAACTGTCAATCTTTAGAGTGACCGTGGATTTCAGTCTCCTTCGGACTCTTCACTGTATCAATTTGATTCACTCAATTTTTTTAGTTGCATGAAGGAACAAAGGCACTTTATGAGATATCTGTTACTATTAGTAAATGAGATGGATATTTGAAAGACTTTGATAATATGACTAGTTGGAGTTCTTCAGAGGAAAACACTGTGGTCTTTCTTACACAAAAACATGTGCAATCTCTGAAGAGAATGGCTCACTTTAACAAAGAATTCTGTGTCTAGGCAGATGGCCCATATTATCACTAACTTTTCAAATCTCTTTTAAAAAAATCAAACTGTGGGTTTTATCGAGAAACTACCCAGTGCAAAGCACTGTAATAAGAGTTTGGGAGAGGACAATGCAAGCAAGATCGATTAATGGTATTTATTGAGTGCTTACTATGTGCAGAGCACTGTAATAAAATCATAATAATAGTATCTGTTAAGCACTTACTATGTGACAGGCACTGGGGGAAGCAGCTTGGCCTAGGCCTGGGAGTTAGAAGGTCATGAGTTCTAGAGAAGCAGCGTGGCTAGAGAAGCAGCGTGGCTCAGTGGAAAGAGCCCGGGCTTGGGAGTCAGAGGTCAAGGGTTCGAATCCCAACTCTGCCACTTGTCAGCTATGTGACTGTGGGCAAGTCACTTAACTTCTCTGGGCCTCAGTGACCTCATCTGTAAAATGGGGATTAACTGTGAGCCTCATGTGGGACAACCTGATTGCCCTGTATCTACCCCAGTGCTTAGAACAGTGCTCTGCACATATTAAGTGCTTAACAAATATCAACATTATTATTATTATTATTATTACTCTCACACTTGTCTGCTCTGTGATCTTGGGCAAGTCACTTCACTTCCCTGTGTCTCAGTTTCCTCATGTGTAAAATTCATTCAATCGTATTTATAAATGTACAATTCAGCTCTGAGCCCTATTTGGAACTGGGACTATGTCTAACCCAATATGCTTGTATCTACCCCAGCCCTCAGTACAGTGCTTGGCACATAATAAGCGCTTAAATGGATATAAGCAAATTGGGTTGGGCACACCCCCTGTCCCACTTGGGGCTCACACTCTTAATCCCCATACTCCACATGAAGTAACTGAGACCCAGAGAAGTGAATTGACTTCCCAAGGTCACACAGCAGATAAGTGGCAGAATCAGGATTAGAACCCATGACTTTCTGACTCTCAGGTCCATGCTCTATCCACTATGCCATGTTGCTTCTGTAAGTGCTTATATCCACTCCATCCCTCAAATAGTTTACAATTCAATGGAGGAGACGTACAGATGAGAAGGTATTTACAAAGAGTGGGAGCAGAAGGAAAAGCAGGTATATGACCAGCAGTAATATGAATATCTGGGGAGGAAATAGCCGAGAAAATACTTCCATATGCAACTAAATATACTTATCAACTTAAATTCTGAGCCCAGGAGTAAAATAGATAAATGCTATGGGTAATTTTATGTACAGTGATATAATTTGGGGTGATGGGAATAGGGGAAGGCTACTGGAGGATGTGGGATTTTAGACAGGCTTTGAAGATGGAGAGAGTTAGGGTATGGTGAATATAGGTGGGAAGAATAGTCCAGGCTAGGAGAACAATATGGGCAACGGGTCAGAGGCGGGCAAGTCAAGAGGGAAATTTAGTTAGGTGAGGTTGGAAGATGTGAACAGTGCCTGTTCTCCCTCCTTAGGTGGGGAGCCCCCATCTTAGCACAGTTCTTGGCACATAATAAAGCCTGTCTCGTCTTATGCTGTCGAGTCATTTCCGACCGATAGCGACACCGTGAACACATCTGTCCCAGAACACCCGGCTCTCCATCTGCAATCATTCTGGTAGTGGATCCAGAGAGTTTTCTTGGTAAAAATCAGAAGAGGTTTACCATTGCCTCCTTCTGCGCTATAAACTCGAGTCTCTGTCCTCTATTCTCTCCCATGCCACTGCTGCCCAGCATGGGTGAGTTTTGACTGGTAGCAGATTGTCTTCCACTTGCTAGGCGCTGGCCAAGCTGGGAATGGACCGGACAGGCCTCTGCTTGACTCTCCCTCCCATAGCCGAGGCTGGCGGAGGACTGGAAACTCTCCAGTTGTGACCCCAGTTGTCACCAGTTGTGACTCTCCAGTTGTGACCCAGTTATGTATGTGGGTACACAATAAGTTCTAAACAAATATTAACATTATTGTTATAAGAAAAATGAGGAGAGCTGAAGGAGAGTTTTGAGGGTGGGAGTAGACCTTGGATGATTTTGAGAAGTGGAGAGTTATTTACCGAGTGACATTTTAGGAAGGTTATCCATGTAGCAGCATGTAGTGTAATAGACTGAAGAGGGAGAGGAGCTGGATGTAGAGAGAGCACAGAAAGTGATGAAGTTGATACAGTCCCTAACTATAATCAACCTATAGTATTTACTGAGTGTCTGCTGTGAACAGAGCACCCCACTGAAGACCCAGAAGAATTCCCGATAATAGACCCGATAGACATGATCCCAGCCCTCAGGGAGCTTACAATCAGGATGGTTGCTATTTGGATGGGTCTCTTTCCGAAGCAGCGTGGCTTAGTGGAAAGAGTCTGGGCTTGGGAGTCAGAAAACGTGGCTTCTAATCCCAGCTCCACCACTTGTCTGCTGTGTGACCTTGGGAAAGCCACTTAACTTCTCTGTGCCTCATCTGTAAAATGAGGATTAAGATTGTATATTTGCATATTTTTACATACTCATTCTATTTTACAGTTACCTCATCTGTATTAAGAAGCATATTTTTACATACTTATTATATTTTATTAATGGTGTTTATCTATCTATAATTCTATTTATTTTGATGTTACTGATCCCTGTCTACTTGTTTGGTTTAGTGTTTTGTCTCCCCCTTCTACATTGTGAACCCGTTGTTGGGTAGGGATTGTCTCTATCTGTTGCCGAATTGTCCTTCCAAGTGCTTAGAACAGTGCTCTGCACACAGTAACTGCTCAATAAATGAGATAGAATAAATGAATGACAAACTGATTACCTCGTATCTACCCCAGTACGTAGAACAGTGCTTGGCGCTATTGTTCTTGTCTGTCTGTCTCCCCTGATTAGACCGTAAGCCCGTCAAAGGGCTGGGACTGTCTCTATCTGTTACCAATTTGTACATTCCAAGCGCTTAGTACAGTGCTCTGCACATAGTAAGCGCTCGATAAATACTATTGAATGAATGAATGAACAAATACCATCATCTTCATCATCATCATTATTATTATTATCGTTTAGGATCAATTTATCCTTTCTGACAATCTATTCACCATCCCAGCTCAATCTGAGAGCACCGGCATGTAAAGAACCCAAATTCATCCAATCATTTTTCATTTTAATTATCATTACTAATGTAATAGTGGTAGCTAAAGAATTATTATGTACCAAGCACTGTAGTTATACAACAATCAAGTCAGATATGATCCTTGTGCTTCAAGGGAGGGTGAACAGGTATTGAGTCCCCATTTTACAGATGAGGAAATTGAAGGACACAAAAGTTAAGTTCTCCCCCCTCCTTTTGAATGTGAGTCCCATGTAGGACAGAAACTATGCACAGGGCTTGGCATATAGTAAGTGTCTAACAAATGCCATTATAATAAGTAAATTCCCCCTCTAGAGTGTAAGCTCCTTGTGGGCAGAGAACATGTCTACCAACTCTGTTATATTGTACTCTCCCAACTGCTTAGTACAATGTCCTGCATATGGTAAGCACTCAATAAATACAACTGATTGACTGTAATCATTATTAATCCAGTAATTGCAATTTCTGTTTGTATCAACTAGCCTCCAAATTACAAGCTGCGCTTGAGGTGAATGTTCTTAACACTCTCAGGACAACAAAATTGAAAGCGTACACATGCAAGAATATCATTCTTTTATTTTAATTTTTCAAGTTAGATTTTGATTTTCGGGGAAAAAAAACTGATATCAGTCTCAATTTTCTTTACTATTCAAGATTCAATCATAGCAATATTTGTGTTATGATTTCTTAAATTATTTTTTGAAGATATCCTTTACAGAAGTGAGATTCAGCTGTTATGTAGTACTGCTTCTCGAACAAAAGATTATTTACATATTTTAAATGCAGACTAGTCACAGACAATAAGATATTGAAATGATGTAAACGGGAGCTATAGCTGAAACAGAAAGAATAATAGATTCAAGAAATTTAAATAAAAATAAGACTGGCAGAGTTTGAAATCACGAGGCAATATAAAGGTAGAATTTTATTGTAGAATAAATCAATGTTTGACTAGCCCTTGAAGGAGCGCAAAGAGCATAAAGATATAAGTATCCCAGGACTCACTAAATAATTCCAAAGAGTCTGCAAAAATAAATTTTCCCAGGGGCATAGCATTTTTTTCTTTTACTTATCCGTAGGGCAGGAGAAGGATTCTCAGCTAGACAACACACAGGGATTACATTTTACCAGCAACACGTTCATCTTCATAGAGGAAGGACACCCGCATGCAACCATAAGCACTGTGTGGCAGTGTGTTTTCTAGGGATGATGTAATGTGCAACCACGAAAGTGTAGCCTCCGAATCAAATTGAATAGTAGCCAGATAAAATGCATTCCTGGTTATTTCATTTTTATCGAATTTACTGGCCCGAGGAAATGCCAGGAAATTTTGGTATTTTGCTTCTTCAGTAAACTACTAAGGGAAACAGAATTCCAAAGCTAAAATCCGAATTTCTTTATAAAAACCCACTTTGAAAATGATTTTTCCTAATGAACGTAAGGATAAGTCAACATAGTCGAGGCGGCAAAAGGGAAGTTCAATTGGTTGATGCTTCAGGATTGAGATCAATTTTTCCATCAATTCGATCCCGACTGCCATGTTGCTCAGTTTTCATGCATAATTAGTATGAAAATATCAGCAGAAGTGAAAACATAAAGTCCAGTTCTAAGGTGTTTGAGGAGGGTGATTCATTCACATTTATCCAAAGAGACATTCGCAAAAATCTTTCTTTACTGACAGAGGTTCGATTTCAATCAGTGACCTAGTGGTGAACCTCAGGTAGAGTCGTTCTCATCATTTTCTTTTTGCCAGTGAACTTGGCTAAGGCCCGGCTCCTTTTCTACTTGAACCATATGCCACTGTAGCCTGGGCTAAGCAGCAGTGACCAATCCTTGTCGGAGAAACCCCTAGAAGGAACAGAAAGAAGAGGTCCTGCTTTCCATGATTGAACTGTCCGGAAGCAGCATGGCGTAGTGGTTTAGTGGTGTAACTGGGGCCTGGGAGTCAGAAGGTCATGGGTTCTAATCCCAGCTCTGCCACTTGTCTGCGGTGGGACCTTGGGGAAGTCACTTTACTTCTCTGTGCCTCAGCTACCTCAGCTGGAAAATGGAGATCAAGACTGTGAGCCCCAACTGGGACAGGGACTGTGTCCAAACCAATTAGCTTGTATCTAGCCCAGCTCTTAGTACAGTGCCTGGCACACAGTAAGCGCTTAATAAATACCATTATTATTATTATTATTAATTCCCCAGGTCGAAGCTCACTCAGCTAAAGTTGGGAGGGAGACATCTCATGCAAAAATTTTTTGTTGCAGGATCCAAATTTAGTGCTTTCCAACTCAAATGGGGCAAGTAGTCACTGTAAACATTAATCAATCAAAGATGTTTACTGAGCGCTTACCATGTTCAGAGAACAGTACTAAGCTCTAGGGAGAGTTCAATACAGAGAGTTGGTAGATACAACCAACAGATCCTTTTACCTTTTTCCTTTTAGGAAATCAGACCCCATTTTTCATATCTGACAGACAATTACTCTCCCCACCTTCAAAGTCTTAATGAAGGCATATCTTCTCCAAGAAGCCTTCCCTGATCAAGCCCTCAATTCCTCTTTTTCCACTTCCTTCTGCGTCACCCTGGCTTGCTCCCTTTATTCACTTCCACCCCCAGCTCCGCAGTACTTACATCCATATCCCTAATTTATTTATTTATATTTATTGTCTGTCTTCCCCTCTAGACTGTAAGCTTGTTATGGACAGGGAACATGTCTGTTATGTTGTCTTTTATTCTCCCAAGTGCTTAGAAGAGGACTCTGCTCACACTAAGAGTTCAATAAATAAGATTGATTGATTGATTGATCATTAATGTCTTAAGGTACCATGAATTTTTTTCTATCTACCAACTGTTTGTCTTTCGTAGGTATGGTCAAGTAGATCGCGGACAGATAGGAAAAAGAGGAAGACTTTTCATTCTGAAAAAATTTAACAATAGCAGTCTTCTTCCTGATAGTTTTTCACTTTCCCAATTATCAAAGGAATGTGTCTAAATCAGTGGTTCCAGTAAAACAAAACAGAAATATACCGGTATGTTTTGTGTATTTTCTTATCTTGGTGTTTTCACTGTAAATGACTAAGATCCTTGTCGAAAAGGACTATGTTAAATACACAGTATTTCTGCATACTTACATATAGGAAAAACGCTTTTTTTTCCTTATCTTTTGAATGTCCTGTTTGTTCTTGTACTACAAATCCTAACTGGTGACTCAATGAATCAGTAATATTGGAAAATATGTAGCAGCATGCTGGAGGATAGGTTTTCCTGACATACCTATGTATTGTAGTATTGTGTGGTACTAGTTAATAGTCGCCCTGAGGCGACTGGCTAGATCATTTTTGACGGGGAAACTTTGGTGCTACAAGTACACGGAATATTCCATTTCATTGAGTTAAGTGTTTATTTGACTCGTTTAATTGATCCATTTATAATTGCCCTTCCTTTCATATGGCCTGCCTTTTTGTTCCTTCCTTCCTTCATGAATATCCATAGCTCGATCTGTCCCTCGTAGGCTCCAAATATGCCAGATTGTAGCCACCCATAGAGAAAAAGACAAGCTCCTCCCTTTTCTCCATTGCTCTAATTAGATTTTTTTTTTTTTGCCAGCTGATTAAGGATTGTGCCTATCTTCAACAATTGGTGAGAGAAAGGGAAAGTTGCTTTGTACTCAGGCTGGAAAAAGCCTTCCCAATTATTCACATTAGAAGTCCCCCACGATTCCTGTCCTTGTATTCTATGCTCCTCTCTCCCAATGCATTGATTTTCTTTACTTTATCCACATGTGGGATGTTAAAGAATAAATAGAAATAGGGTACAGCTTAGATAGATAAATGTAAGACATTCACTGCTAAGCAAAAAGTCTAGAAACTCATTGGTATTTCTAAGAATCCACAAAGAATACGCATCTGTCGGTTCATTCTGTAAACTGGCTTTCTCCATACCTGGGACATCCCATGATAAAGAAAGAAAAGAGAGAGAGAAAGTGCATTCTGTATGCTAGGACAACTACAAAGAAGTAATAAATTATGGCTGTAATGACATGCTAATTAAAATTTTGCTTGTAACTCATGTAAGTGTTTGAAGCCCAGCAAATTTCTCTTTTCATTTGTGAAGTGTGAAGGTAAATTGCCCAGTGACAGTGGGACATCGCTAACAAGTACAAATTGAATAACATGCTATCTTGCTCTATTAGCCGGGACTAGCGTGTCTGAATTAGATATTCAGCACACTCCCCATTGTAGGCCTGATTGATAAATGCTAAGGAGAATTTGTCAAAACAACGGGGGCTACACCCAGTGGGACATCAATATGCTCTATTTAGTCACCCACACGGCACTTCCTACACAGGATTGTCACATAAAATTAAGACTAGCCGCTAACCAGCCATCAAACGTGCAGCAGAGGTAAAGCGGCCCGGTTTCTATATGCATATTAGTCACATGCTTAACAATTTAGGCTGTCATGACTGAAGCATGCAGTGACCTCTGGAGAGGAGGTTGAATTTCCCAAGTACGCTGAGACATCATGCTCAGCTGTTGGAGATTTTATACCATTTCCTGCCAGATCTGTGCACAGATGCATCGCCCTAAGCTATAATCTGTGGTCCAGTCCGAATGACAAACGGCACAACACAGATTATTGTGTTCTCTATGAAGTCCTACAAGTCTGTAAATTATAAGTCAACTACTCCTGGGCTCAAATGTCTCCTTAGGCTTTAGACATATTCCCTCCTCTATTCTTTTAGAGGAGCCTAATAAATATTTGCTGAGATGGGGGATCAAAGTCCCTGAAATTGAAATTAGTTGTCTCCATAGCTAATTAGCTGTCTGAATATCAAACAATTTTCTGCTGGCTATAATTCACTGTCAGGGCTGAGGTCGCCAGAGCTTTTCCTTGGACATTCTTCTCAGATGCCTGAATTGTGTGCTTTGAGAATTTTTAGAAATTCATTGGTTTTGATCAATCGGGAGGCTAAAGTGTAAATTTGTCTGCTTAACAGCATATAACAACACAGTGTCACAGTAATAAAAACTCACGAGAAAATATAGCAACAAGATTGGTTTACTGGTGACAGTGTATTATTGTTTCAAGCGTCACCTCAAAGTATTTGCTCAGATATTGAGAAATTGTAAAAGAGAAGAAGGAAAGCAAGTTGGAAGTATATGAATATGATTTAGACTATGTGCCCATTCTTGGGCAGGGATTGTCTCTATCTGTTGCTGAATTGTACATTCCGAGCGCTTAGTTCAGTGCTCTGCACATAGTAAGCACTCAATTAATACGATTGAATGAATTTATTTCAAGAAAGTTTATATTTTTTAAAGAAAATAATTTTAGGCTGAAACAACCACATGTATTTCTTATATGTTGACCAAGTTACCGGGTAGTTTATATAGATTGTATTTATCAGTCAAAAATATAAAAGAAGGAGTTGTTCAGAATGGTTTCATAAAGATTCTAATAATAATAATAATAATAATAATATCATATTTATGTAGACCTAGTTCAAATAGTCTTAGAAAACCCCATCAACCTGATACACATTTCAATGTCAAGAAAAAACATTTAACTTTTTTCAAGAGCACAGTTATGTGAATTGACACCTTCTAACGTGATCTGGAGAATCATTACAATAATGCAACTTAGCTCTTCTGATTCAGGAACTCCGAGGAAGTTTGAGAAATAGGACAAAACAGTCTGTTTTCATGGTTTTTCTCCTCTGGTAGCCTATCCAGAGAAGTCAGGAACAAAATATTCACTCAGTCCACTATTATTAGTAATTATTGTCTTTGTCACTGGAAATAAACCAAATCCTTTTTATTACTTTTGTTAGGATTCTAGTTTACAACAGTTCAGGCCAGAGATAAGCTATCTCAGCTGGTACTTCTTGCCACCATGTCTTAAATCTTAGCTCGTGGAACAACTGTTTATTGATTTATTAATTTATTACATGTCTGTAGGGTCTCTCGGGGGAAATGCAAATGTGAGAGCAAAATAAACATCCTCCTTCAAACAACTATGTGAAACAGGTAAACCTGCAATTATTCATTGGAAAACTATAATTAACCGAAATAAAGCACAAGAAAAAGTTTAAACAAGCCTTTAAAAAAAGCAAACGAAAGCTTGAAAACGTTTCTGGAATTATTAAAAATGATGTTAATAGGAAAAAATGTTGATCGACAGCATTCAGAGATGCTGCAGAAATCAGACTCCAAGCAATTTCAGTGTGTTGCCAAGGCATCCTGCTACAGAGTGGAAACTTCATTCTAAGAGTAGAGGGAGATGTTTTTTATTGCAACTTGGCTTTAAAAACAAACAGCATTCCTATTTTGTTGCCCTAAACCTTGCTTTGGAGCTTCCATTCTTTAAGCAGTTTAGTTGTGCTTTGAAAAGCTGGCTGATACTTATTTTCCAGATGTAACCAAAGGAGCTGCTTTACAAAAAGATATCTAGAGCTCCAGAAAGGAAAAGTAAGCCCAACAATAACCTTCTCAGAAAGACAGCAGCAGGGCTGAATTGCCTGGGGCTATGTCCTGTTGCTGCAGACAGTAACAGAGGAAGGGCCCAATTCTAGCCCTCGCTACTGATTTTAGCCACTGCTTCAAGGCTAAAACCGATACTAAGCTTGCTATTTCTCCTGGGATCTGCTCCTTGGTTTGTACAATCTGTGGAAAGCACTTAGTAAGGGAGCCTCGTGGACTCACAGCAGGTTACGGGTGAAAGCTACGGAACCACCAGCCTGGATGTTGTGATGAAATGACTGCGGCGCTACAGGGAGATGCAGTGGCAACGGGAAAAAGCAATAAAGTTACCGTTGCCATCTTGGAGGAATTTAGGAAGCCGTTGCAACTGAACTCAAATGTGCTTCCTAATGGAAAGAGAAACTGCTTCTCCGGTGCTTTAGTGGATCCCCTATATTCTGAGTTGAATTTATTTCTAGGGTTGTCAGATTTTGGTTCAGCTCTACCCATAAAACAATTCATTCAAAATGTACATTTTGGGGTCTTCTGCTTATCCGGAAAAAGGGAAAGGACAATAGAATAGGCTACATGGCAGTGTTTCGTCATCGTCTTGTCTTCTGCCGTCGACTCGTTTCCGGCCGACAGCGAAACCGTAGACACATCTCTCCCAGAACACCCTGTTCTCCATCTACAGGCATTCTGGTAGCGGATCGGTAGAGTTTTCTTGGTAAAAATCCAGAAGCGGTTTACCATTGCTGTCTTCTGCACTGTAAACTCAAGTCTCCGCCCTCGACTCTCTCCCACGCCGCTGCTGCCCAGCGTGAGTGAGTTCGTCTTGTAGCGGATGGCCTTCCACTCGCCAGCCACTGGCTAAGCTAGGAATGGACCGGACAGGCCTCTGCTTGACTCTCCCTCCCATAGCCGAGACTGGTAGAGGACTGGAAACCCTCCAGGTGCCACCCTGAGAGGAAGTTTCCACGTGGCACTCCTAAACAACAAATTCTTCTTCTCCTGTTCTTCCCTTTCTCTTTCTTCTTCTCCTTTTCTTCTCCTTCTCTTTCTTCTTCTCCTCTTCCTTCTCCTTTTTCTCCTTCCTCTTCTTCCTTCTCTTCCTCTTCTTCTTCCTCTTTCCCTTCCTCTTCTTCTTCTCCTTTACAGATGAGGTAACTGAGGCACAGAGAAGTGAAGTGACTTGTGCAACATCACGTCACACAGCAAGTAGTTGGCAGAGGCAGGATTAGAACCCGGTTCCTCTGACTCCCAGACCCCTTGTCTTTCCACTAGGCCATGAGGCTTCTCTTGCACTATTTTTATCTGGTCCATTATTTTTCCTCTGTGCCCATCACCCCGCTTTGGTTAATGAGTTTCTTTTTTTATGGGATTTGTTAAGTGCTTACTATGTGCCAAGGACTTTACTAAGCAGTGGAGTGGATAGAGCAAATTGGGTTGGACACAGTCCCTTTTCCACATGGGGCTCTCAATCTCAATCCCTCCCGCTCGGGCTCACAGTCTCAATCCTCATTTTACAGATGAGGTAACCGAGGCGCAGAGAAGTAAAGTGACTTAACCAAGGTCACGCAGCAGACGTGTAAGAGTCGGAACTAGAACCCAGGTCCTTCTATCTATTGGACCACGCTGCTTCTACTGGAGGTGCTCCCCTCTAAACCACAAGCTCACTGATGGAAGATAAAATGCCTGTTATATTGTTACATCGCACCTTCCCAACCACTTAGTACAGTGCTCTGCACATAGTAAAGGCTCGATCAATACGACTGACTGACTGGCTGCTCCTTCACCCCGTCCTGCTTCTTGAGTAAGCATCCTAGGGATGAAGTGGAGGATAAATCTGACAGAAAATGACTCTCCCCGCCTTCAAAGCCTTATTGAGGACACCTCCTCCAAGAGGCCTTCCCACACTAAGACGACTTTTCCTCCTCTCCCCCTCCCTTCTGCCTCTCCCTGACTTGCTCCCTTTGCTCTTTCCCTCTCCCAGGCCCACAGTACTTATGTACATATCTGTCATTTTATTTTATTTATTTGTATTGATGTCTGTCTCCCCCGACTTTAGACTGTGAACTCGAAGTGGGCAGGGACCGTGACTGTTTATTGTTGCAACGTACTCTCCCAACTGCTCAGTACAGTGTCCTGCACACAGTAAGTGCTCAATAAATATGATTGAATGAATGAATGCTAGGCTTCCGGGGGAGCCAGGGTCCAGGTCAGGACATATTGTCTTGTTTTTGTCCGTCTGTCTCCCCCGATTAGACTGTATGCCCGTCACTAGGTAGGGATTGTCTCTATCTGTTGCCCAATTGTATGTTCCAAGCGCTTAGTACAGTGCTCTACTCATAGTAAGCGCTCAATAAATACTATTGAATGAATGAATATTTATTCTTCCCACCTTAGTACTTTTTTGTAAGCGCTTAATCGTATTCATGATTGATTGACTGATGCAGCTTAACTAGTTAATATTCACGGAAAGTTGGGGAGAAAATGATTTTAAATTACTTGCTATTTTATTGAAATAATGTGCTCTGTATAATATGTATAATAATAATGTGTAATGTATAATAATAATAATGTATAATAATTAATTAAAAGATCAGTAGTACTGCCATTAGTGAGTCAGACCGATGATTCAGGCTACACGGCATTCTTTGTCTATCGGTGGCAACAGAGGGTCTAGCATTCCCTGTCCTGGCCTATAATGGACTATTTTCCAAGAATTGAGTGAAGCCCATTTGAACCTATTGATATTTTCGGCCGGCACAACTTCCTGTGGTAACAAATCCCATATGCACGCTAACCCGTCAGCCACAGCCAGAAGCTTCCTAATCCATAAAATCATACTTAAATATATTACCCCCATACCAAATATAGTTCAGGTTTCAGTTGATCTGCGCACATATGTGCATTCTCAGACAGCAAGATTTATGGGGAAGTGGTTTCCATTATTTATTAGAGCAAATGTACAATCAAACTATTTTCTTTCCGTGACCCAAGCTATGGAGAGAATCAAACAGAATTTCGGTAAAGTATTCAGGTTGATGAGAAGCAAGAAGTGGATAGAGCTTGGGCCTGGGAGTCAGAAGGCATCGGGTGCTAATCTCGGCTCCTCCACTTGTCTGGTTGGTGACCTTGGGCAAGTCACTTCACTTCTCTGGGCCTCAGTTACCTCATCTAGAAAATGGGGATTGAGACTACGAGCCCTACGTGGGACTAGGACTGTGTCCGACCTGATTTGCTTGTATCCACCCTAGCGCTTAGTACAGTGCCTAGCATATAGTAAGCAATCAACAAATACCATATATATACCATGTATATAATATACATGTGTGCTTGCATCATTTGCATATGTGCTGATATGTAATAAACAGTAGCAGGTTTGGGGGACCTGGGTTAATTCAGAGAGGGTGTCATAGATGACTATTATCCCCTCTAGAGAAGCAGCGTAGCTCAGTGGAAAGAGCATGAGCTTGGGAGTCAGAGGTCATGGGTTCAAATCCCAGCTCTGCCGCTTGGCAGCTGTGTGACAGTGGGCAAGTCACTAAACCTCTCTATGCCTCAGTTACCTCATCTGTAAAATGGTGATTAAGACTGTGAGCCTCACGTGGGACAACCTGATTCCCCTGTATCTACCCCAGCGCTTAGAACAGTGCTCTGCATATAGTAAGCGCTTAACAAATACCAACATTGTTATTATTATTATAGTGTAGCAGGCTTTGACTAGGTTATGGAGGCTTTTTAAACTAAGCAAGAGGAAGGATGGGGGAAGGGAAGGGGAGGAAGAACTAGAATAAGCTCAGAATAAGATCCCCAAGATATAATGTCGAGTTCTTCATCATGAACAGAAGGTCATGATCTAAACTATAAGCTCCCTCTAGACTGTAAACTCCTTCCTGTAGAGTGAAAACTCTTTATCGGCAGGGAACAGGTCTACCAACTCTGCTATATTCATCCAATAATAATGTTGGTATTTGTTAAGCGCTTACTATGTGCGGAGCACTGTTCTAAGCGCTGGGGTAGATACAGGGTCATCAGGTTGTCCCACGTGAGGTTCACAGTTAATCCCCGTTTTACAGATGAGGTAACTGAGGCCCAGAGAAGTTAAGCGACTTGCCCACAGTCACACAGCTGACAAGTGACAGCGTCGGGAGTCGAACCCATGACCTCTGACTCCGAAGTCCAGGCTCTTCCACTAAGCCACGTTATTGAGTACTTACTGTGTGCAGAGCATGCACCCAAGAGTTTAGTTCTGTTCTCTGCACACAGTAAGCGCTCAATAAATACCATTGATTGATTGATTGATGAGAAGCAGTGTGGCCTAATGGAAAAGACACAGGACTGCGATTCGAGAGATTTAGGTTCTACTCCCGGCTCTGCAACTTCCTGCCGAGTGACCTTGGGCAAAGCACTCGACTTCTCTGGGCCTCAGTTACCTCATCTGTAAATTGGGGATTAAGACTGTGAGCCCCATGTGGGATAGGGACTGTGTCCAACCTGATTGGCTTATTATTTACCCCAGAGTTAGAATGGTGCTTGACACATAGTAAGTGCTTAACTATTACAATAATAATAATAGTTATTATCATTCTATCGATGGTTTCTTGTAATAACATATCTGATATTTCTCTTCTTATGTGACGATCTTCTAGCAATAGAGAACATCGTTCTTCGGAACAAGGAGGAAAATATGGGAAACTGAATTTGAATCATTATTCCCTCTAGAACTGAGAAAAAAAAGAATAGCCAATAAGGAGTACAATGATCACAGAAGACTTTTTATTCAGTGGAGTTTTTTTCTGAAATACTGTGAAATATTGATGCTGGCTGCTCTCAAGTCTTAACAGGTGGATGAGTATTGAGAGGTTTGTGCAGTATTTTTTTCTCTCTCGCTTTATTATGGAGATTGTAGCATTTTCTTTCCACACCGCATTTTCCCCAGTTTATTACCCCAATTTAATTATCGCAATGTCCTTCACCCAAGAGTTTTGTGAAGACCTTCCAGAAACTTCAACTGGTTAGCATGCAGCAGCCTGTCTGCGTTAGTGCTATTTGTGTAAACTGGTTAGTGGAAAGAGCCCGGGCTTGGGAATCAGAGGTCATAGGTTCTAATCCCGGCTCCGCTGCTTACCAGCTGGGTGACTTTGGGGAAGTCACTTAACTTCTCTGTGCCTCAGGTACCTCATCTGTAAAATGGGGATTAAAACTGTGAGCCCCATGTGGAACATCCTGATCACCTTGTATCCCCCCAGTGCTTAGAACAGTGTTTTGCACATAGTAAGCACTTAATAAATACCACCGTTAATATCATTATTATTATTATTATCATTATTATACAGCTTCACACTTTCGCACTTTGGATTACAATATAACGTAATACTTAATTTACTGCAAAATAAAATTGGCTTGGGATGGACCCAGTTTAAATGAACTATTTCCTAAATAAAGTATTCTCTTCAAAATTAAGATCAGCAGGAAGATGGCAGCCAACATGAATTTTAAAGAGTTTTCTCCAGCAGTTCTGAAATTTGGAAACTCCTAATCAATCAATCAATGATATTTATTGAGAAGAGCACGTTTTTTTCCCCTCATTCATTCAACAAACTCTTAATATATTTGTCTTCTGGAAAAACTGTCATTCAATTATTGGTGATATGCTTTTAGCATTTGTAATTTTGATTTTCTGACCCTTCCATTGTAATAATAATAATAATGGTATTTGCTAAGTGCATATTATGAGCCAAGCCCTGGAGTAGATACAAGGGAATCAAGTGGTCCTATGTGGGGCTCACAGTCTTAATTCCCATTTTAAAGATGAGGTAACTGAGGACCAGAAAAGTGAACGGATTTGCCCAAAGTCATACAGAAGACAAGGGGCAGAGCAGGGATTAGAACCCATGACCTCTGACTCCCAAACCTTGGCTTTTTCCACTAAACCATGCTGCTTCTCAGTAATAGAAACACGCTGCATGACCATTGAAAAATTGAGGGAAATTATTTTCTAAAATTAGAGAAAATATCTATTTTTTTCAATGTGGCATGATTTCTCTCATACATGTTTTTCCTTTCACACATATTGAAATTGCAGAGGAACTGATAACTGATCACTTTCATGATCCTCATACATTTATTCATTACATGAGAAGATTATTTCATGAATTTTTCTCCTGAAGAAAACACCTTATCAAATTTGAATTATCCATGAGTCAATCAATTTTGGAAGCTCAAATCTGTTTGCCACAGGAAAACTGTTCCTCTGTTATATGCTTGCAGTTACAACTTGTAGCAAAATATATAAAATAAGAAATGCATATGTAGTGGAAAACATTTTCCTCTTCTTTAACCATATGGATTTGGATTTGAAGAAATAAAGCCTTAAATAAATCCTATTGTAAGAAACTGATGTTAAGAAAAGTCTCCAAAGATTGAGGGATGTATGCAGTGGCTATTATTATCCAAGCCGTTGAGTCATTTCTGATGCATGAGAAGTAGCGTGGCTATGAGAAGCAGCGTGGCTCAGTGGAAAGAGCACGGGCTTGGGAGTCAGAGGTCATGGGTTCGACTCCCGGCTCTGCCACTTGTCAGCTGTGTGACTGTGGGCAAGTCACTTAACTTCTCTGGACCTCAGTTACCTCCTCTGTAAAATGGGGATTAAGACTGTGAGCCTCACATGGGACAACCTGATTACCCTGTATCTACCCCAGCGCTTAGAACAGTGCTCTGCACATAGTAAGCGCTTAACAAATACCAACATCATCATCATCAAATACCAACATCATTATTATTATTATTAGTTACCTTATGGACCTATCTTCTCCAGAATGTCCTACCTTCTGCCATAATCTGTAACCTTACTAAGGTTCTTCCTTTATCGTCATTATGGTTTCTATTTAGCCTCTGGTCTGCCTCTTCCACCTTTTCCCTGGACACTTCCTAGCATGTAGTATGTATGTATTCATGTATGTAATAGTCATAATCTCTTATACTCCCACCCTCTATTTCTGCCCCATTTTTCCCTATTAACTCTCAGGTCAACATTTCCACATAACCTGAGCCCTCGGGTACTCACAATCCCTATCTAAAGTAACTGTAATTGAATCATTCTGGATTTTATTGGATTAAAAGTTCTTCTGAAATACTATACTATACTATGCTATCATATTTATTGAGTACTTACTGTGGGTAGAGCAGTATACTAAGCACTTGGAGAGTACGATAAAATAGAGTTAGTAGACATGTTCCCTGCCGATATTATTATTATTCATGGTAATAATAATAACCATTCATTTCATTAAACATTAGAAGTGATAGAATGTCCCCATCTCTAGTTTGCATTTCTGAGAAAAGATTTGGGTTGGGAAAATGAGATATTAATAAAATATCCTGGTGTGACAGAAGGGGGAAAGAATGGAAATGGCAGAGGAGTGTAAAAAACAGGTATGTAAGTAAAGGCTGTAGAAGTGGTTTTGGTTGAATACTAAATTATAGCTACTTTATCTGAAATGGGGAGAGAGAGATGAGAGAGAGAGGATGAGATTTGGTCCTCGCTTCCTTTTTGATAGAAAGGATATAAAATCATCCGTGATTTTGATTGATAAGGTTATTGTGTTTTTGTACCTCAAACCATAAGATAATATTCAGACCTGAGCAGATGAAATATCACTCCTTCCTGATAGGATATTGGCTAAAACGTGGCATGTGGCAGGTTGCATGTAATTCCCAGAATTGTCAACTATCTTGAAAATGCATTCCTTCCCGTTTCTCGTGGTCTACTTAAATCCAAGCCCAGTCATCTTTCCCATTAATCACTTTACCATCTTACAAGTGACTGTCAGTCCTCTACCACATTTGCATCTTAGAATCACTACCATCGTTCTACTATTCCTTTTACCCATTTTTCCATTTTCTAAGGAACCATTAGATTTCTAAGACAATAGTGAGGGATACCTGTATTATTTTCCCAGAACTGTTCCAAATACTAAAATGACATTCTGCCCATTGTTTCAGGGAAATAAAATGATATGAAACTGTGATGTGATCAAGAATCCAGCTCATTAGCGATTTTAGAATGGAATATTGCTACATTGGAAGAATGTCATATTCTAAGGCTACAAGCCTTAGAAAACCTTTTGTTCATATCTGAACCAATCTTTATAAAATGATGACCTGATTTAGAAGTGTACTCCCAAGTCACACATAATGTAGGACATTGTTGGAGACGATGCACATTTACAGATGGTAAAAAGATCTCACTCTCTGTACTTTATGTTCACCGTTAGTAGGTAGAGAGCTTTCCTAAATAGCTGCTAGGGTTGAACTACAATGTATGTTATTTTACTTATGTAGCATTGCAAACCTTAGTAGGCTTGAAGTTAAAAGGATATGATAAAAGTCAACTCGAACTGTGCACAGGGAAAATCAAATAAGAGTTTATTAGGAAATGGACCATAGTGAAAGATAATTTAATTTAAAGTAATGAATACATGATGGGCCTATATTTCCTCTCCCAGTGACATCAATTGGAGGATGAAGAGAAATAAAATCTGTCTCTATATTTCAAATATGTTTGAGAAATATTGGACTACCCTTGAAAAAAGTAATTGTAACTGGCCCCAAATTTGTCTTCTAAAATTTCATTTGAACAGGTAATAAGTCTCTCCTGTTTTGCATATTTAATGGCTCTGGATGAAATTTAAACTATCCAAATATGGTAGTGAATCTTAAAGAGCTAGAAGTTCTAAAGATATTTCTAAAATGACGCAGCACAAGTGCATTGG
This sequence comes from Ornithorhynchus anatinus, assembly GCF_004115215.2. Lineage (NCBI taxonomy): Eukaryota > Metazoa > Chordata > Mammalia > Monotremata > Ornithorhynchidae > Ornithorhynchus > Ornithorhynchus anatinus. The sequence goes on along the minus strand of NC_041728.1, from coordinate 6,103,725 downwards.
AACCTGACAACGATAAAGAAAAAGGAAGGGGGCAAGCTAAACTAAATGAAACAGCAAGAAGATGCCAGATTAATTGGAATTTAGGGTTTTCTTTTTCCATTTCATCAAAATAGCAAAATTATTTGAAGTACAGATAAGTATTTAGTCCATATTTTGATCATCCCTGTGATCTATAATGTGAGCCTCCTATTGGGTAGGGATTGTCTCTATTTGTCTCTGAATTGTACTTTCCAAGTGCTTAGTACAGTGCTCCGCACACAGTAAGCACTCAATAAATACAAATGAATGAATGAATACTTCTCACAGAATCTACAAGCGTGCGGAAGGTCATCGACACATTTTTTCTTGAAACAAACTGAGACTTTAGATGGATCCCAGTCTCTGAGTCAACAGAAACCTTAACTTATCAAAATAAGCATTGGCTTTATGAAAAAAAATTAGCTGAAATTGTATATAAAACTGGCTCTCTTCTTCCATAAATGGGTTAAAATTTACACCACTACTGGAGATCTGTTTAAGAGCATTTGGGTTAAATACACTGAATCCCTATCCCAAACAGAGTACGGCAGCTACAAGTCAAACATAATGACAGTGCTGATTAATTAGATACTCCTATCCCCAGCACTTCAGAGTGATTTATGGAGACATATCTCTAACCTGATCCATTGTGCTGACTGGATTAATGGAGTGAGCTAGAAAAAATCACTGGCAACAAAGCATTAACCCTTAGAGCTTCCTTATCAAGCTTATCGACAGAATATTAATTATGACAAAACACACATGTCTCACCTAATTATCCTTAGATAGCTCGGCATACTTTTATTTGGGCATGATGAAGATTTGGACAGGAGAAAATATTTACACGTAAACAGTTTAGGAAAATAAGGACAAGGATGTTCAACTTCTAATGTCTTCTGTTACTAAGTGAGAAACAGTGTCTTTCCTTTATCCTTGACCAGTTATTTAGTTGTAGAAACTCTGCCACCGGTGGGAATGTTAATACCAATTGAGGGAAATGGAAGGAATTTTTTCATTACAAACAACCGCCAGTATATACTCCATTCACAAGTGTTGTGCTTCCCTGATTCTAAAATTTCATAAATGTGGTGATGAATATCTACACTCAAGAATAACTACATTAGGGGGTATTAAAAAGCCTACATTGATATTACAGGTTGTTAAATTAGTAGTATTATGAAGTATTCCTAATCAAAAGTAAACATATTAGCATATAAATTGCTTCCAATCTGAGTAAATAAGGGGTTGTGTCTCATCTACTTTGTAAAATTAACAAGCTTTATGATGCACTTCTATTCAGTGTTTGAATCTACAGAATATTAAATAGGGACCCAAGCTGGAGTATGAAGAATGAAAAACAGTAGCATTCGAGTGGAGATACGTTCATTTTTCTGGCACCATTTCATTCATTCTAAGTAGGCTTTCCAAAGGACTCAGAACATGGTTATGTAAATGGAGGTTACAGCGAACTGATCCAGGGGTTAAAAAGTGCTTTGGCAAAGGGATTCAAAGTGACTGTAACCATTGAGAATTTCCAACCCAAGAGGACTGCCTGTGTATGTCTGTAAAGATTCAAAACAGAACAAAAACGACCAAAAAAAAAACCAAAACAAAACCCCCAAATCCCCGCTCAATTGTTAGAGAGGAGAAGAGCAAAGCTTTAGGGATGAAGATTCTCTGCTGAAAACTCCCCTCCTCTGGTGCCCCAGGGTTCAGGCTGGAGACCATTATCACGGATGGTCTGGTTTATCTTCATTCTGAAGATAGTGCAAGGGAAGAAAGGTAATATCTAGGGCAACTGGGTCCTGAGTGTATCTGTTTTTTTCAGATTAAAGTCAACAGTTGAACTAGATCGGGAGCAAAAGGGAAACAAGGGTAAACCAAAGAGCACAGGTGGAACATATTTCATGAGGCCATCAATTTGAAGGATACAGAAGTTTGGATTAGTGCGGAGAGGTCTGTCTGGCATTTAAACGCTATTGCTACAGGCATCGGAGAGCAACATCCTAGACAGTTTTCATTAGTCCCATCACCTCATTTCAAACAGTGGAGTTGGGAGCATTCTCCCACTTGGTCAATAGGCAGCTACCATTTTTTTTCCCATTAGGACCTTGTAGTATTCCAAACTGGATTTTTAATTAATCCTCTTCTCCATGTCATCCTCTCCGTGACTCAGATGTCCATACTCTCTGTTGTCTCACATGGGGCTCAGACTCTTAATCTCCATTTTACAGAGGAGGTTACTGAGGCACAGATAAGTGAAATAGCTTGCCCAAGGTCACACAGGAGAAAAGTGGAGGAATTGCGATTAGAATGCATTTCCTTTTGACTTCCATGTCCGTGCTCAATCATTCATTCAATCATATTTAATGAGCCCTTACTGCAAAGCACTGTACTGAGCACTTGATAATGATGGTATTTGTTAAGCACTTACTATGTGCTAAGCACTGTTCTAAGCACTGGGGTAGATACAAGGTAATCAGGTTGTCCCACGTGGGGCTGTCTTAATCCCCATTTTACTGATGAGGGAACTGAGGCTCAGAGAAGTTAAGTGACTTGCCCAAAGTCACACATCTGATAAGCGGCGGAGTTAGGATTAGAACCCATGACCTCTGACTCCCAAGTCCATGCTCTTTGCACTAAGCTAAGCAAGTTTTCAGGACTTGGGGCTCATTCAGGGAAGCTGGGGGATTGTTGGACATGGTCTTTGTCCCACATGGGTCTCACAGTCTTAATCCCCATTTTAATAACGATAATAATAATAATGGCATTTGTTAAATGCTTACTATGTGCCAAGCACTGTTCTAAGCACTGGAGGGGATACAAGGTGATCAGGTTGTCCCACGTGGGGCTCACAGTCTTAATCCCATTTTACAGATGAGGTAACTGAGGCTCAGAGAATTAAAATGACTTGCCCAAAGTCACACAGCTGACAAGTGGCAGAGTAGGGATTAGAAGTCCTGACCTCTGACTCCCAAGTCCGGGCTCTTTCCACTGAGCCACGAAGATGAGATATCTGAGGCTCAGAGAAGGTAAGTGACTTGCCCAAAGTCACACAGCTGCCAAATGGCAGAGATGGAATTAGAACTCATTAGAATTCCTCTCCTCCAATTCTCTTCTAATCTGGCTTCCATCTCCTTCACTCCACAGAAACTGTCCTCTCAAAGGTCACCAATTATCTTCTACTTGCCAAAAACCAATGGTCTCTACTCCATCCTAATCCTCCTCAACATCTCAGCTGGCTTCGACTCTGTGGACCACCCCCTTCTCCTGGAAACGTTATCCAACCTTGATTTCACTGACTCTCTTCTCTCCTGGTTCTTCTTTTATCTCTCTGGTTCTTCTTTTATCATTCTCAGTCTCCTTCGCGGGCTTCTCCTCTGCCTCCCACCCTCAAGGTTCAGTTCTGGGTCCCCTTCTATTTTCCATCTACACCATTCTCTTGGCGAACTCCTTCACTCCCATGGCTTCACCTATCGCCTCTTCATGGATGATACCCAAATCTCCATCTCCAGCCCTGATCCCTCTCTCTCAAGTCTCGCATCTCCTCCGGCCTTCGAGCCATCTCTCCCTGGTGTGGTGAGCCCACAACAAGCTGCCTTATTAGTGACTCTTTGTGATTCCGCGAACGACGACAACAAGGAAGTGACTGGCGAAGGCACCGCTGGGCTCTACTTGAGGCAGGTGATTCTAAGCCTGTGAGGGTTGAGCATGGGGGGAAGCATCGTTTTCGCTCCCTTTTCTATCGGGTAACAGGCCTGGATCAGTCAATTACTAACAAGTAGAGCCTCAGCTGCCACTCCTAAGGCAGATAAAAGGCGGTCGCTTTGGAGCGTGGGGGGCATATAGAGGGGCACACTGAGGCATGCTGGAGCAGCAGGACAGTAGCATTTGGAAGCAGAAAGAAGGAGCACTGGCATCAGAGACTCCCTTGACCAGCAGACTGGTATTGGACCCTTGGTGGAGTGAATGAGTGTGTGCATGTGTCACTTCCTTGCAGGTTGGTAAAACTAATTTAAAAACTTTTCACAGTAACCTTGGTGATCAGAGGTGTGGGTTGACGTTAGCACGAGTCACCGATGCTCCCCGGGTCCAGGAAGGTCCTGGTTGGTACGAAGCAGCGGCTTGCGACATCTGGATCCCCTCCCTTCATTTCGAACTTAACATGTCCAAAACAGAGGTCTTTATCTTCCTAACTGAACCTTGTCCTCCCTCTGATTTTCCCATCGCTATAGACGGCACCACTATCCTTCCTGTCTCATAAGCCTGTATCTTTGGTGTTATCCTTGACTCCTCTCTCACATTCAATCCATCACTAATCCTGTCAGTCCCACTTTCACAAGGTAGTTAAAATCCACCCTTTCTTCTCCATCCAAACTGCTACCATGTTAATATAATCACTCATCCTATCCCACCTGGATTACTGCATCAGCCCTCCTTGCTGACCTCCCAGCCTCCTGTCTGTCCCTAATCCAGTCCTTACTTCTCTGTGCTGTCCAGATCATTTTTCTAAAAATGGTCAGGATATATCACCCCACTCCTCAAAAATCTCCAGTGGTTGCCTATCAACCTCTGTATCAAACAAAAACTACTCACTATTAGCTTCAAAGCTCTCCATCACTTTACCCCTTCTTACCTCACCTCCCTTCTCTCCTTCTACATCCCAACCCACACACTCCACCCCACTGGGGCTAACCTTCTCACCCTGCCCCATTCTCACCTATCCCGCCATCGACCCCTAGCCCACGTCCTAGCTCTGGTCTAGAATTCCCTGCCTCCTGAAATCCGCCAATCACTGTCCCCCTTTCAGAGCCCTACTGAAGGCTCACCTCCTCCAAGAGGCCTTCCCAGACTAAGCCCCCCTTTTCCTCAGCTCCCCTTCCTCTCCGTGTTGCCTCAACTTGCTCCCTTTGCTCTATCCCCCACTCCCTGCCCCACAGCATTTATAAATGTATAGATCTATAATTCTATTTATATTCGTGCTTGTTGATTTGTTTTGATGTCTGTCTCTCCCCTTCTAGACTGTAAAACAAGTGTGGGCAGGGATTGTCTCTCTTTATCGCTGAATTGTACTTTCCAAGTACTTTAGAACAGTACCCTGCACACAGTAAGCGCTCAATTGAATGAACGAAAAAACGCCAGTGGTTGCCCATCTGCCTCCACATCAAAGAAAAACTCCTCACCATGAGCTTTAAAACACTCCTTCAGCTTTCCCCCTCCTATCTCACCTCACTTTTCTCCTTCTACAACTCAGCCTGCTCAGTTTGCTCCTCTAGTGCTAACCTTTTCACGGGGCCTCAATCTCGCCTATCTCACCGCTGTCCCCTCGCCCATATCCTGCCTCTGGCCAGGGAAGCCCTCCCCTCTCAAATCTGACCATTACTCTCCCCCTATTCAAAGCCTTATTGAAGGCACATCTCCTCCAAGAGGCCTTCCCTGACCAAGCCCCACTTTACCTCATCTCCCACTCCCAACTGCGTGACCCTGACTTGTTCTCTTCACCCTCCTCCCCCATCCCAGCCCCACACCACTTATGTCCATCGTTGTAATTTTATTTTATTTATTTATATCGATGTCTGCCTCCCAGCCTCTAGACTGTAAACTCACTGTGGGCAGAGAATGTGATTGTTGTTGTAATGTCCCCTCCCAAGTGCTTAATACAGTGCTCTTTACACAGTAAGTGTTCAATAAATAAGATTGAATAAATAAATATCCTTCTAAGTGAAGAAGCAGTGGAGAAGCAGTGTGGCTTAATAGATAGAGCACGGGCCTGGGAGTTAGAAGGCCCTCATTCTAATCCCTGTTCCACTGCTTCTCTGCTGTGGGACCTTGGGCAAGTCATTTAATTTCTCTATGCCTCAGTTATCTCATCTGTAAAATGGGGATTAAGACTGTGAGCCCCCTGTGAGCCTGATTACCTTGTATCTACCCCAGCACTAGTTCGGTGTCTGACATGTAGTAAAAGCTTAACCATTACTGTTCAGAAAAAAAAAAAAAACATAGATGATGATGATGATGATTTCACCCAAAGATAGTGGGTGAAATTATAGATAACTAGAGTATGGCATGATGAGTAGGGAATCGACAAGTAACTTAATACATAGGCCACATAGGTGGAAATATAGTGAAATGCTAAGGATGGGTGCTAACGTAGATGTCACGATGAAATTACCACGCTTCCTGGAGAAGGTGGGATTTCAGGAGGGCTTTGAAGCTAGAGAGAGTTGTGATTGAGCAGATCTGAAGAGGTAGAAGGAAGGATGTGAGTAATGTATTTGGGTGCAGGTGAAGGTGAACTTGGGAGGAATGAGGGAGGCAGGTGATGAAAAGCAGATATGTAAAGAAAACCTTGAAGACAGGGTTAAATGTCTTTTCTTGATGTAGAGGGAAATGGGTGGTTAGTACAAACTCTGGAGGGATGGAGAAATGTGAGAGAAATAGGGGAGAAGACGGGACAGTCGGGGAAGGTGGAACTGGTGGACTGATTTTGTTTTTTTTTCTTAAAAAAAAAAAAAGGGCAGGTGGGAAAGGACAGGATGTTAAAAGAAGTTACATTTTTTGCCAGCTGGCTTCACTGGGAAGCATCTGGTTAGAGGAGGAAGCTACAAGTAAGGAGGCAGTGTGGTGTAGTGAAAGAGCATTGCTATAGAATAATAATAGTAGTAATAATATACTAGCATTTAAGCGCCTACCATGTGTCAGGCACTGGGGTGGATACATGCAAATTGGGTTGGACACAGTCCCTATCCCATTAGGGGCTCACAGTCTCAATCTCCATTTTGCAGATGAGGTAACTGAGGCACAGAGAAGTAAAATGATTTGCCCAAGGTCATACAGCAGACAAATGGTGGATCTGGCATCAGAACCCAGGACTTTCTGACTCCCAGGCCTGTGCTCTATCCACTATGCCATGCTACTTCTAGAAGCCAGAGGACCCGGGTTTGAGTTTGCACTCTGCCAGGGGCCTGCTGTGTGACCTCGGGCAAATCCTTTAACCTCACTGCAGGTAAAGAAACTGAGGTACAAAATGGGGATAATAATACCTAACTTTCTACCTTGAGCTGTCAGTACTATGAGAGGACTTTGGAAATGCCATTGAATGACTGGGGAAAATGTGCTCTACAAAACCCAAGAGTAGGTGTTGGTCTAATAATAATAATAATAATAATGATAATAATGGTATTTTGTTGAAGCACTTACTATATACCAGGCACTGTACTAAGCGCTGGGGTGGATACAAGCAAATCTCATTGGACACAGTCCCTGTCCCATGTAGGGCAGCGTGGCTCAGTGGAAAGAGCTTGAGCTTGGGAGTCAGAGGTCGTGGATTCGAATCCCGGCCCTGCCACTCGTCAGCTGTGTGACTGTGGGCAAGTCACTTCACTTCTCTGGGCCTCAGTTCCCTCATCTGTAAAATGGGGAATAAGACTGTGAGCCTCAGGTGGGACAACTGGATTACCCTGTATCTACCTCAACGCTTAGAACGGTGCTGTGCACATAGTAAGCGCTTAACAAATACCAGCATTATTATTATTAGGGCTCACGGTCTCAATCTCCACTTTACAGATGAGGTGAAGTCAGTGGGAAGAGCCCGGGCTTGGGAGTCAGAAGCCATGGGTTCGAATCCTGGCTCTACCACTTGTCAGCTGTGTCACTGTGGGCAAGTCACTTAACTTCTCTGTGCCTCAGTTACCCCATCTGTAAAATGGGGATTAAGACTGTGAGGCTCACGTGGGACAACCTGATTACCCTGTGTCTACCCCAGCGCTTAGAACAGTGCTCGGCATATAGTAAGCGCTTAAAAAATACCAACATTATGAGGTACCTGAGGCCCGGAGAGGTTGAGTGATCCACCTGAGGTCACGCAGCACACAAGTGGCAAAGCTGGGATTAGAACCCATGACCTTCTGACTCCCTAGGCCCGTGCCCTAGCCACTAAGCCCTGCCGTTTCCCAGGCAGGCTGCTTCCCTGGTCTACCAGGCACTATCTCTCCAGGTCCACTTGCTTTCAGCCCACATTTCCAGGGCTGGCAACAATAGCAGAACTCTTATCGACGAGGCCGAGCTCTCAAAGTTCCACGGAAGTTCCAAAGATCTAAAGAGAAATGTTTTCCTGGTCCTCTTCTAGATAAAGATTGCCCAAACCTCCGGGGAAAACATTAAATAAATCGGAGGCCAAACTTTCCCGTTTCGCCTTATTCCTGGATGACGGATCGGTAACCTATGTCATCCCCGGCAAGCCGTTTGTGCCAACAATTTGCTGCTTGTATTGATGGGAGGGAAAAAAGTCAAATAACTGGATTAAATAGCTTTTGTCGGCTGACCTCAGGACCAGGTTGAAAAGAATCACGAGTGCTTTAAATGCTCAATTATAAAGTGCTTTGAAGATGAAAATCATTCTGAAGGACTTGCTTCTCTGTTCTATTATTTTAACTAGTGAAATGACAAATTGATTCTGTTAATGTTTGAGCCGCTGCATGCAGAGTTTTCGCGGTGGGGGGGAAAGAAGAATCTGTAAAGAACAAATATACCCCCACCCAAAATAGTGACCAGGGACACTTCAGACAATGATTTTTCACCGGAGTGGGGAGATTGGCCACGCCCACTACTAAATTGAGTCGTGGGACCAAACTCAACGTGCTTAGCGGCTGCCGCTCCCCATTCTGAGCGTATATTATTAATTATGGCATTTGTTAAGCGCTTCCTATGTGCTAAGCACTGTTCTAAGCACTGGGGTAGATACAAGCTAACCAGGTGGGACACGGTCCCTGTCCCACATGGGGCATACGCTTTTACTCCCCATTTTACAGATGAGGCGACTGAGGCGAAGTGAAGTGACTTGCCCAAGGTAACACAGAAGACAAGTGGCAGAGCTGGGAATAGAATCCAGGTCCTTCTGACTCCCAGCCCCGGGCGCTACCCACTAGGCCACATTGCTTCAGGGCAGTGCTATGACCTCTTGAACCTTGCTTGCATGTGAAGCAGCATAACGGAAAGAGCAGGAGACCTGAGATCTAATCCTGCCTCTTCCACTTGCTTGTCGAATGACCTTGGGCAAGTCACCTAACAGCTCTGGGCCTCAGTTTACTCAGCTGCAAAATGGGCTCCAAATGCCTTTCCTCCCTCCCTCCTAGACTGTGAGCCCCATTTGGGATAACGTCTATGGCTGATCTGCTTATGTTTTGTCTTCACCAGTGCTTAAGGCAGTGCATTGCCCATAGTATGTACTTAACTAATATTATTATTAATAAAATTATTATTATAGTTATACACAGTACTATTATGTTATGATTATTATGATTGTATATTATTGTAGTATTGTATAATTATAATATAACCATAATATTATTAATATGAAAGAATGAGTCTGCCGACTATTGTGCTCTCTCGAATGCTTAGCAAACTACTTTGCACCCAATAAGCATTCAGTAAATATGATGGATTGTTACTCATTATTTAAATATTTTTAAATGATAGTAAGTATTTAATACACGTTTAATTTTTAATATTTTTGGATAGCGATACATATTTAATAAATATTTAAATAATCAGTAATAATCCATCATATTTACTGAGTGCTTATTGAGCGCAGAGCACTTTACTAAGCATTTGGGAGAACACAATATAACGGAGGCGGTAGATTCATTCAGTCGTATTTATTGAGCACTTACTGTGTGCAGAACACTGTTGTTGAATTGTACTTTCCAAGCGCTTACAAATAGAGACAATCCCTGCCCATGACAGGCTCACAGCAGACCACCTGTGTCCTTTGTTAACCAAGAAGCCCCTTTAGTCTATGAATTTGTAGAGTATAAATTTAAAGTAGACAGGGAAAGTGTCTACAAATGCTGCTGAATAGTATTCTTCCAATAAGGACTCAATAAATACCATTAATGATGAGCCTCATGGGATAGGGACTCCCATAGTACCCAATATGCTTATAATGTAACTACTCTTAGTACTTAACCCAGTGTTTGGCACATAGTAAATACTTAACCAGTACCATCAAAAAATAGATATTTCTGATGGGAAAAACCTTAAAAGAACTTGCTCCGAGTGAGTAAACATTCACCCTCCCCTCTCCCTCTTGTATTTCTTTGTACTTGGATATCAATCAGTCGATGGTATTTATTGAACGCTTATTGTGTGCAGAGCACTGTACTAAGCGTTTGGGGGAGGTAAGTATAGCAGACACAGTCCCTGCTCATTCATTCATTCATTCATTCATTCATTCAATAGTATTTATTGAGTGCTTACTATGTGCAGAGCACTGTACTAAGTGTTTGGAATGTACAGTTCACCAACAGATAGAGGCAATCCCTGTCCACTGACGGGCTTACAGTCTAATCGGGGGAGACAGACAGACAAAAACAATAGCAATAAATAGAATTAAGGAGATATACATCTCATTAACAAAATAGGGTAATAAAAATGTGAGTGATAGGTTACACTGAAGGCCCTGGAGTTAGAGGAAGGCCTTACTGGTCCTGAGAACACACCAAGTCTTGGAGAAACAGCGTGGCTCAGTGGATTGAGCATGTTCCTGGGAGTCAGAAGGACCTGGGTTCTAATCCTGGTTCTACCACATGTCTGCTGTGTGATTTAGGGCATGTCACTTCACTTTTTGTGCCTCAGTTAACTCATCAGTAAAATGGAAATGAGAATGTGAGCCCCACGAGGAACAGGGACAGGGTCCCCCCTGATTAACTTATATTTACCACAGTACTTAGAACAGTGCTTGGCACACAGTAAGTGTTTAACAAATACCATCACTATTATTAATTATTAGGGCCTTAGGCTGATGTTTGTGATTTCCATCGGATGGGGCTGAGGCTGAGGAAAAGGGGACTGATTCTATACCTCTGATGGGAGAAAAGGGATGGTCATTCAGCCATATTAGTGAAACAACATTTAGCTCACCTGAAGGAGAAACTTGGTTTCAGAGATTAGTCAGTCGGAATTTATTCAGCACATACTGTGTGCCGAGCACAGTGTTAAGCGCTTGGGAGAGGACGATACAATAGCGTTGGTAGACTTGATTCCTTCCCTCAAGATGCTTCCAATCTAAGTGACCCTAAGGATGGACAGATCATGTCGTTGAAAGAGTAGTCTCGCTCCACACCGTTTCTAGCCCTTCGCCATTCAGAATAAGTATTGCTCAGACACCAGAGGTGAAGAGGAGAAAGGCCTGTCTCACTTCCAACAGAACACGCACTTAGTTACTGAAGACTTCATTTCCATTATACTCACAGACCCACCCTGAGCACAGCCTCAGACTTCAAATATTTATATCAGTCAATTCATAATGATTTTTAATGACATTTGTTAAACGCTTACTATGTACCAGGCACTGAGGTAGATACAGGCAAATCAGGATGGACACAGTCCCTGTCCCATGTGGGACTGAGATATGACAAAATTCCCATTTAACAGATGAAGAGCTATCACGTCAAAGCATGGTGTTAAACATTTTAAAGAACGCAGTAGAGTTAGCGGATACAATCCCTGTCCTCGGAGTACCTAAAATCGCTGGGGGTGGGGTAGACATCAAATTAGAGTCCGGAGGAAGAATAAACATATAAAGAAGCACATGTAAATGTTACAGTGCGTTGCGAATATTTTCGATGACTTAGTGTGGATTTGGGACGAATCAGATGGGGAGTTGAGAAATGAGGGAAGCCCTCCTGGAAGAGATCTGATGTCCTAAAGGTTTTGAAGGTGAGGAGAATAATGCGACTGAATAAATGAATGAATGAATAAGAGCAGTGGTCTCTCAGATGTGAAGTGAAAATGGAGTTCCAGCAGCAGGGAGGATGCGGAGCCAAGAGATTAAAGATGGAAGAGGCAAGACCAAAGTCCAGTGGGGAGGAGAGCTGGAGAGAGACAGAGGGTGAGATGAGGGGTTGTGGGAAAAGAGAGAGGATAAATAGGAGGGAGAGCTATGATCGAATGCCTTTTAACCAGATGTTTCTGCTTGATGTATGGGAAGCAGCGTGGCTCAGTGGAAAGAGCTCGGGCTTGGGAATCAGAGGTCATGGGTTCGAATCCCTGCTCTGCCATTTGTCAGCTGTGTGACTGTGGGCAAGTCACTTTAAGTTCTCTGTGCCTCAGTTACCTCATCTATAAAATGGGAATTAAGACTCCGAGCCTCACGTGGGACAACCTGATTACTCTGTATCAACCCCAGCGCTTAGAACAGCGCTCTGCACATAGTAAGCGCTTAACAAATGCCAACATTATTATGTAGAGAGGAATGAGCAACTATTCAGGTTTCTGAGAAGGTTGGAGGGAAATGCTTTGAGGTGTGTTTTTTATTTTTAATGCATTTGGCAAAAGTTCTTGAAATTAAAATCATTTTCTTATCATGCCACCCTAAAGGAGGAATTTTAGCAGATCCAGATTTGGCTGGAGTCTTTGTTAGGGAAAGGGAAAATTGTCGCTGAACAGTGTTTAACAATTATTATCTTCAATCCAAAATGTTAGGGAAAGTGTCACTGAACAGAACTAAATTTTATTTTATCTTCAAACCAAAGACTCAGAAATGAAAACATTTTCCATGTCTATATTCCATTCGTCCCCCCCCCCCAAAAAAAAAAAATTAATCTTGGACACCATAAATCCAAATTCTTAAGTGTGTAAACACTGGCTACGCGGTGAAATAAATTAGCACTGTAACGTACACACATGTCAACAATTACTGAATGCAATCATTTAGGACCTGATTCACTAAATGGTCACTGGACAGTAGATCCCTCGCTCTAAAAAAAAGTGATTTAGTAGACTAAAAGGTCTGTGATATAAACACTGTCCCAACTCCATCTTTCATGTTCAGATGTTTTCTAACTCTCAAAGTCGACTTCCTATATGGAGGGCATAGGTGAGAATTCCCTTCTTCTGAACAACCCTCTTGCCATTTTGCCCTATACTCTTTCTTACTTTAAAATAAGCCTGCCTAAAGAAAGTAAGGTATGATCTTGTCTTCACTATTAGGGCTGTGAATATTGGTTCACAATACTAATATCTGGTAATGAGGTGAGATAATATATATGACAGATCAATTTTCTCTGTTATTTACTTCCAAATTATTCATGGGTAAACTCACATTGTCTATGTATCACATATGAGTGTTTTTATTTAAAAACTGATTTTAGTGTAGCCTTACCTATATTAAATTATTTTAAATGACACAAATATGTGAATAGGATGTTTTTGACAAAAGTATTCTTGGTAGGGTAGTAATTTTCTATTCATTTTCACACTTCATATTTTCTTTAGAAGCAGTGTGGCCTGGTGGAAAGAGCAAGGGCCTGGGAGTCAGAGAAACTGCATTCTAATTCTGACTCTGTCATGTGTCTGCTGTTTAGACCTGGGGTAACACTTCCTTTCTCTGGGCCTCAGTTTCCTCATCCTTAAAATGGGGATTAATCCTATTTTCTCCTACTTAGACTGGGAGCACCATGGGGACAGGAACTGCATCCATCCTGTTTTAGAGAAACAGCATGGCCTAGTGGATAGGGCATGAGCCTAAAGTCAGAAGGACCTGGGTTCTAATCCCAGCTCTGCCACTTGTGTGCCATGTGAACTTGGTCAAATCACTTCACTTCTCTGTGCCTCAGTTACCTCATCTGTAAAATGGGAGTGAAGACTGTTAGCTCCATGTGGGACAGGAACTGAATCCAAGCTGATTAACTTGTATCTACACCAGTGCTTACTACAGTGCCTGGCACAGTGAGTGCTTAACAAAAACCATAAAAAAGTACTACGCATTGAATAACATAATTAACAAGTACCATAAAGTGCTTACTATGTGCCAAGCACTGTTCTAAGTACTAGGGTAGATACAACTTAATTATCCTGGACACAGTCCCTGTCCCACATGAGACTCCCACTCTTAATCCCCATTTTACAGATGAGGTAACTGAGGCACAGAGCAGTGAAGTGACTTACCCAAGGTCACACAGCAGATATGTGGCGGAGCCGAAATTAGAACCCAGGTCCTTCTGACTCCCAGGCCCAGGGTCTAACCACTAAACCACACTGCTTCTCTGAAAGACTACAGTAATATAAGGAGACCAAGCCTGTTCGCAAGAAGTTTACAGTCTAGTGGGGTAGACAGAAGTTTAAAGAAATTATCTGGAAGGGAGCCAGCCAACTATAAGGATATGATGTATATAAATGCTTTAGGGGTGGAGTAAGTACCGAATCCAGTGCCTAGGTGACCTAGAGGGAGGGACAGTTGGGTGGGGAGGTCAGAAATAATTCAGGGAAGATTTCTTGGAGAAGATGTGATTATAGGAGGGTTTTGAAGATTAGTGAACTTTCATATAATGATTACCTTCATATAGTGCAATATCTATTTTTATTTTAAATGATAAATACTTTTAAAAGCTAAATTAAATTCTCTCTGGTATTTACTGTAAGCCCTTCAAAGGGCAGGGACTGTCTCTATCTGTTGCTGATTTGTACATTCCAAGCGCTTAGTACAGTGCTGTGCACATAGTAAGTGCTCAATGAATACTATTGAATGAATTTGAAACCTTCAGTGAAAAAAATTCCTTTCACCAGGATTTATGCAACTAAAATCCTCACTGATGGATACGTACAATTACAGTATTTAATACTGGATCATTCCTCAAACCTTGGTTCATTACTCAAAATTGAAGTGAATTTTTAAGATGCTGGGACCTAAAGGAACTTCATAAATATGCTAATGTTAATCTTGAAACTAACATAAAGGACTGCATTTTTTTTTGTCGCATGAGCAAATGTGAATGGTAACTATGAATCCATTTATATCCAACTGTGTTGGTACCTTGAGCGATATTTCCCGTAGAATTCTGTTACAAGACCTTACACTTTACCACAACAGTTTACCCTATAGAACAGTAACACGCCAGAAATTTTATACAATCTATTTCACATTATTGCAGATGTTTGCAACTCAACACAGAATGAAATATTTTCATATTGTCCCATATTTAGTACAGAGTTCTGCACACAGTAAGCGCTCAATAAATACATTTGATTCACAATATTTGCAGCATCTCTCCATTGGAATTCAGTGGGTTCAATGTCTAGAAATTCTGAATGCACACTTTTGACTAAACATCTGATTATTTGGGCAAGGGGGAGGAAAAACAGGATTTTGTCAGTCCTTGTTCTCTCTTCAAAACCATGAGAGAAACGAATAGCTTAAGTCTGAAGATTCTTATCCAATTAGCATATACTTTTTCGGGGGAACCAAGATAAAATTACCCATTTACTATTCAAAGTTTAATCCCGGTTCTCCATAAAAATATGGAATGCTATCTATGTTTTTACAATTAATAACCATAATAATTTAATTGTATTTATGGAGCATTTACTGTGTGCAAAGCATTTGGGAGAATACGATACAACAACAGACACATTCCCTGCCAAGCACGGGCTCACAGCCTACTGATAGATTCACTTATTTTTTTCTCTTTAAATACTGAGAACATGAATCTGTGAAAAATAGAGGAAAATGGTTGGTGCTCTCAACATCTCATTGTGTATTTTCACCAACTCCCTTCTGGGCCATTCTAAGTACCTTCATGAACTTAAAAAATGGCAGCACGATCTTTTGAAGAATAAAAAAAATAAGACAATCAACTTTCCAAAGCAAACTCCCCCTTCGAAGCAGCATGGCCCCTTCGAAGAGCACAGACTAGGGAGTCATAGGGCCCGAGTTCTAAACCCAGCTCAGCCATTTGCCGGTTTGTGATCTCGGCAAGTCACTTCACTTCTCTGTGCCTCAGACTCCTCATCTGTAAAATGGGGATGAAATACCTATTTTCCATCCTACTTAAACTGTGAACCCCTCGTGGGCCGGGGATTGTATCCCACCAGCTTCCGTTGTATCTCTCCCTTTTAGTACAGTGCTTGGCACATGGCAAGCACTTAACAGCTCTCTCTATTTAGAAGTTAGAGTACCTCAAAAAATTGTGTTCCACCTTCAATTCACTCCTGAAAAGTCTAAAAGATACATACACTGCACAGGTGGTCATTTTACTCTGTTTTCTGGGTCTACTATTTCAGTCAACCGATGGTATTTATTGACCCCTTACTGTGTGCAGAGCACTGTACTGAACACTTGGGAGACTACCATACAGCAGAGTTGTTAGACACATTCTGTGACCACAAGGAGCTAACAGTCTAGAAAAGCATCCATAGTGTTTGCAGTTCTTGTATGTGATGGGCAAGCTATAGATTTCCAGACGCGAGCATTTTCCTAATCTCTTTGGATGATAGAGATCTGTCTGTGGGGAGATCACATTAGATTTAAGATACTTTATTGATCCAGTGGAAGAATAAAGTTGAATCAGAGTCTTGTCGCAGCTTATAGTAAAGGAATCATGGAAAATATGGTGGTTGCTCCAGGAACTTTCAAAATACCTACAGAAGTCAGAGACGTAGGAATGTAGATGTGTGAGAGAATAAGGAAAATTGAGAAGCTTAATCCAATTTCCTTTCACTTCAATTATTTATTTTACTTGGGCCTAAGTACTTAGAGGTCATTCATGAAAAATAGTCAGAATAAACCAAGAGAAAGTAGAAGAGAGAGAGAGAGTCCGAAGTCTTTCTCCTATACATCTTTCAAAGTTCTGTCCAGCTTGCTGAATGATGCCTGTCAATTTACTCCCCGAAGGTTCCATTTCCTACTCTGGGATACGTAGTTCCCCAAAAGGAGTGGATTACAAAAATGGATTCCCACTCCTTCAGTCGCTTTTGTTCACAGTTCCCACTTGCACAACCCTGAATACGTACCCATTCAGGCTCAACAGTATTCCATTTAATAGTTTGTCTTCTATATATGGTTTATCACAAGGGTGTATTCTGGAATTTACAATCTAGATGGAGAGGCAGACGATCAAATAAATTGCAGGTAGGGGAAGGGAATATATGCACAAGTGTTTGGGCCTGGAGTGAATATAGAAGGTTTAATATAGAAATGAGGACTTAGGGGTCTCTCTCTGGTCTGCAGTTTAGCTCCCAAGCACTTAGCACAGTGATCCGCATAAAGGGCTCAGTAAGTGTGTAAATGAATGAAGAATGAGTAAACCAATGAATGGTATTTACTGAGCACTTAGTGTTTGCAGAGGAAGCAGAGTACTAAGTGCTTAGGAGAGTAGAGCACATTGGACTCGATAGACAATTTCTGCCCTCAGGGATTCTGCAAGGAACCCATGCTATGTTGCTCTCCAAGTTTTGTCCCATATTACCATCTCGAGACTCTTGCCTTCATCTTTTTACTCACTCCCTTTCAGTGAGGTCTTTTTGCGTCTTCAAATATACTCGATTTTCTTATAAAGGGATTCAGCAACTTTTTTTGGTGCGTGTGAAAGAATCCAACAAAATGAAACCTTTGAGTTAACGTGTAAAGAGCCATGCGATTTTTGCTTTCCCTCTTCCACCGGGACCTATGATGTTATTACATCGTGCTGTGCCGGATGCAAAGTGATGATGTCATTTTACCAGGTGGCTACTTCATTACAGCAGCTATTGCTGGCACTGGAGGTGGAAAGGGGAGGAGGGAAAGGGAAGAGAGTGGAGAACTTCCCTGAGGTCCAGCACTGTTGAGGAGCCCTTCTGAGAAGGAGTGAGCTTAATGGAAAGAACATGGGCCTTGGAGTTAGAGGACTTAATCCTAGCTCCACCCCCTGTCTGCTGTGTGACCTTGGGCAAGTCGCTTAACTTCTCTGTACTTCAATTCCCTCATTGCAGAATGGGGAATCACTGCCTGTTCTCCCTCCACTTAGTCTGTGAGTACCAAATGGGACCTGATTATCTTGTATTTATCCCAGGGGTTAGTACAGTGCTTGGCACGGAGTAATCATTGAACACATGCCACAGTCACCTTCCTACACGTGCCCTTATCCTCTTTCCTGAAGCCTTCCCCTTCCCCTTCCTTGGCAAGGGAAGGGGTTCAAGACCCGCATTGACTATAGCATGAAATTCGTGAAATAAGCGTGTCCTGACAGGATCAACAACCACAGCCTCAGGGAAGTGGGTATTTTGTATGCTACGTTTTGGAGAAATTGCATCTTTTACAGACGTGCTGTGACATTAGCCTGTGTTTACTGAAGAAAAAACTGAGTCATACTCAAAAGCAATGGATAAGTCACTGCTGAAATTGATGGTATTTTATAGGGGCAGGATGGAAATTTCTCCAGGGGCTATGAGATTCCTTGTAGAGGTTAA
Organism: Ornithorhynchus anatinus; assembly: GCF_004115215.2. Lineage (NCBI taxonomy): Eukaryota > Metazoa > Chordata > Mammalia > Monotremata > Ornithorhynchidae > Ornithorhynchus > Ornithorhynchus anatinus. Next base: position 6,085,485 of record NC_041728.1, on the reverse strand, counting down.
GATGTATTCCTTTTTTTTTTTTTATTTTTCCTGCCTCCCATTATTTTGAGAGTCCGTCAAATCTGAAGCCTTCTTTCCCCCTGTTTCTGACTGCTATCCTTCCAGTTACTTTTTGAGAAACTCTCCGCTTAGTCAGATACTATAAACACAAAGTAGAGAGAGTGCTAGCTTTCTAAAACCTTCCCAGCTTCATCCTGACAGCATCGTGAGGCGGGACAGTATTATTTTTTAACCTAGGTGAGACCTCTGAAGTGTTCATGGACTGTGGGGATTTGTTTACTTTTCCTCATGTTCTTCTTCCTTTCCCATTTCCTCTTCCTTTCCAGTATGGTTCTACTTCCTTCTCTAGGCCTGCTGTCTGTTCACATCCTTTCTAGGTCCACTGCCTTATGTCAATCAACGAATCGGTCGTATTCATTGAGCACTAACTATGTAGAGAACACTGTACTGAGCACTTGGGAGAATACTATATAACAGAGTTGGTAGACACGTTGCCTGCCCACAAGGAACTTAAGGTCTAGAGGAGCTCACAGTGTGTCTAGCACAGTCTGAGAAGCAGGGTAGCCCAGTGGAGACATCTTGGGCCTTAAAGTCAGAGGACCTGGGTTCTATTCCCTGCACTGCCATGTGCCTTCTGGGTGACCTCGGGCAAGTCCCTTCGCTTCTCTGTGACTTAGCTTCCTCTTCTGTAAAACAAAATACCTGCTCTTCATGCTGGGAGTCCACGTGGGACAGGAACTATTCACTCATTCAATCGTATTTATCGAGCGCTTAGTGTGTGGAGAGCATTGTACTAAGCGCTTGGGAGAGTACAATATAACAATAAACAGACACATTCCCTGCCGACAACGAGCTTACAATCCAGAGGAACGATGTCTGATCTGCTTATACTGGATCTACCCCAGTGCTTAGTATAGTGGTTGTCACATAGTAAGTGATCAACAATTACCACAGTTATTATTAGCACCTCATACCTGCAGTATTCAGAGACAGATGATGGAGCTGATCTATTCCACGTTAAAGAGTGAGTGATTATACATATATATATATATATATATATATATATGCAGAAGATAGAGGACGAGGCTCTGAGTTCTTATCCTAGCTTCGCTACTTGCTAGCTGTGTGACCTAGGACAAGTCACGACTTCTCTGTGTCTCCATTTCCTGTACTAAGTGCTTGGGAGAGTACAATATGACATTAAACAGAAACATTCCCTGCCCACAATGAGCTTACAGCCTACTATGTGGGTACTTCATGGAAGAGAGATGAATATGCCCAAGTAAATATGATGATGGTGGTATTGTGAAGCACTTACTATGTGCCAAGCACTGGCTTTTCCCACTCTAAACCTATCAGAGCTTTATTCTGGCCCAGGACAAAGAAATAACAGAAATGGAATTCAGAGCTCCTGAGCAGCATGAGCATTGAGATGCATACCTCCTCTGAGTTATTTTGGGTTGGTTTTCTTTTTTTAATATGGGAAAGATATATTTTCCACACCTCTTTATGGAAAATTGTCATTATTTTTCTCACTGATAAGTAGACCTATTTCTTGATGGTAGGGGGTGACTATATTTTTGTTTGCTTAATCACGAGGGGGAGTCATGTTTTTTCTTACATATAGCCCATTTTCACTAGTGTTTGTTGAAAGAGAAAAATGGTTTATTTGGGTAAGGTTTTATATTCTGAAGGAGTAATACTGGAGATTTCAGATAAAATGAAAAAAGATTAATCAAACATCTTTTTATTGGTAACCGGAGATGTTTTTAATAGGTTTATTAGCAATTGGAAAGTATTTAGATACCTCTAATTCAAATAAACCCCGGGACTGTTTTTCCCTAAGTGAGTCAGACCAGAATTATGTCAAAAGGTTTTCAAGGGAACTCTCTTCTCCCCTGCCGAAATCCACTTTTATTTCCATGCTACTTCATTTCACTGGATTTGCTTCGGAGTTCTTTTCAAGTTTATTTGTGCTGGGCATGGAGCCAGTGGTACTAATGCAGCGAAACCAGGTAGCTGTCAGAATTAGTGCGGCAGCATGTCTAATTTTGCTATATTAAACCTGTCACAAAACGTTAAGTAAGAGATTACAGGAAGTATGCATAAGGCAAATAGTTTATAACTTAATAAACTTGTAATGTTGGGAACAAGCTAAAACACAATCTCTTTTATCTTTCGTGTTCCTTCAGTTTCACGGATCTCTTTAAACCGTTGCTAGGGGGATGGGTGGAGACGTAAACTTTTTCACGACCACAAGAAAGAACTATCCGAAGTAATTGCTGTAACCAAACAGTCAAAAATTCTTGAAGAGCTAACAAGAGTCCGCTCATAACAGATTTCTGTTTTCTTCCTCTTTTGGAATATTGTTAGCGTTAATAGGTACTGAGGAGTCCAATAGCCTAGGGAGAAATGTGGTGTTGTTTTTTGATTTTCCAGAAATCAGAACATTGAAGGGTTTCAACTGTAGTTTTGGCACGTGCTGCTGAACTTGGAGGACAGGCAATTTTGTTTATAATAAAAATGAGACCATTTGGTTTGGAACTAAAAGTAGTAGCAGATGATTTGAGGGTCATAAATTGGACACCTAAGTAAACCTGGAAGGTTACTCAAAACCCACTATGGCCTGTGTCATTTGGCATGCAATTCTGGAAAGTATCTCATTCCTGCTTTATTTTGTTAAAATCATTTATCTATTAAAGAAAAATTGAAAATGGATTTCCTTTTCCCCATTTGGGGAAGTCGTAGGAATGAAAAATAAACAAATCATTCTCCCATGATTCGGTGGTATAGTGAAGATGATGTTGGATCTCTGTGGGCACGATTTCGCATTTGAATTTGATTTAAAAACAAACTAGTATTAAGTGGGGAAGAAGCCTGAAGCCTGTGAGAAAATTAGTTCGTTGTGGGCGGGAAATGTGTCGGTTTATTGTTATATTCTACCCTCCCAAGCGCTTAGTACAGGGTTCTGCACACAGTAAGCGTTCAATAACTATGACTGAATGAATGAACTGTTGTGCTTTGGGATCTGTGAAGGAACCTCCAGTTCTATTGCACACTTGCACCCTGAGTGCTCTTCTCCATTGTTAACTTTATTATTATTATCATCATCATCATCATCATCATCATTTCCTGGCTGAAGCTGAAATGGCGATAATTGTATCTGTTGCGTATTTACTCTATGCCAAGCACAGTACTAGGCACCAAAATAGTGAAAAGTTAATTGTGCCAGGCTCAGGCTCTGTCCCACCAGGGACTCACAGTCTCTGTATGAGCGATAAAAGTTATTCAATCTCCATTTTATAGATGAGGTACAGATAATTTAATAACTTGCCCAAAGTCAACACACCAGGAAAGTGGTAGAGTCAAGATTAGAACCTCTTCTAGACCATAAGTCCCTTGTTGTGCATGGATTGTAATAATAGTACTTGCTAATAATTATAATAATACTGATGGTATTGTTAAGTGCCTACTATGCGCCAGGCACTGCTCTAAGCGCTGGGGTAGATATAAGTTAATCAGGTTGGACACAGCACCTGTCCCACATGGGGCTCTCAGTCTTCATTCCCATTTTACAGATGAGAGAACTGAGGTCAGGGGAAGTGAAGTGACTTGCCCAAGGTCACACAGCAGACACATGGCAGAGCTGGGTTAAGCACTTACTAAGTGCCAAGCACTGTTCTAAGTGCTGGGATGATACAAGAGAATCAGGTTGGACACAGTCCCTGTCCAACATGGGGCTCACACTCTTATCCCCATTTTACAGATGAAGAAAGTGAGGAACAGAGAAGTTAAACGACTGGCCCCAGGTCTCACAGCAGACATGTGGCAGAGCCAACCATACTGTACTGCATTTTCCCAAGCACTTTGTACGATGCTCTGCACACAGAAAGGCCTCAACAAACGTTATTGATTGATTGATCCTCTGATACCCAGGCCTTTGCTCTTTCCACTAAGCCAGGGTACTGAAGTAAATTTATCACCACAGATTCCAACTCTTTGGGGCAAGCACCTTCATTCTCATAACTGCTCGATTTTCTTGGCATGGGGCCTCCATGAAAATAGAGTCACTGAGCTACCGAGAGAGCAAATAATAAAGCTCTGAGCCCCAAAGCAAAGTAGACTTTGAGACCCATGAATTAACATCTGGAATAAGATGAATACATCATAATGGCATCACATAGGCCTGATTTTGTACTTCATATGCAGACAAATTGAAAGAATGAAACTCTGTGAAGAGCTTTTCTTCCTCCACAAATGATGACTCTTCCAAAACGCTAAGGCTCATTTTATGTGGTCATTTTTTGTGGATTTGTACCAATTTAAATCATTAAAGTACAAATAGCAAATAATACATTCGAGCCTCCTCTGAGCCTTCTACTCATTAGGCAGTTTGGAACTCTAAGTGTTGTTCATCTTTTATCATTAGGAAGTGGGTACTTTAGGAAGGGATTTCACTAAGTTTCTGCCTTGTGTGTCTGTTAGCTCTGTTTATATTTAGAGAATGCAAAGCAGCCAGTGATATTCCAGAAATAGTTCCAAGATGTATGAATAGATCTGTACGCCATAAAATGCAGTAATACTTTCGCTTACAGAAACTTGAAGTGGGTCTGGGGTAATCAAAATAACATTTGCCTGTAAGGATCCCTTTTAATAAATAAATAGCGTTGGGCCTTACTGTAAATCAGAGGTGTTCAATAATCACAGACATTCAAGAGGAACTGAGAGTATCCTATTATTATCATTATTACACTACATTGAATCACAACCTCTCCTTTCAAACTGAATTGAAAGTCCAAATAAACACCATAAAATTAAAGATGGTTAATAACTGTGGTATTTGATAAGCACTTACTACGTGCCAGGCATTCAATTAAATCCTGGTGTAGTTACAAAATAATCAGGTCGGACACAGTCCCTGTCCCACTTGGAGGTCACAGTCTAAGTAGGTATTTAATCCCCATTTTATGGGTGAGGAAACTGAGGCATCGAGATGTTAAGTGATTTGCCCAAGGTCACACAACAGGTGAGAAGCAGCGTGGCCTGGTAAAAACAGCCCGGGCCTGGGAGCCCGAGGACCCGGATTTTCATCTTGGCTCCACCGCTTGTCTGCTGTGTGATCTTGGGCGGTCACTTCGCTTCTCTGGGCCTCAGTTACCTCATCTGTGAATTAGGGATTAAGACTGTGAGCCCCATGTGGGACATGGACTGTGATCCACCTGATTATCTTGTACCTTACCCCAGTATTTAGTGCACAGTGCCTGACACAGTAATTGTTTAACAGATACCACTAAAAAGAAAAAAAAATGGGGCTGAGTGGCAGTTACGGTTTTCCCTGTTTTGAAAAATGTGTCAATCCAGCTCTGAGGGATTACGTGGAGTAAAGGTGTGCTAAACCCACTCAATTTATCACCCCAGTTGAGGTTACCCTACCTTTCCCCAGACAACCTCACAGGCCTGGTCAATATCAAGTGGAAAGAAAGAGCACACTGATAATAACATCCTTGGATCAAAGTCCACATTTTGGCGCTGAAACTTGGCTCACTGCATAACTGCTGCCCTGTCTGTGGCTTGTTAAATCATCAGAGGATACCCAGTCAACTGCTCTAGTACGTGGAGAGATAGGATGGCCGAAAACAAAGGGAACGGAAGAAATGCTTTAAGTAAAACAAGGTCTCTGTTGAAAACTGAGAGATAAATGCAGCATGCAGATCAGCCTCGTGCACTGCACTCCTAATGATAATTATTACGGTACTTGTTAAGCGCTTACTGTGTGCCAAGGACTGTTCTAAGCACTTGAGGGATTGTGTCCAACTCAGTTTGCTTGTATTCACCCCTAGGCTTAGCACAGTGCCTGGCACATTGTAAGCACTTAACAAATGCCATTATTGTTATTATTAACTATTTCTAGGGTGCTTACTCTGTGCCAGGACTATGCTAAGTGTAACGACACAGTTAATAGATACAACCTCTGTCCTCAAAAAGCTTCCATTCTAGGGGGAGAGACAGAAGCAACCTGTGACTGTTCTCTCCCAGCCTGTTAAAAGGAAAGTTTTTTAAAAGCTCAGCCCTTTCCACCTTCTGCTGCCAAGCTCTGGCAGGGGCTTCTAGCCATGTTCCACCTTCACATAATAAAAATAATAATAATCATCATAATGGTATTTGTTAAGCGCTTACTGTGTGGTGTTCTAAGCGCTGGGATAGATACAAGTTTACAAAATACACGACACAGTCCCTGTCCCACATGGGGCTCACATTCTTCATCCTCATTTTACAGTTGAGGTAACTGGGGTACAGAGAAGTGAAATGACCTACCCAAGGTCACACAACAGGCAAGTGGTGGAGCCAGGATTAGAACCCAGGTCCTTCTCATTCTCAGGCCCGTGCTCTATCCAGTAGGCCACACTGCTTCCCTGTTCTTCATACTTGAGATTTTGAAATGGAGCCCTCTCAATCAGTAAGAAATGCTATAGGTCCCTCTTCCCCTCTAGACTGTCAGCTCGCTGTGGGCAGGGAATAATAATAATAATGTTGGTATTTGTTAAGCGCTTACTATGTGCAGAGCACTGTTCTAAGCGCTGGGGGAGACACAGGGGAGTCAGGTCGTCCCACGTGGGGCTCACAGTCTTAATCCCATTTTACAGATGAGGTAACTGAGGCACAGAGAAGTGAAGTGACTTGCCCACAGTCACACAGCTGACAAGTGGCAGAGCGGGGATTCGAACCCATGACCTCTGACTCCAAAGCCTGTGCTCTTTCCACTGAGCCACGCTGCTTCTATCTATCAACTTCTTTGTACTTTTCCAAGTGCTTCTCTGTACATAGTATGTGCTCAATAAAATGCTTACCTGAATTTAGATCCCCAGATTCCTGAATGGGTCACCTGTACCTGGCCACAGGGAGTGGTTAGCTACATGATAATGAATAATAATTATGGTATTTCAGTGCTTACTGTGTGCTAAACACTGTCCTAAGCCCTGGTGTAGATATGAGATAATCAGGTTGGACATAGTCGCCATCCCACAAGAGGCTCTTGATCTAAGCAGAAGGGTGAACAGGTATTGAATCTTCACAGAGAAGGAGTGTGGCTCGGTGAATAGAGCCCAGGCCTGGAAGTCAGAAGGACGTGGATTCGAATCCCAACTCCCCCATTTGTCAGCTGTGTGGCCTTGGGCAAGTTACTTCACTTCTCTGTGCCTCAGTTACCTCCTCTGTGAAATGGAGATTGAGACTGTGAGCCCCGTGTGGGACAGGTGCTATGTCCAATCCCTATTTGCTTGTATTCTTTCCTTACAGTCAATCATATTTACTGAGCACTAACTGTGTGCAAAGCACCGGACTAAGCACTTGTATCCATCCCAGCCCTTAGTACTGTGCCTGGCACATAGGAAGTGCTTAACAAATACCTACCATTATTATTATTATTTTACAGGTGAGTAAACTGAGTCACAGAGGAGTTAAGCGACTTGTCAGGTGATGTGGCAGAGCCGGGATGCGTTGAAATTTTTCCTGCCGGAAAGTGCAATTCAGCATTCTGTTGTCACATCAGGGGAGCACTGATGCTTTGAAGGAGGTGAAGCTTGAGAGGCTACATGACGCAGGTGGATTGAATTTCCCCCTGCAAGAACCTAGAACACGACAGACTCGAACCTGAAACGCAGACACAATTCCTTCTTTCAGTGTTGTGGTCGTGTTCATATCAGCTACACTTCTGGCAAAATAGAACTTCTCAAATCAGGTATTCATTCATATTTATAGAGCGCTTCCTGTGTGCAAAGCACTGTACTAAATGCTTACTGTGACATAGAAATAAAGGGTGAATTTAGGTTTTTAAACTTTGAAAAATAGAACCGAGCATTTCTAAGAGACGCGTTAGGGACTTGTCCCAATTTATTACCTAATAATACTAATAAGGGCAATCATAATGAAAATTGTGCTATTTAAATGCCTATAAAGTGCCAAGATTGCACTAAGTACTGGGGTAGATTTAAGACCATCAGATATCTAAAGGAAACATTTCATCATTTTGAAGTCACGGAGGGGAGGAGGAGTATTTTGGCCAGTGGGGTGGAAAATGCTACTTTCCGACACGGCTGTGTCCTTTTCTGTCCTTCGGGAAAAGCTGCGTGGAACCGTGTTCTTTGGGAATATCTCACCTCCATGAAAATAAGTATACTGTTTGCCCATCAGAACCTGAAAAGATCAAACATTACAATTCTGGAAAATCTGGAACAATGTTGTTGGTACAGTCTACTAATTACAGTTTACCAAAAAGGTCCCTTATCTTGGGCGGTTCACTGGTCTGAGAGACTCATTCTTCTTGGAGGGATTAACACTTAATTAGGAAAAGATGCCAAACAATCAGATGTGTTTCCTATAGGAAAAGCTCACCTTGGAAGGAAAGATATTTTTAACAAGATTCCGTGCTAATTACTTAACGAACGTGCTACTGGCACAACTCCCAGAAACCAGCCCACAGCGATCACTTCGGGGTTCCACACCAAATCTGTTTTTGTTTGGTTGGGTTTTGCTCTCCAGCCTGGCTAAGGTAAACACGACTGCCGGAGCGAGTTCGCAGGAAGACGGGCTCCGTGGCCAGAGACAAGGCCCGCTTTGTCTCCCTCCTGGATCGGCCCTCCCCGGCACCTTCACAGACCTGGGAAGATCCACTTTCCGACATGGCCGTACCGTAAAGGAAGTTAAAAGGACGGCGTGTCCACTTCTTAGGGAGGTAATAAGGCATTGCAAGACTAACTTCACACTTCCTTCGTCTGTCAAGGGGGCTTCTCCTGAGCAACAATACTCCGATGTTTTGGTCGGCAGGCTTCGGGCCACTTAGTAAGAGAGGAGGCATGGGTGGAATTCCAGGTATGTGGACAGGGCAAAGCACTGCAGGATGCCTGACGCCAGGAGAGAATAGGCAGGTACCTATTGAGTTACAGGATTTCTACAAATCTAATCCACGTGTAACGTGAGACTTATGACTGAGCCAGCCTCTGCCAGGACTGTGAAGTCTGGGATATGTGAACAGTCCAGGAGCGGTGATCCCAGTTAACCCATTGAAACCCAAATTCAGTTGGCCATAAAAAAAAATAATAATAATAACGCTATTTGTTAAGTGCTTGCTATGTGCCAGGCACTGTACTAAGCCCTGGGGTAGATACAGGCAAATTGAATTGGACGCAGTCCCTGTCCCACGTGGGGCTCACAGTCTCGATCCCCATTTTACAGATGAGGTAACTGGGCACAGAGAAGTAAAGTGACATGCCCAACATCACGCTCCAGACAAGTGGCGGAGCTGGGGATTAGAACTCATGACCTTCTGACTCCCAGGCCCGTGCTCTAGCCACTACACCATGCTGCTTCTCCATAACCCGTATCCTCTTGTCCTTGTCGTTCTATTTAAAACACTGGCCGTTTCAAGGGACATTTCCGTTCTAGAATAAGGCTGGATGGGAGAAAGTACTCAAAAGCTAGACATTTGAGAGGCCCACTCTATAGTTCATTTATTCAATCGTATTTATTGAGTGCTTACTTTGTGCAGATGACTGTACTAAGTGGCTGGGAGAACGCACTGCGACAATAAACGGACACACATCAGTTAACCTTTAATATAACCATCACAACCTAAGATGATTCAAGGCCATCTCTGTTTAATCTGTCTGATACTAGATAGTTGATACATTACCGTTGATCGGTATCCCTATTTTATGAAACATTCTTGTGAGTGATAAATTTCTTATCATATTATTTTAGGAAAAGAAAATCCAGAATCCGATAGGCTATTTTAATCAGCGCTCAGGGAAACAGATTTCATCCCCCTTCCGTAGATTGATCATTTAAAATGGGGAATTATAGACTGATTTAGAAATCTGCCGAAGGTAAGAAATTGGAATCAACAGTTCCACTAGGAAACAGACATAAGCACTTGAGGCTAGAAATGGGGACTGTGGCCTGATCTGATGATCTCATATTTATCTCAGTACTCAGAAGGTGTCATTATTGTTATACATTGAGCCCTTTCTACACAGTTAATCACCCTTATTTAGGATAGGTTAGGGAGCATTGGAAAATTTCATTTCTGACCAGATTATAATGAGAATCCTGCCTCTCTGTTAGACACTCTCTCTGTTTTCATTTTTTTATGGTATTTAAGCATTTACTATGTTCCAGGCACTGTACTAAGCACTGCGGTAGATACAAGCTAATCAGGTTGGACACAGTCCATGTCCAACATGGGGTTCACAGTGTTAAATTCTATTTTACATTTCAGATAACTGAGGCACAGAGAAGTTAAGTGACTTGGCCAAAGTCACACAGCAGAGCCAGTGTTAGAACCCAGCTCCTCTGACTCCCAGACCTGGGCTTTTTCCACTGGCTAGGCTGCTCCTCAACCATATTCCTAACAAGACTAAAGATAAGGCAATCGTGTTTAGTTTTAAGGACATTATAATAAATAAATGCTACACACACACACACACCGCATACATTCATGCACTTTTATGTCTATAGTTCCAAATGGCCCAACAATTCCGCTCCAGTTAGCCACAGTAATCGTTATTCAATTAGAAAAACCCTTCTTGAAAAATGGCTATGTTTTTGCCATTAGGTGAGGCTCATCCCTTCTAAAGGAGAACTAGCAGGAACTTCTAGTTGACCATAATGGCCAGTTCTGTGCATTTGAGCAGAATTAGTATGGACTGCCTGACATACATGGAAATTTGAAAGTTAAATTGGACCCCCCAAAAAATAGAAAATAGAGTTGGGAGTACCTCAGAGAGAGTCCAGCGTGGCTCAGTGGAAAGAGCCCGGGCTAGGGAGTCAGAGGTCATGGGTTCGACTCCCGGCTCTGCTACTTGTCAGCTGTGGGACTGTGCGCAAGTCACTTCACTTCTCTGGGCCTCAGTTACCTCATCTTTAAAATGGGGATTAACTGTGAGCCTCATGTGGGATAACCTGATTCCCCTGTATCTACCCCAGCGCTTAGAACAGTGCTCGGCACATAGTAAGCGCTTAACAAATACCAACATTATTATAGTGCATATTCTAGTAGATAAAAGTACAATATATTTTATATTAAATTTCATGATTATGAAAGATAATAATGATAATGTTGGTATTTGTTAAGCGCTTACTATGTGCAGAGCACTGTTCTGAGCGCTGGGGGAGATACAGGGTACTCAGGTTGTCCCACGTGGGGCTCACAGTCTTCATCCCCATTTTCCAGATGAGGTAACTGAGGCACAGAGAAGTTAAGTGACTTGCCCACAGTCACGCAGCTGACAAGTGGCAGAGCTGGGATTCGAACTTATGACCTCTGACTCCCAAGCCCAGGCTCTTTCCACTGAGCCACGCTGCTTCTCTAAAAGATGCTTAGTAACACTACAGATACATACACATGCACTTATAGAGCCTTTACGTAGGAACTTATATTGTGTTGGGCAGGTTTTTGCCACTAGTAATAGGTTTAAAGACTTGGTTTATGCTGTGTTGAGGTGGTTCCTTGTTCTTTCTGCTCTGGTGAAGGTTTTGTCTGGGTTTCGTGGGATATTTTCGAGATATTTAGTTCAATAGCCCTGCCTAGAGTCAATCTGTGAAACCTGAAAGAAATGCTTTCCGAGGCCAAACGACGAAGAACAATCCTACACAAGAGCCACCAAATAAATGAAGTACATTCAATATTCGCTTCACATATACCTATCTATATTTGGATCCTCGGAAGGAAGAAGAGAAAGACTAAGAAGTGACCTAAGAGTCAGGAAACCTGGGCTCTAATTCTAACTCTGCCACTTGCTTGTTATGTGCCCTTGGGCAAGTGGCTTCTCTGTGCCTCAGTTTCCTCATTTGTAAAAAGGGGATTAAATCTCTTCTTCCTTCCCTTTTAGACTGGGAATTCCCAAATGTGGGGGTGGGTCAGAGACTGCGCCTGAGCTCATAATATTGGAACTATCCCAAAGCTTGGCATATAGGCACTTCACAAATTACCACAATTATCATTAAGGAACACGCTGTAGATTAGCCCAGGAAATGCGCCGAAGATTAATGTTAAGAAGACTGGCTATGAAGAGCCTGAAAGAGGTCGTGCAATGTGCTTATGTAACAACTGCCCCCAAAATAGAAATTCTCAACACGGTGACGTTTCCAGTGACAATGTATGGATTCGAAAGCTGGATAGAGGAAAAAACAGGATAGGAAGAACATCGATTCTTTTCAAATGTGGTGTTGCAGAAGGCGTTTGCGAAAAACATGGATGGCCCGAAAGACAAAAAAAAAAAAATGGATTTTAGAGCAAATTAAGCCAAAGTGGTCTTTGGAAGGCCAAATGGCTCGGCTTAGATTAGCATATTTTGGACACATCATCTAATTCTCAGGAGGTCTAATTCTCTGGAGAAGACACTAATGCTAGAAAAAGTCCAGGGAAAACATGGAAGAGGCAGAATGGCAGCTAGATGGATAGAGACCATAACGACGATAATGGAAGAACCATTAGAAAGGTTGCGGATTATGGCAGGGGTCAGGACGTTCTGGAGAAAGTATACCCATGGAGTCGCTATGAATAGGAAACGACTTGACGGCACTTAATCATAATTATAATCATTAAGGAATAACACATAACCCAGATATGATTGAATGAGGGGTTGTACAGAATCTGGGGGAAAAGGTCCAAATCGCAAGTCAAAAGGATTCCTAAGTTACATCTACTTATTAAGCGTTCAAAGAACCTCATGTACGGAAGGCCATTTTGGGGTTTAATTGCGTCCTTACGTTTGGTAGGTAGAATATTAGTTGTATGTGGACATACAGCAGCTACAGCGATGGAAAAATATCGAGAACCTTGAGATTTGAAGGTGACAAGAGATAGTGTCATGCATCCAATGTCTCAGTTCGTTTAATGCTCATAGAAGAAGTGTTGCTAGAAAGAGGAATTAATAAATGAACCATGAAGTCGTTTCCCACTTAAAGCCGACATAAAAGAACAACTAGACACCACCGTTCAGTAGATTAATTCTTTAAGTCCTGATCCTGTGTCTGAGGGCAAGATTTATTGACATAACCTCCTCTTCAGAATCGGCGACGTCGGTAGTTTGTAAGCTTGTCCCAAGTTGATTTGTGACATTTAGGCCACTACATACCTGAGTTCTCTCACTTCCCCAGCTCTTTTCTCCACTCTTCTGTTATGATTGATCTTATCCCTGCTTAACCTCTGTGGTAGGTAAGGAGACACTATTAAATCTTACCTTGTGTGGGTCTCTTTAAAATAGCATTCAAAACCTGCCAGGGCAGGAATGCAGTCATTAATAGGATAGTCAGTAATCTCAACTCTAGAAACATACACTGGGAAAATAACAATTGAGAGTGTGGAATCTTCTCAACTTTGAAAATTAATATGGTAAAGGAAAGGGCTGTAGAATCTAGAGATTTCATCTTCAGAAAAATATGCGTTGACTTTTCAGAAATCAAAATAATTCATCGAAAGTTTTACAGATTGGCTACTGTTTTGAGTTCATTTTTTGGTCACGATGAGCAGTACGACTATGAAATAGGATAAACATTCTTCCTCTTCAGTTTGCTTTTTAAATTAAAAACGTTATATCGAAATTTAAAATTACAACGATTCAACCTTATAAAATGCCTTAATCTCTTTAATAAACAAGGTTGTCTGAAGCTAAACTGTGAATTGGAAGCATTTTTCTGAAATAACTTGTCCGTACGGCTGGAATGCACATTCTATAGGAGGCTTCTTTCGGGGGCGGGGAGGGGAGGAGGCCGGAAAAAGATTTGTCTTCTGCTAAAATACCTGAGAATTCACCTCTATGGATGAGCCCCCCAGTCTAGCTTTCAATATTCACTCTGGAATGGAGTGACACCAATAGCAGCTCTGAAAAAACTGCAAGGAAACAGCTCAACTCTGCCTGCTTTATTGAGTTCTTGATTCCTGGCAATTGCTCTCTAGACTGTAAACTAGATGTAGGCAGGGAATGTGACTTCCAAGTCTGTTATATTGAGCTCTCTCAAGCGCTTAGTACAGGGCTCTTTGCAATGAAGCACTCAATAAATACAATTGACTGACTGACTGACCTGGCTTCTAATCCGCCTCCATCACTTGTCGGCTGTGTGACCTTGGCAAGTCTCTTAACTTCTCTGTGACTCAGTTACCTCCTCTGTAAAATGGGGATTAAGACTATGAGTCCCATGTGGGACAAGTACTGTGTCCACTCTGATTACCTCGTATCTAGCCTAGTGCTTAGAACAGCGTCTGGCACATAGTAAGCTTATAACAAATACCATTAGAAAATAGGCCAAATCAAACAATCAGTGGTATTTATTGAGCATTTTCTCAGTGCGCTGTACTGAACCAGGTTCTTGGGAGAAGCAAGGAGAAGCAGAGGCTGTAATTTATTTATTTATTTATTTATATTAATGCCTATCTCCCCCTCTAGACTGTAAGATCGTTGTGGGCAGGGGAGGTGTCTGTTTATAGTTATACTTACTGTCCCGAGCATTTAGTGCAGCACTTTGTACACAGTAAGTGCTAGGTAAGTACGGATGAATGAATGAATGAAAGAGGCTGTGTGTGCAGTGGACAGAGCAGAGGCTGCGAGTCAAAAGGACCTGGGTTCTAATTCCGACTCTGCCACTTGTCTGCTGTGTAACCTTGGGTGAGTCATTTAGCTTCTCTGTGCCTCAGGTACTTCATCTGTAAAATGAGGATTAGGAGTGTAAGCCCCATGCGGGACATGAACTGCATCCAGCCTGCTTAGTATCATGGCGTAGTGGATAGAGCACGGTCCTGAGTGTCAGAAAGTCACACAGTAAGTGCTCAGTACAGAGTGTGCTCTGCGCACAGTAAGTGCTCAGTAAATATGATTGAGTACAGTGCAACAGAATTAGCAGGCATATTCCCTGTCTATAACAAATTTACAGTGTAGAGAGAGAAAGGGAGTTAGGGAAAGTGAGTATGGTCATTATCATAATTCATGACATTTTACACTAACCCTTATTTTTCAAACTTATCCCCAGGCAGAGCTTTCAGGGCAATCAAATGACCACAGGACTTTCCCTTCATCACATCCCCGGCTTGACTCTGTCAGTTTCAAACCTCCATGGCTTTAAACCTGTGCTAGTCCTGACTTTGTTATATTTTGTTGTGATCCCATTTATATTACTAATTAAATCCTGAGTTTGATCAGAATCTTATTTGAGAGTTGGCTTCGGCCAAGGTTGCTAGGACCTACGCAGAACTCTCCACTGCATCCTGGTGAAAACTTTTCATTCTATATCTACCTTGGATAATATCAAATGCTGCGGTCAGAACAGTGAGTTCCAAATTGGCCTTTTATGACCCGGTTACTTATACCACAGTCCCTGGCAAGTATGTCAAGCATGATGGACAACTATACATGGAGATGGGTGTCAAGGAATATAATTCAAAGAAAATAATCAAGGAATTTTTCAAATGATATTCATTCAGCATTTACTATGTGTCAGGCACTATACTAAGCCCTGGGGTAGATGCAAGTTAATCGGGTTGGGCTCAGTCCACAGCCCACATGGGGCTTAGAGTGTCAATCCCCATTTTACAGAAGATGGAACCGAGGCCTGAAATGATTCATTCATTCAATCATATTTATTGAACACTTAATGTGTGCAAAGCACAGTCCTAAGTGCTTGGGAGAGTATAATACCAACAACAAACAGATACATTCCTTGCCCACATTGATAATAATAATAATAATGGTATTTGTTAAGTGCTTGCTATTTGCCAGGAACTGTTCCAAGCCGTGGGGTAGATAATCTTCTATCTGTCCTACATGAGGCTCCTACTCTTAATCCCCATTTGAAGATGAGGGAAATGAGGTGCAGAAAAGTGAAATGACTTGCCAAGGTCACACAGCACCTAGAGCCCAGGTCGTGCCTAGAACCCAGGACGTTTTCTATTTGGTAGGCCATGCTGCTTCTCATTCCCCAGTTCTAAAGGATCTAGATAGTTAATGATGGTTTCCAGCCTTCTGAACTGGCGGGAAGGCTATGGAATGTATTTTTATTTCTCCTTTATGAACCAAATGAGTTATTTACAATTAGGAAAATCTATTAACAAAGACCTTCATTAACATGAGCTGATAATTATATTCAAGCTTTTGCCAGGGCTATATTTATATGTATATATATACATTCAAATGTATATATTTAAATATAATATATTATGTTATCATGTCATCACGTATTCAAATATAGCACTTAATTCATAATACCCCACCCTCTTCCCCTAGAATTTACGATGTAGTGGATAGAGCACAGGGCTGGGAGTCAAAAGGTGATGGGTTCTAATCCCGGCTCTGCCACGTTTCTGCTATGTGACCTTGGGCAAGTCACTTTCCTTCTCTGGGCCTCAGATACCTCATCTGTGAAATGGGGATCGAGACTGTGAACCCCATATGGGACAGAAACTGTGCCCAACCCGATTTGCTTCTATCTACCTCAGCACTTAGTACAGTGCCTGACACAAACTAAGCACTTAACAGATACCATAATTATCATGTAGTTTATTTTTATGTCTGGCTCCCCCTTTATGGGCAGGGGACAGGCCCATCAAATCTGCTTAAGGGTACTCTCCCAATCCCTTAGGACAATGTTATGCATACAGTAGGTACTCAATAAATTCCACTGACAGAGTCAGACACAGACACAGTCAGACCTGATTATCTTGTATGTACCCCAGCTTTTAGTGTAGTGCATAACACAGTCACAAATGCCACTATTATTATTTTAAATCACTAAGCACTTGATATTCACCCCACCCTCAGCCCCACAGAGCTTTCATACATTACCTATGCTCTGCCATTTCTCCCGGCTGAAATTTATTTTATTGTCCGTCTCTGGATCTAGACTGTAAAATCCTTGTGGGCAGGGTTCGTGTCTACGTCTCTAATGAATTGTATTTTGCCAAGTGCTTAGTACAGTGCTCTGCATGTAGCAAACACTCAATAAATATCATTGCTCGCTTGTATATATTAATATATAAAGAAATACAGCATCATTATGCAGAAATTATGAATTAACTACCTCAATTTACTTCCTCCCCAAGAAAACGGTAACAGATCTTCATAAGGGAACAATTGCACATTGTAGGAAAAAAGGCTGAATTGCCTCAAGGGACCTTTCCTACTCTAATTTCTTTAACTTAGGAAATCTTCATAAAACACAAGTTTCCTTATAAACTTCTCTCTCTCCGTTTTAGAGCCAATTTCTTGTTCTATTTGGAATCCCTACAGCTCCAAGCTTCTTGGGGGGTTTCTGTCTTTGCCTACCATAGACTGTAAACTCTTTGTGGGCAGGAAATGTGTCTACCGATCACATTGTAGATATGTTAGCTCATATCATATTGATCATATTGTTAGGTCTCCTAACTTCTTGGTACGCTGCATGAGAAGCAGCATGGCACAGTGGATAGAGCACGGGCCCGGCCAACAGAAGGTCAAGGGTTCTAATCCCAGCTCTGCCATTTGTCTGCTATGTGACCTTGAGCAAGTGACTTCACTTCTCTGGGCCTCAGTTACCTCATCTGTAAAATGGGGATTGAGACTGTGAGCCCTATGTAGAACAGGGACTGTGTCCAACCTGGTTTGCTTGTGTCTATTCCAGCATTTAATACAGAGCCTGGCACATAGAAAGCGCTTACCAAATACCATAATTACTTTTAGTGCTCTGCACACAGTAAGAACTCAATCAAAACAGTTGATTTTTAGGGACCCAGTGTGGGTGATTTTGGAGCCAGGGTTTCATGATCACTCGTACCATATCTATCACAGAGCGAAGAGGTTCTTGAATTCAGGATCATTTGATGAAAGGACATGAACTCTCCTACACTGCTTAGTTGTTTCCACAAAGAATGTGAGGCTTTCTGTCAGAGGCCCTGGTTATAATCC
Organism: Ornithorhynchus anatinus; assembly: GCF_004115215.2. NCBI lineage: Eukaryota > Metazoa > Chordata > Mammalia > Monotremata > Ornithorhynchidae > Ornithorhynchus > Ornithorhynchus anatinus. The sequence goes on along the minus strand of NC_041728.1, from coordinate 6,067,558 downwards.
CAGCTTCGCCACTTGTTTGCTGTGTGACTTTGGGCAAGTCACTTCACTCTTTTGTGCCTAAATTACGTAAAATGAGGATTAAGAAACACCAATGAAGTGGACAGACCAACACATTTCCACTGGATTAAAAGAAGAAGAGAATAACTCAAGACATTGAATTCATTCATTCAATCATATTTATTGAGTGCTTTTTCAAACTCTGCCAAACTTTTTCTTTCCATCATTCCTTCATGAACCACCAACACTTTGTCTTCTAAACCTTCTGACAATAGATGAGGTAAGATCTGGGTGACAAAGAAATAGATTTGACCTTTGTCACAGAAGTTAAAAGTCCCTTTAGAGAATTGCCCAGAGCAACAGGAGGAGCTAAACTCTTTTTCTCCTGATTGTCTATAATCATTGTTTAATATTAACTGCACACAAGCCGAAATGAACAGGAGGGAGTTTGCAGTGAATTTCCGAATTCATTCTTTTTATCCCTTAAGTATTCAGTGGTTTACACACTCATTAGTGTAGAGGTAATTTTTTGTCTGTTTGGGACAGGACTTGAAATGGAGTAGAAGCCATTCCACTATATTTTAACACTTAAATCTGTCCTGGCAGACAAACCCATCCTAGTGCCTTATTTTACCAATGGAAAAATACAAAAAAAAATTATTTCCCCTGAAAAGAAGTTAAAAAACCAAAACTCAACAGTATAATATGCCTCTGGGCCATTACTATCCATCATTTTTTTGTTGATTCAAAGTGCTTTTTGAGGTGCTTCTGGTTAAAGAAATAGCAAGCCATATAACCTCAAGAAAATCATTTACAGAGAGAGACCAAATAAACAGAAGCACTCCAACCTATAAGTAGATGTAAAATTTCTATATATTCTATTCTATATTTCTATATATTTCTATTTATTTTCTATATATTCTATTATATATATAAATTCTATTATATTTCTATATATTCCATTCTATTTCTATGTATTCAATATAAAAAAATGTAAAAAGGGACAGATAACCACAGGCACCAGAAACATTGGATAGAATTTCAAAAACTTGTACTTGTTCTAAAGAAATACAAGTGCCTGGACTCTCCAAATCCCGCAGGATGAAACTGGGAAGGCTTCTTGGAGGAGGTGAGTGCTTAATACAGTGAGAAAGAAGAGAAGGACCCTTCAGTCAGGGGTTTGTTAACAAACAAGGATATTCTTAGGAAGTTTATTTAAGGAAAAGAATGTTTATTTTCTTTGCAGCATATGTTTCAGTACAGAGATGACCATCTAGCCTTCCTAATCTAGATCAGGGTAATAGATTATTTTTTTCCTAAAATGCCACCGATGCCCCAAGGCATCCATTAGCCTTTAGGACAATTGCTTTGATTTGCTCCTATTGTTGTGGATAATTGATAGGAAAACATATGAGAGATAAGTGGAAATAATGAGAGTGATATGAGGATTGATGGGCAGGAGATTCCAGAAAAGTAAGCAGAGGATTATTTGTTATAGGGAAGCAGTGATTTGAAACAGTGCAAGAGTAAGATTTTCAGGTATATTTTTAGAGCATGGAGCCCATGGAAAGAAAAGGGTCAGTACAGCATATAATCAAAATTAGATTCGACTAACTGAACTCTGCAAAATATTAAAGCCTTTAAAAATCATTTCTAATTATTTAAACACCGACTCACCTATTGCCTAAACAACACTTGGAATTGAACTAATTTAGGTCTACTTGGTATCTTTTATATGAGAGTAGTCCCCTTAGCCTCCATGAATTCTAGACCAAAGATCCTCTCCTAAGGAAATTCTGGGCAAAGATGGTCCTGATGAAAGCAAAGTCATGAATGTAAAATCACAGATGTTAGACATTGAAACTTCAGTATGTTTAACTTTCATCCAAAAGCCAACTTGGTTATTTTCGAAGTCCAATTAGGTCAAATATCCAGAAATCCAGAAATCAAATTAGATTTTATTTTTCATCTCTACCAGATGAACTCTAGCCTGACTCCATATCATTAAGGAATAATAAACCTATAGCATGATATGTACAGGCTGAATTGCCCCAACAGAAAAGATTTGGTTGGGAAATCGCGGGAGCTAAAGGTCTGAAATTGGGACCGAAAATCCAGATTTTTTTTGTTTCCTCTCTCTGCTCTCAAACTTTGGCTTGGTATCAAGCTAAATCACTTAGATATCTCAGTATACCCTCATCAGGAAAATGGAGATGTGAATTATCTGCCACACGGGCCAGCCTTTTCATTAGTTCATGCATAATTCTGAAGTGCTATCTTGATAATGGCCCTTGTTTTGATGTGTTTACTGAGACAATCTGGCATATTTTCATGTCGTAAATTAATTGTCTAAATACAAAATCAATGCCATGTATTTATTAAGATAAAGTAATCATCTTAGTCTTTTAAGGGTGACTTCCAAAAGCAGTTAAGTGATGTCATTTATTTTTGTGGGAGGAAACCAAAATAAAAGGTAGGGAATTGTGAGGAAAAAAAGCTTTCTCTTTAATACATGCATTACTAAAATATGCTAGTACATACATGGTGCTAATAGAGTTCCTTTTCCATTTACTAGATTCACCATTAACCAGCAGCTAGATTTTTAGGGACAATCACCTATAAATGTTGCCCAGAATTTTTTTTGAAAGATCCATTTGGAATAAGTATTCCTGTCTTCACCGCAGCTCTACTTAGCCTCCTGCATTAGAGAGCTGGACCAGTGTGAGTTTCTAGATTGATCTTTAAAATGAGATACTCAACAGCCTTTGATTTATAGAAACAGAAAAGATAGGGCTTGCTGTGAATCCCATAAGTCATCTCATCTTGCCTTGCATTCTCCTCGGTCTCATCCTCTAAAGTGCCAAAGCATAATCTGGGAAGTTTTCCAAATTCGGCTTTAGATGACTGAAGCACTCACCAGTTCACTGGATGCAAGAAATAAGGTGTTTTTGCTTGCCACAGTGCTGCTGCCTGGCACTTGAGAGAAGTCTGAGCAATGGCAAAGAGTGGGATGTCAGAAAATGCAGAAATTCTGAGCTGATAGTCCTATGTGCTAATGGATCTGATTTTCTTTTTTTCTTTATGTAGTACTTGGTAAGTACTTAGGTACTCTAGTTGGACACAGTCCCTGTCCCCAACCTGACGCTACCAGTCTTAATTCCCATTTTACAGAGGAGGGAGTTGAGGCACAGAGAAGTTAAGTGACTTGCCCAAGGTCACACAACAGACAAGTGGCAGAGCGGGGACTAGAACCCAGGTCCTTCTGACTTTCACTAGGCTATGTTGCTTCTCATTTGTTCTTAGTTCTTCCTTTTCTTTTTCATTTAAATACCCCCATCACAAAATTTTTAGCCTTCCTTGGGTCAGAATGCTTGGGAAGAATATTCATTTTATTTGGAAATTCCTAATAATAAATAATGTTGGCATTTATTAAGAATTCAATTTGTGGGAAGCACTGTGTTAAATGCTGGGGAAGATACAAGTTAATCAGGTCAGACAGAGTCTCTGTCTCACATGTGGCCTAAAATCTGAGAGTTAGAAGGACTAGGTTCTAATGCTGGCTCTGCTAACTTGTCTGCTGTTTGACCTCGGGCAGGTCGCTTAATTGCTCTGGGCCTCAGTTATCTCCTCTGTTAAATGGGGATTAAGACTGGGAGCTCCACGTGGGACATGGACTGTGTCCAACCTGATTAAGTTATATATACCCTAGCGCTTGGTACAGTGTCTGTCACATAGTAAGTGCTTAACAGACAGTATTATTGTGAGAAGCAGCGTGGCGCAGTGGAAAGAGCACGGGCTTTGGAGTCAGGGCTCATGAGTTCAAATCCCAGCTCTGCCACTTGTCAGCTGTGTGACTGTGGGCAAGTCACTTAACTTCTCTGTGCCTCAGTTCCCTCATCTGTAAAATGGGGATTAAGACTGTGAGCCCCACGTGGGACAACCTAATTCCCCTGTGTTTACCCCAGCGCTTAGAACAGTGCTCGGCACATAGTAAGCGCTTAACAAATACCAACATTATTAAAAAAAAGAGGAAGGGCATGCATTTTCTAACCATTTTACAAATAAGGGAACTGAGGCACAGAGGTTAAGCAATGATCCCTAACCACACAGTCAGCCAGTAACAGAACTGGGTCTAAAATTCAGGTCCCCAGACACCTATAACTTTACTTTTTTTTTTAATGGTATTTGTTAAGTGCTTACTTTGTGCCAGGCATTGTACTAAGTGCTGGGGCAGATACAAGCTAATCAGGTTGGACACAGGCCATGTCCCACACGGGGCTCACAGATTTAATCCCCATTTTACAGATGAGGTAAGTGAGGAAGTTAAATGACTTGCTCAAGGTCACACAGAAGACAAATGGCAAACTCAGGATTAGAATCCAAGTCCCCTGACTCCCAAACCCATGCTTTTCCCATTACACCACACTGCTTCACCACCTTGGCCACTGCTTTGCAATTCCATCATTCAGAAATGCATGCAAAGCAGAACTTCTTGGCACTTCCTATGTAAGACTCATTACCCAGCACCAAAAGATCCAGATGATTCTAGGGGAAAACAGCCTTTTACCTTTTGTAATTTGGGTCAAATTTTCAGAGTTTTAGAGAGAGGGAAACTAGATTAAAGTAGACAGATATTTGAAGCCAAAGGGAATTTCCTTTTGCTAGTATAGATGTGAATATATAATTTAGAATAGCAGAATTCTTCCCAATCTCCTAACATTCTCCCTGAAGCTGACATCATAAAACAGCATAGAGCAGGAGCCAAAGAGAGTGTGGACAAAAAATATCTTTTGATGCTTATAACATACTTGTGAAACAGAAGAGACTAGTGTCTCTATGGGTAAATTCAAGAGTTAGTGGCATGCTCATGATCACTAAACATACTGAGATGGAGATGAAAGGGTGAGAAGGAATTTATTTCTCATTGACTTCTCTAGTTTTCTTTGAGGTTCAAAAAAGTGTATGGGGGTGAGTTCAAGTGTGTAAGTATGGTCGATAAAATTGCATATCTAGTTGTTCTCTGAAAGGCTTTGTTGTAGTAAAAAACAACACTAGAATGTAAGCTCCTTGAAGGCAAGGATCATGTCTACCAACTCTATTGAGAGCATACTCTCCCAATTCTTGACTACAGTTGTCTGCATGCAGAGAAGCAGTGTGGCTTAGTGGATACAGCATGGGCCTGTCAGTCAGAAGGACCTGGGTTCTAATCCCAGCTCCGTCACATGTCTGCCATTTGATGTGGGGCAAGTCATTTCACTTCTCTGTGCCTCAGTTATCTCATCTGTAATGGGGATTGAGATTGTGAGCCCCATGTGGGACGGGGATTGGGTCCAACCTGATTTACTGGTGTCTACCCCAGTGCTTAGAGCAGCGCTTGGCACACAGTATACCACAATCGCCATTCCCTTCTGACTCCCAGGCCCACACTCTATCCACAACGCCATGCTGCTTCTCACTACCCCATGCTGCTTCTACGGATTGATTGATTGACTGGATGATAACCTAGAAAGCTTCTGCGAGTAGCCCACGCTACCCATGACAGAAAAATATGTTCTGAAAACACAGTGAAGCACTGAGTAGTGAGCTGTGGAGAGATTACTGCAGTGGACAGATTAGCCTGATGGGCAGTAATTAAGAGAGGCTCTGTTCTCGATCAATGAATCAATGATAGACTGTAAGCTCGTTGTGGGCAGGGAATGTGTCTAGCGACTCTGTTATATTGTACTCTCCCAAGTGTTTAGTGCAGTGCTCCACAGACAGTGCTCAATAAATATGATTGATTAAGCACGGAATAATAAGAGAATAGCAGTACAGACAGCTGAGAAAAGAATCAGGAAATGCTGCTTGGAAGAGATGTGATTTTAGCTTAGTGTAGATGAGAGTAGAGTATAGCATAGTAAGCTCGTCGTGGGCAGGGAATGTGTGTTTATTGTTGTAGTGTACTCTCCCAAACACTTAGTACATTGCTCCGCACACAGTAAGTGCTCAGTAAATATGACTGAATGAAAATACGATTGATCGGCTAGTAGAATGTAATTAGTCAGTGGGTTTTCTTTGAGTGCTTACAGTGTCCAGAGCGCTGTACTCGGTAGAGCACAACCTAAGAGTTGGCAGAAATGATCTATCCCCTCAAGGAGTATTTTACTGAATTTCTCTGTCAGTAATGACTTCTTTGAACAGAAAGGACAAATCTTCCCTTCTGCATCACCCGTGCACTTGGATTTGCACTCTTTATTCACCCTTCCATCAGCCCCATAGCATTTATGCACTTACCCATAATTTATTTATTTCTATCAGTGTCTGCCTTCCCTTCTAGCCTTTAAGCTCGTTTTGGGCAGGGAACGGATCTACCCTCACAGAATTGCTAAAATCCAACCTTTCCTCTCCACCCAAACTACTATCACATTAATACAATCACTCATCCTATTCCACCTGGATTATTGCATCAGCCTTCTTGCCGACTCCCAGCCTGCTGTCTATCCCCACTCTAGTCCATACTTCACTCTCCTGCCTGGATCATTTTTCTAAAGAAACATTCAGGACATGTCATTCCACTCCTCAAAAAACTCTAGTGGTTGCCCATCCACCTCTTCATCGAACAAAAGCTCCTCACCATTGGCTTCAAAGCACTCCACCAACTTGCCCCCCTCCTACCTCACCTAACTTCTCTCCGTCAGCCCGCGCGTTTCACTCTTCTAGCGCTAGCTTTCTCAATGTGCCTCGATCTTGTCTATCTTGCTGCCGACCCTTAGCCCGCATCCTGTCTCTGGTCCGAAACACCCTCTCTCCTCAAATCCGACAGACAGTGACTCTCTCCCACCCTTCAAAGCCTCACTGATGGCCCATCTCCTCCAAGAGGCCTTCCCGGACTAAGCCCCACTTTTCCTCATCTCCCACTCCCTTCTGCATCACCCTGACTTACTCCCTTTGCTCTTCCCCTCTCCCCTATGTACTT